>NW_024582073.1:10021203-10391059 GCF_017639235.1 Corvus kubaryi
CCTTCCTCCTTCCCTTCCTCCTTCCCTTCCTCCTTCCCTTCCTCCTTTCCTTCTTTCTTCCCAGAATTATTAGGGTACTGACTTCTTGGAGAGCTGAAGTTAGTTGGAACTTTTATTTTACTTACAGGATTTTTTTTTTTAACAACACTTTTGGCAGTTAGCTAGCAGAGTGATGAAAAGTATAGTTCTTTATTCCAGTTGGCTTGTCTTGCACTATTTGAAAGGATAGAGTTGAGAACAAGCTATGAAAGCTTCAATAAAATGCTGTGTGAGAATATATTATTTGGAAAAGATAGTTAACCACAAAATTAATAGTGGTTAGTACTGAGTGAAACAGTTGCAGGGTCATTAGCCTTGAACCAGTGACACTCCACAGCTACATTTCAAGGATGTTTTCTCAGGCGTGGTTCAGTGAATGATACATTTTTGTTTCTTTTTCATACAATACCATTTCTCAAACATCTGAAGAATTAAAAAAACCCCAACCAAATTAAAAAAAGATTTTTTTTTTCAAACTACTGGAGCACTATCATATTTTATTTCACTTCCCACCAACTGAATATTTCATTCTGTTCTACACCTCCCAGTCTTTTTACAGAGCTCCAATTTACACCCGGCAGTTTGTGACTCCTCAGGGAAAAGAATATATACTGTTTTCTTAAGTTGCTACAAATCATGCAATTAAAGTACAGCCTCTCTTATTTTAGTTAATTCACTATAAATCGTACAGCCATTCAGTTTGCTCACATTGTATGTGGTACTTAGGTTCACTCTTCCCTATATAATCTTGAAGCTTATTGACATCTTAATGCAAAATAGATGGTACATTGGCCTTTCCAGGTTATGAAAAATGATGATTTATTGTAGTCATATAATACAACTTAATTAAGCCAGAGCTGCTGTTTGATTAAAGTTTTGATAAGCTATCACAGTCTACTAATCCTAAAGCAGAGCACTCATTTAAAAGGAAAGGAAATAATGCTGGGAAAAGATATTAGTGGGGTCTTGTTCTTGCTTAATTAACTTGTTTAATAGATTTTAGAACTGAGACATTTATAGATGATAACTAACAAGCTGTCAACATTTTTAATGAGTGTAATGGACTACGTCAGGTTGATGTAAGAATATATTTTTAGAAGGTCCTTATAGAGCATGAATTAGTGGCACACTGAAATAGTCAAAGGAGTTTCTCATTAGAGATGTACAGTTGATAACACACATTGAAAATGAAATTTCATGTTGTACTTGTTGGGAGATGTGGTGTGCTGCTATCGAATCAATGGCCAGGAAACAGAGTCTTGGGGAGATGTGTTGATATGGAATGACTGGAGGTACCATAGCCTATAAACAGAGATGTCCTTGTCCTAAGCATGACAGTGAGATGGTCATTTGAGGTTCTCAGCTTTCATTTTTGGAAAGTATCTTAACAGAGCTTATAGCACTTAAAGTTATGCTCTATGTTCAGAATATTCATTTGAACAGGAAGCTAAACAAGATTTGACCTTTCTATAGTTTGTGATTGAGACATTCTTAAAAACCAGTGTTAGCTGTGTTAATTGTGTTAATTTTTGATTCACAGCAAATGTGTGTTTCAGAAGCGCTGGGTTAAATTCGATGGAGAGAGCATTTCTTATTACAACAATGAAAAGGTAAGGGACATGTTTTGGTCATGTTTGGAACAAAATGAATCTGTGCAGTACACAAGGTACTATAAAGAAACTATTGAATAATTACAAATGAATATTCATCTTACATTAATTTTCAGTTCTAAAGTACTAGGGTGAGATGTTAGTAAATACTTTAAGGTGTCCTTGTCTTCATGTATTGTTCATCCTTTTGTTTCCTAGAAGGGCTTGTATTACCTTTCCAGGTAGATATCATCAGATTTTTTTTTTTTACTTTAGTGAGAGACTGGCACTGCTGTTGTCTGCAGAACAGAACAGGATCGTGCTAAACTTTTGAGAGATACTATTTTGATGGTGTTTTCAGTGTCTTGTCATGGCAACCTAGCATGCTGGAGATTGTGAGAGAGAAATTAAAAGTACCATGGAAGACCATTTGAAAAAAAACCAACCTGAACCTATACACTTGTTGACTCTTTGATTAAAAATGTCTTTTTCCTGTTTTTCTTCTGTGGATAATTGCATGTCATTGAACTAGGTTAGGTTTGAATGGGAATGTTCAAAAACACCACAGTACTGCAATGTCTACGGCTGTTTTTGTTTCTGTACCTGAGAACTGAATCTTGCTGAATCATTCGCAGATTTGTGAGCTGCTTTGATTAAAGTAGTTCACTTCTTATAAGTGAAGTGAATAACAGAAATGCATTTGTAAATCATAGTTTTCAACAAAGCATGTATTCCTTGTAATCACATGTAATTACCCTTCAGAACACTACAAAATTCTTTTCCTTTTGCTCTGTGGTTTATTAATTATTTTTTCCTCTTGGAAGTAATGGAGACCTTAGACTTAAAAGTGATAGAGGATTGTACAATATGCATGTTAAGGGAAGTTGAGGTTTTATGCATATGTGTTATTTTAAATGCTGGAAGCCATTTTTCTGTTGAAGATGCATATTACATTAGGAAGAAAATACAGTTTCAGGTAAACATTCCAGAACAGGGTGCTGGTTGCTGGTAATCAATAAGAGACCTATAGATGCCTTATGATGGGGTAGGGGTGTAAGAACTGAAGTAGGATGAGACTATTTTCTGAGGGGTTGGGGAACTAAGAACAAGCTCAAAGAATTATTTACATTGATATTTGTGCCTACTGATTGCGAACTTGAAAAAATCTGTTTTTACTTGCTTACTTTACTTCACTTACAGTAGAAATGATTTTGTAGGTGAAGGGAACAATAGAATAATGTTTGGATTGCAGTGACAAAAAATGGAACCCTTTGTGGTATTGATCCCAAGGCTTCAGAGGAGCAGAAAAGCCAGGTTAATCATTAAGAAAGACTTGAGAAAATACAGCAATGGGATTTGCTTAACACTATCTGCAGCATAATTAGGGAAAGAAATGCTAATAAAGAATTTTAAGTCTTGTATCTGCACTGGGGATTCCTGTTCTTTTTTCTTTTTGGAAAGTCACTGAAAATGTTACTTGGAGGTCAATAGTGCTAGAATAGCACTTGTTAGAAATTTGTCATAAGAGATTCCAGAAATCTTTCCTTCTGCTCAAGGGAATGTTTAGTGTGTCACACAATGCATAGGAAGTTAACAACTCTACATCCTCTATTTAAAAGGTCTGTGTGGTCGGGTAGGCTATCAGCAGCTTGGTAAACACTTGAAGCCTCTTTGTCTCACTTTTCCTGGAATCTGAGTCCAAGCCTTGCTCTGGGTATTGAAGGAGATGCTGGTTGGTCTGTGTATACAGTTTGACCAAATCTGAGCATTTGACTTGTTAACTTGGTGAGTCATATACGTGAAGAAAGGTATGTATCTGAGAACTGCAATGCCTGAAGGAAATTCTGGGAACTGAGGATTTGGAGAAACTCAAATTAGCTTGCAGATAGGAGGAAAACACAGTTGTGTACCAGTATTTCTTATTGCCCAATAGGATTGTGTTGAGTGAGCAGTGGTGTCACTTGGTAACATGAGTTTTTGGTGCAGTGGTCTCCGCTGGATCATTGTCTCCACACCTTTGCAGTTCATATTTCCTGCGAGATGGAAAATTCCTGCTGTTGCTTGTGTGTTGTTACCCTGACATCATAAATAACTATTTGCAGACCCATCAAGACCTGCATGCAGCTTGAGCTCCTTGCAAGGCCTTGCATGTCCCTCCTCCTGCCTACATAGCTGGCCATTTATGTATTTAAATGGGGAAGTTGTTGTTTTAAATTTAGAACATGATGATGAGTTCTGTCTGTTCTAATCTGTGTTTGTTTTTGGACATTCCTACACAGACAAGCATGTTATAAAAAAGTTGTTATACTTTTGGTTTCACATATCAATTAAAAGTAGTTCTCAGAAGGAAACCAATCTGTACTTGATATTTTTCTTCTTATTACAAGCAGAGAAGGTTAGACTCAGTGGAGCGAAACTGTTTATTTTACCCAGAAACACTACCAATATTAACTAGCTTTATTTGTCATTCAAATTAGGAACTAGAGAGGAGTGAGGTTCTCAAGAAGGTGAAGTGTATTACATGGCTAATGAAGAGTGAAATAATTGGAGAGTAGAGAGGGAAGACACAGAGAATATTATTCCTGAAAATGCCCATATCAATGCTTCTCTGAATGATTCAAACCTTAATTTTATAAATATTTTTCTAACCTTGTTCTAGTTGTTCATCAACTTCTACTTGATAGAGATCTCTTCTTTACTTTGTATCTACATTGAAAAAAAAGATTCAGTTTTTGACAAACAGCATCTGACCTAGGGATGGTTTTGGGTTGAATCTGTGTTGCTCTTATTTCTTCTGTGTTCCTGGTCCTGAGAAAGCTGATGTAGTCAGAGCAACATCCCATGTGGCTTTGTCTCAACAGTGTGGTTAACTGAAGAGGGGAAGGTAATTTGAGAATTTTTTTCAGCTAGCCTATATGCACAAGTTTTGTTTCAAATTTTTTCCAACTTTTGGCAGAACTCTGGTGTTTTACCCTGCACTTTATAATAAGGCAAAATACTGCTGGTTATGTGAATGTTTTTTATTTAAAACAGCTTAGCGCCTCTGACAGATCTGTTGGTGATTTAGGAAAAAGACTTGACTCTTCAAGTGGAGAACTTCAATCTTTTGTTGTGTTACAGTACAAGTGAACATTACAAAGGGCAAAATTCACTGCAAAGCAGGTGAATCATTGTCATTCTTGAAGTAGGTCACACTTAATCTGTTGTGAAAGTAAAACCAAAGCAGTCCAAAGTAGTATTTTCCAGGATCCTTTAGCTCAGCTCTGAACCACAACTGTCAAGGAGTGATGTGGGGCTGTATTTGAAAATAAAAGTTTCTGTTAAACCAGCTGATACAAAAAAAAAACCAACAAAAAATTTTGCTTTCCCTGCTAGAATTTTTTTTTTTTTGGTTGGAGCATTTTTAGCAGCTCTAAAACTAGTTTACACCACTCAGTAACAGAATAAATAGCTGTGAAGTTCTTGGCTGCATTTGTTTGGTTTTGTTTTCTATATTCTTAAATAATTCACCTGATTTCTAGTCTGGAGTATTTCAAAGAGAGATATTGTATCTTGATCTACAAGAGCTTTTTAACAGGCATTATTTTTGCACATGAAAGAAAAGCTGCTGCAGAAGAAAGATTGATAAATTATTATGGTTTAAACTGTTTTTGAAAATGTGTATGCCTTGGAGAACAAAGCTTTAGAAAGGATGATGGATGATTGTTTAAATAGCAAAGCAAAACTATGCTGAGCTTAAAAGGAAATTGACTTTTTTTTTGAGCAAATGAAATAAAATAGTTGTAACTTCCAGCAGTCTGTTATTCTCTTGCAGTAGTACCAAATACAGCCAGTAGATGCCTGCAAACACCATAACATATTTTTAACTGAACACCTACAGAAACAGTATATGTAAAAAGTTTGTTTTACCATTGGAAGGATCAGTAGTTAATTTAATATCAAACCTTATTAACAAATATGTTAAAATCACTCTTTTAACAAATATAGCCATAATAAAAACAGCTCTGCAATTTTATCTATGATCATTCTGACTATTTCTTGTGTGTAACTATAGTAACATGCTTGCTTCTGCTGTATTTCAATATTTCTATTTATTTATGTGCTAAACTACCTTCTCTGACATGCATTAGTACCTCAAAGTGAAATAACATTAGTTTATTAAACTCAGTAAACAAAAAAATGATCCAGTGTATCCTTCCTGCTTCACATTCACCGTGTTCCTCGAGTGCTTGTATGAAGTCTGTTACAATAATTTATACTTTGGGAGGGAATTTATTACAGTACAATTTCTTTATGGGGAGCTGACTCTTGGACTATTACTGTGGCTGAATCATAAATTTTATCAGTATTATCTGAGTTGTCTTGGTCAGAAAATGAATTGATCAAAGCATAGGGGAGACAGGAACAGAATTAATTCTGGAATCTAGAAATCATGCAAATGTGTTTCTGATGAGCTTTACTTCCTGTTAACTCCCACCCCAAACCCATAGGTTAATTAGGTTAAAAGATAAGCTACTTGAAGGAAGTACTTGTAGCAGTTCCATTTTCCTATCTTGCATTTCTCTTCTGTTCAGTTGTCCTAATACCTAGTTGTAAATCTAAAAATGTTGGGAAAATTTGTGCTGACCTAAAATTATTGTGGTTTAACCCCAGCCAGCAACCAAGCCCCATACCCACTCACTCTTCCCCCTATCAGGATGGAGAGAGAATAATAAACATGAGAACTTGTGGGTTGAGATAGAGACACTTTAAGAGGTAAAGCAGAAGCTGTGCACAAGCAAATCAAGGAAGTCATTTACCACTTCCCACGGGCAGGCAGATGTTCTGCCATCCCCAGGAGAGCAGGACTGTATTCTGCTTAATGGTGACTTGAGAAGACAAACTCCATCACTGAACATCCCCCAGCTGTATATACTGAACGTGATGCCATGTGGTATGGAATATCCCTCAGGTCAGCTGGGGCCAGCCGTCCAGGCTGTATCAGCTCCCAGCTTCTTGTGCACTCCCAGCCTCCTCATGGGGGGGGGGGGGGGGGGGGGGGGGGGGTGGGGCGAGGAGCAGAAAAGGCTTGGACTCTGTGTCAGCGCTGCTCAGCAATAGCTGAAACACACCTGTGTGGTGAACCCTATTTCTATCTCCAAGCATAGCCCCATGCTAGCTACTATGAAGGAAATTAACTGTATCCCAGCCAAAACCAGCACACACATATAGCAGAAAAACACATACCTGATCCAAGCTAGGGCATTCTTGTTAGCACTGACAGGACTGTATTTTTCCAGTGTGATGCTCTTCTTTGTGTTCGAACTTTGGGATAAATTCAGTGAATTTACTTTTCTTATTGGCTACCCACTGAAGGGGCAAGGTGTGTGGGGAACAACAAAATTGTTTGGAATTCTCTGCCTAGAGAAAGTACAATATTTTTCCCATCATACAAGTATAATAATTATATTTTTAAAATTATTTTTCTCTGTGATAGTAAATGTAATTTCCTTTGACATTAAATTGTAAATGAAAGTGTGATGTTTTGCAATATTAATGTTATGAGACAATTTATGAAGTTGCATCTCATATCTGCACAATCTATCTCATCATGGGATTTTATTCCATTTTGGAGTGTAGTAGAGGTGCACAGATCCAGAAGAGTGAAGTTGGTGATAGGTAGGTAGTGAAGGGGTTCACTTATTAATGCACTTCTATTAAGTGTGGTGAACTTCCTAAACATCATGACAAGTAGTATTACCTCAAAAAGATTTAACATTCCATGAGAATTAAATATTTTGACTGCCTTTTTATTACAGGAAGTGTTCTCAAAGGGAATAATACTGCTCTCTGCAATAGCAACAGTAAGAGTTCACGGGGAGAATAAGTTTGAAGTTGTCACATCCCATAGGACTTTTGTTTTCCGTGTGGATAAAGAAGGTAAGTAGAAGATGCATAATTCTAAAAATTGCTAAAAAGCCATGTAATCACTGTTGATAAATTCTGTTTGTGAAATATAACTTGTGATATTATGAGAAATATTTCTGGGATCCAGTTGGGTTAAGCTCATAAAGTGAAACTTGAGATAACTCCAAGCTTTGTAAGAACAATGGAAATTGTTGGGCAATGGCTTTTTCAAATACCAAAATGAGAAGACTATTTTCCCAGTTCTTCTTCCTCCTCCCCCATCTTTCCCAAGGATTAATTTGTCTGGACATTTCTCAATTCTCACTAGCAGCTCTTACAGCCTGTGTGCTCTCAGACATCTCTGAGTCACCACTTGATAAAAAATTGACAAAGAGGCAATGAATGATGGCTGGGATGTGCTGCTGTGATCAAAGGAAATCCAAGGTTTTCTGTCCTATACAGTATTTTAAGGCATGTATTGATAGAGATTACAAATGTAAATTGTAGCAAGGAAGTTAGTATGCCTTCTGGTGGAGTGCTTTATCAACCTACAGCTGTAATATGTGGAATCGATATCAGTGCATGTATGATTTATTTATGGAAACAATCAAATAAAAATGAATGCCTAGCAAGGAAGAGTTGTGCAATATGTATTTACAGCAGTACATGCCAGAGCCATTATAGCTAAGGGTCTCTCAGCATTTCCATTATCAAATCCCATTTTTATGGGTTATAGCTT
Source organism: Corvus kubaryi (assembly GCF_017639235.1). NCBI lineage: Eukaryota > Metazoa > Chordata > Aves > Passeriformes > Corvidae > Corvus > Corvus kubaryi. Next base: position 10,029,457 of record NW_024582073.1, read on the forward strand.
GGTTGTAAACATTTGCTGCAGGCTGTAACAGGAGTGCAGCATCGGTGAACAGATCCTTCTTCTCAGGTTTGGCTCAGATAATTTCAGTCATTTTTATGCTCTTAGCTGAGTTTAAAAGTATGTATTTCTTCATTATTTTTGCATTTCTCTTCCAAATTTATTTTAAATTTTTTTCATAAATTAGAATATAACTATCTTGGTGCAATACACTTTGTAGGGTTGCGATTTGTTTTATGGGCCTTTGCCTTGGATACTATAAAAATGTTAAAAACTTGTACTGTCTTGTAAAATATATTCAGAGCAACCACTTTTTATTCATGAAATTCCATTTTCATATAGTATATAACCATATTTGCATATAGTAACCTGTCTGTAAAGCTGTTCACTTAAGGTTAGAAATGCTTATTGTATAAGGAATTTGGTCCTTCCTGTATGCAGAAGTGGATGATGTATTCCCGGTAAAGTGTGTAAATAACCCTGTTTGATTTCTGTTACGTGCTAAAAAATGAAACTGTTACTTGATGCTCCACTGATGACTTCAGTGGATTTCTGGTTGGGAATTGTTCTGGGACTACTCAAAGGGTACTTAACTTCTTTCAAAGATTTTGAAATGGAGACTTTCATATGTATTTTGAGATACCAGAAATGCATTACTTTTGGATGGATTTAAATATCTGGAGGGAAAAGCAGTATATATAATTGTTTGGAAAGTTTAGGGGCTTTTGGGGACAAAACAAATAACTAAACAAGGGAGAGCAGTGAATTAGAACATAGCTTGCTCCGATGCAGTGAGATTTAGTTTCACTGGAGTGAAATACCATTGGAAAAAACCACTTCTAGAGTAATTTGATGCCCTCTGCTATACTAAAGTACTTTGAAAAGATTACTGGAGTATTTCAAGAGAGCACATATGTATTTTAAAGCAAAATTTTTTACAGGAACACTTGGATCACATTCCCTGTGCTAATCTGTCAGGCTGCTATCTTCCTTTTCTACAAAGTATTTTATGACACCTAAATTTGTGTATTTGTTCCTTTATGTTGCACACATGCCATTTATGAAGTAAGCATGTTATTATTTCAATGGTACTCTCTTCAGTCCTCCGCGCTAATTTTACCACCTTTACACATACTGTGTATAGAACTTTCAATCCCTACCTGTCCCCCCTAGCTCCCCCCCCAATGTATTTTGTGATCTGACTCTTTCAGAGCAAACACTTGAAATATTCATGATATTCCAATTGTATAAGGCAAATCTAATTCATTCAGACTACTCAGCATTAAAGTATATTGATCTTAGTCCAGTGAAATGTCTGAACATAGTGAATGAGACTGAGTGAAACTTTATTACTTCACCTCATTGTGTTCATGTATTTGTAAGATGTTACATTAATAATGCATGCAAAGATACTCAAACATGCATTTTCTTGATTACTCAGTACCCTTGACAATATCAAGCTTAACCACCACACCTTAATGGAATAGATTGTAAACTACCAAGTGTTTTTTCTTAAAAGCATGGCCAAGCATGGAATAGCACTGGTGATGGTTTGCCTCTTCAGTGATGGACGATATTTAGGCTCCCTGTTTCTGCTTACATAACTGCTATAATTCTTTCCCATTGATCTGGCTTCCAGAAGGTGAACACGCCACCTCAGTCTTCGAGCTGTCTGGAATAAAGTATTTTAGAACTAGCAGTCATGATTTTAAGAATCTTGATCATCAGTTTGTTTGGATTGGTGTGTTGATTGTTGGGAGTTAATTGAATGGCTGTCCTTCTAACACCTCCACTGATACAGGCTCTCATTATTTTTATTTACACCTCCTCCTCAACGTGGATGTTCTCTCTTATTTGGCATAGTTATACCATCAACCAACATAGCAACAACATTGGGAAAACCAATGTGTCGAGAAGAATGAAGCTGCTGCTTAACTAAGTGACTTTGACCAATTTTTTTTCTTGTTTAGAGGAAAGAAATGACTGGGTTAATACGATGCTCAATGCCTTGAAATTGCAGTCTGATAATAACTGTCAGTCTCGAACTTCTGTCACTCCTGAGAAAAGTGGATATCTTGAGCTGAAAGGATACAAAACCAAAATCTTTATTCTGCTTCAGGGGAGTACTGTATGGATCTGCAAAAATGAGCAGGTAAATTTTTCATGTGGTTTTTTTTGTGAATGAAAGCTTATAAAAATGGTTTAACTAGTGAGCTGGAAATTGATGGCTCTTTGTGAATAGGTGCATTTCAATATAAATGCATATCTCTTTATATGTAGTACTTTATTGCTGCAATTCTCAGAAGGCTTCACAAAGCAGGCAAAGAATCATTATGTCTGTTGTACAATAGAAAAAAGTGAATATATAGTGAGGTGAAGTGAAAAGCTCTGTGTCACAACATGTTAGTGTCAGGGCTGGGATTAATTCACTCTTAAAATGCGGGCCATAAGCACTCAACTGAATCAGAAGGCTTATTTTGTGCACTGGTTTCAGTGTTCTATAATACACTGCTCTGGAAAGTGTGCCATACAGAAGCACAAAGATCACTGTGGTATTTAACTGATACTTCAGGGAAATGTTAAAAATTGATGTTCTTTTTGTTTCCAAGAATAGAGATTGGCCAGATTCTGTTGTGCACTGTAGTATTTTAAACAAATCCAGTATTAAAAAATGTGAAGTAGTCCTATCATTTCACCTTCCAAAATCTAGGGCTTTTAGTTTTGTTTTGGGCAGGACTATATGATAACATGAAGTGGAACTCTGTAGCATGCCATAGGCAGGGAATAAATGGGGATAGTTGGGTTCAATGAATGATCGTGTGAACTAGTGGAAGAGAAATCTATTGCAGGACATTAAATGGCAGGCTATTTCTTTGTGAGGCAATTGATTACCCACAAGTAGCTGAAACCTGGGATGGCATTGGGGGAGGTATTTTTACATGCTTATCTTATTCTGTTTCTTCCAAAGTTGTATACAGGCAAATCCCTGTCTCAAATGTGAATGATCTCTTTTGGAATTGATCTCACTTCCTCTCCTGTTATCCTCTTTGTGAAATTATTTAGGTATGCTTGAGGGTCCACAAAATATTTGATATTGCATCTTACCATTCTTTCCCAGGGTATGGCAGGAAATTTGAGACTGAGAAAGACCTGTTTTTCTTTCTACTTACTGTATTCCAAGGAAGTTTTACTTGTTAGGTACATTCTTTGAGGTCAGTCAACAGCCAGCTAATCAAGAATGTTGTATTGGGTTTGCATGGCAAACCCAAGGAGGGAGGACCAGCAGAGACAAAGTATGATGAACTGACCACAACCTCTATTCCCCATCCTCCTAAGCTGCTGAATGGGGAGGAGGCAGAGAAAATAAGGAGCAAAGTTAAGACCAGGAAGAAGGGAGGGGTGGGAGAAAGGTATTTTAAGTTTTCAAGTTGTTTCTTATTATCCTACTCTGGTTTGATCGGTAATATAAAATAAAGATTAAACTGATTTGCCAAAGTTGAGTCTGTTTTGCCCATGACAGTAATTGGTGGGTGAGCTCTCCCTGTCCTTACCTCGTCCCTAAATACTTTTGTTATATTTTCTCTCCCCTGTCCAGGGGAGGGGGGGAGTGATAGAGCAGCTTTGGTGGGCATCTGGCATCCCATCCAGTATCACCACAAACATGATACAATTTATGGATTTATGCTGTTCTGTAGCTATAACAAAACTCCACAAATGATTTAGATATGTAATATGATACCAAAAGTCTATTTGCTATGTGTCATTTGAATTTAAGCCCTCAGCATATGTTTTGCCGAATGAGTATCAAGGAGAGAAATTGGTCTTCATAGCTGAGCACAGTACTCTTTATCTGTACGGAAATCCTCAGGCCTGATTATTGTAATGAATGGGTGACCTGTCCATTAGTATGGTTATTGAAGTTTATGGCTCATCTTTAAGGAGGAACAAAACCAAGATGCAAACATCACCCCTCCTTTCTGAGACCCTGTATTTCAGTGAGGTTCTCTTGCAGTTAGAAAGAAAGAAGTCAACCAACTTTACAGTTGTTGCTTGTGAGACTCACACTGTGCTGCAATGCTCAGTATTACTCTTCTGTCATGGCATTTCCAGGTATTTTATCAGTGAGGATCTATGGAAAACATTCTCATCAATGAAAATGTTTTTGTGGATGTTTATTGCTAACGAGCCACTTTTCCTTTCAGAACTCATGCCTTTTGAATCTTATGCCCCTGAATATTTTTGAGTGGTCCTTATGGATCTTCTGAGCTTTTTGATTGAGGAGCAAAGATATCCAGACTTGTGGAGGAATGTCTCCTCCAGAGTGGTAGGTCACTTGGAACTAGTTATGTCCCTCTTGACAGCGGCAGTAGCAGGCATCAAATTTTTGCTTTTTTCTTTCATTCTTACTCTGCTTGAATATAACTATTGGGAGCATCTTTCTTGCCTCAAGTAGTGCTTTAAACTTTCTCTGTTGATATGGGGCACTACCAGCTCTGCCCACTGTGCTGAGTCAGTTTTTCTGACTGTATGTTGATACAAAACAGAGCCATTTGCTGTTTAAGGGTTCTTGATTGCTCTTTTCTGCATTTTCAGAGTGAAGATTATATGATTCAGATACTCTAAGACTGCTCCCCTCCCCTTTTTTTTTTACAGATTTTTTAAAATTATTTTTTGTGTTTGTGCACATGTGTGTTGGTTCTATTGCTTGTGCAGTTGTGTATCTGCAGTTGTATCTGCTCTGCCCTTTCAACATCAGGGATTTCAGAATTGCTTTAGCTGATCATGAAAGCATGCCCTTATACAGCCCTTTTACTAGATATTTATTCCCTTCTACTACATGGATGCTCTGCAAAGATCACTGACTGCAGTGAAGCAGAAGGCGAACCAAAATCAAACCCTGAAACAGAATGGTTAGACGTGCTGCCAGCCTGTCAACTCCTCCAGTGTGTATGAATATTGCAAACAATATTGGTGCAAAACCAGCTTCTTCCCAAAGCTTATTTATCTAACCCCCAGAAAATTCAAATGGTCTGAAGATGTTTCTTTTCAGATTCTCCATTTGAACAATATCCTTTCCTCATGCAATTTCTGGATGTTTGTGAGTAAGAAGAAATAGCTTCTGTCTTTAGGCTGTCAAAGTCTGCAATTCATTGGCTACCTCTTGTGTTTTAATTTCAAGTGGGAAACAATGATTTTTACTGCAGTCCTCTAGAAAACCATCGCAATACATCACTAATCCATTAGAGAGCACTGTTGACCTAAAAATCTTTCCCTGTCTCAAGTTTGCAGTTGAGCCAGTAATTATCAGGCAAATCTGTCCAGGGATGTCCCCAAATCCTGTTCATATTGGAATTCACATCCATACTAGACTCCCGGGGAGCCTTAGAGGGGTTTATTATAACTGCAGTACTAAAAGACACCTATTTAGCCTTCTTACAATGTTGAAATGAGATTGGATTGAGCTGATTCATTGATTTCTAATAAACTCGATAGAGGAGAGTCTGCTGTTACTTTAAAGAAAAATTTCTTCAGTGTTAAAAGTGGAGAAGATCCTAAGCCAAATGCCAAATCGTAACATAACCACCATGAACTTTGTGAAGTTCAGATTGAGATTAGAACATCATGTCTCAGGCCCTTTTCTAGTTAAAAAGTGATTGGTTTAGCTTGAACTTCTGGCAGTGATATAGTGCTAGTACAAAACCATAAATTTCTTTGACTCATGTAGTGTAAATTTCTTAAACTTCCTCTGTGAGCAAAAGTGAAAAGTAAGTCATACAGAATCAATTTGTTCAACCTGCAGCTTGCTGAAATTCCCATTTCTGTTTCAAAGTCATTCGTGCTTAAATAAAAGCATGTAATCTGATTGTTCATGGCAGTTCAAACATTGGCTTGAAATGTCAGTCTGCTGTGGTGCTGCCAGTGATAAGCTTCCCACTGTTACCCTCAGAAGGGTTCTGACAGATGCTTGTCTGGTTTGCTTGTATATATCCCCATTGTTAGGCTATATTTAAGATTTACTGGTATCAAAAGTCAGGAAGGGCCTAGATGTCGCAGTGTTTGTGCTAGAATTTGGCTTTGAAAAGAGAAATCAGGATCTTCTTGTTACTGCTTTGTGTGGTTAGATGTATTTACCTGGGATATTAGAGGAAATTTGCAAAATATGAAGACAGAGGACTGGTATGGCTGTGTGCCATAATAATTTGTGACATGTTTTCTCCATGCCTGACTTGAAGTTAAAGCTAGAATGGTGATGAGTATTCTCTCTGTTACGTATAAACAATAATATACATCACTTATTAAAACCTCTTATTTCATTTTGGCTCAATGTTCCTATTGATTTCAGAGGGTGTTTTGTTTTGTCAAAGATTGAAATGATTTGCTCTGTGGCAGATGGAAATGTTTATTCATATTGAATGAACCAGTAACGGTGCCTAGTAATTTTCATTTCCTCTGTAATGCTAATGGTGCATTTAAAGCAAAACTGGACAACACCAAAAGATGTATTACAAGAAAGGATATTAAATAGGCAGAAGATGGCAAAGGGTGGGATAATGTAGAGAACTGATACAAGGATAGCTGAAAGGACAAGCCAAAGGTGATGCTTGAGATTGGCATCTTGAAAGAGGGGAAGTGATGTGATGTCAGTGGAAGGAAGCAGGAGGGATGTCTGCATGAGTCTCTGTCTGCATAAGATCAGAGATAAGTTCTTATCTCTGCTCAGAAACACAGGCTTAAAGGGGAGTGTTTTTGAGCAATCTGGTCTAGTGAGAGATGCCCTTGTTGGATACATGTTTCAGGGGGATTGGATTAGATGATCTTTAAGGGTCCCCTCTAACCCAAAACATTCTATGATACTGTGAAATACAGTGCCACAGACAATGTGGCTGGGATTCAGGGGCAGACTTGGAAGTCTTTTGGTGTACAGCAATGGGAATATGTAATGATGCTCTGCAAAGGGGATTGTTCATTAGGAAATGTTCTGTTTTTACCTGGAGAAAATGGAACCCTGATCAATAATCAAGAACATGATGAATGAGAGAGAAATCCTTTAAAAAAAAGAAGTATCTGTTAAGAACAGTCAAAAGTGTTTAAAAATGGAAGGTTACCAAAGAAGAACAGCTAAATGAAATCCTGAAGATGAGTAGTAATGATTGGTTGTCATGCTAAAGCATAAATCATGAGAAAGTCATTTTAATGTATATAGAGTCTTTGGTGTATCATCGTGATTATATTTGGGAATATAATGAGTACAAGGTGATGGCAATACCAATATGAAAGAAAACTGGGAGAGGAGTAGAATGCAAGTTGAGCAGAAAGGAAAGTACTTACTTGAAAGTTTTGAGATCTAATGAGGAACCCTGAGAAAAGCAACTGGGAGTCCTGAAAAGGAAACTAGGGAAAAAGATAGGGGAGTAAAGGCAACAAAGGAAGCAGGAGGGAAGACTGTTCAGATGGCTGATAGTTCAGATGGTGAGAGGAGAGAGAAGTACCTGGTATGTATTGGGTGTGGCAGTGGAAGGAGGAATTATCGAGAATGAGAAAACAAGAAGTACAATCCTTGTACTTGTGTTTCTCCTGTTCCCTATCCTCATCTCCCCTGCCCCAAGAACATCTGTGCTTTTAGAGATTTTGTGATGAAAAACTGTCAGTTGTAATAACTGGGAAACTCTAAAGGAACAGTGCTGTACTTGATTGCTAGTGCAGACCGTGATCAAACATGGTTACAAACATACAGCTGAGCTTGTCCTGGAATGGCTTCAATAGGTGGAGGTAACAGAAAAACAAAAGAACATTTGCTCCTTGTTGTTTGATTTATGTAGGCTTTGTTCTTCCTTCATAGCAATACAAATCTGTACCAAATGTTAAAAAACAAAAACAGAATAACCCAAAAATATACCAAATACATTGGAGGGGGAAAGACTAATATGAAGAAGTATTTTAAGACAAAATATACTGATACATTGGCGACTTGTAGCGGAATGATCCAGCCTCTTTTAAATATAGTTGTTTGCATCAAGCTGTAGTTAGAATGATAGATTAAGGTCATATCCCTAATTTTCCAGCAGTTCTTTGCAAGAAATTCATTACAATTTTCCACACTCAAAAGCATAGCAATGATCAATTGCTGTGCATGACATAAGAAACAACTGAACAGGAAATAACTTGAATTGCGTAAGGAAGCTTGCTTTCATTTTTCTTGTTATAATGCAAAATGAGTATTACAAGAAATCATGTTGAGTGGGAAAAGGTTTGTTGTTGTTACTGCAATTACTTCTTCAGTTTTAAATTTAATTGCAAGCCTACTTCAAAAAAGATTAAAAAATAGATTTAAAATAATATGCTGCTAAAGTGGCTCAATCAGAGAAGAAAAATGTGTCAATGACCACCTTTACAGGGAAGATCTGCATTTAACATTCAAAAATAATTTTGTGTGATGTTGTTCTAGGTTGTGGAAAATATTATTGAAGAACACTGAGAAGGGCATAAACAGGACTTCTATTAAAAAAAAAAAAAGATTTAAGAGTTAGTGTTACGTTCTTCTACATGCAGCTAAACTTTGAGGATTTTTTCCTGTTCATTTGTTTTTATGCTATTAAGATCTCACTGAGACGTAAGTACACCTAAAGCAGTCATGAAACATGGTAAAAAGCCTAATGCTTCCACAATGATAAACAGCTTCCTGATTAATCTGATTTGGAGTAAAGTTGTCAGTTTTTCAGTATTGCTCTGTCAAGCTTTATAGATGAATAATACATATATAGCCAGCTACCTTAATCACTTAAAAATTAACAGTGAAGAAGAGTGGGATATTTTTGAATATCATGAAGATTTTACATAGTGGCAGAGCACATGCAAAAGCAATTGAAGCTGGTTTTAGGTCTACTTGCCATAAGACTATAACACTATTAATGCAGTGTTGGGGAAATCCATTTGCTTCTAAGAGTACTGGAATTTCCTGAGACCGTTGTCCATCACTATGTATGTTCCTTGTTTTTAAGAACTACTAGCTTGGCTTCAAATTCCATAGTAACATAATGTATTGGATCAAAAGCCCAGAAGAAGGAACCAGAGCATTTTTATGGCAACTTCCTTTTACAGTTGTAGACCAGGTCTGCATTTATTTTTTTATTTTAAATCACATGAAAAAGTTATTTCTGCATTCACTTAATCTGAAATGTTGTATAGTCACCATATACGTATCTGTATACTGTAAATAACGAAGTGCTGATACTGGGGGATGTCCTGACCCAGATATAGCACCTTGCACTTGGTCTCATTAAACCTCATGAGGTTCCCATGCGCCCACTTCTCGCATTTGTCCATCTGTCTCATTAATGAGGATATTAAGTAACACTGGTCCCAATACAGACCCCTGAGGGTCACCACTTGTCACTAATATCCAATGGATGTCTGAGCCATTGACCACTACCCTCTTGATGTGACTTTCCAACCAATTCCTTATCCACTGAACTGTCCACTCATCAAATCACGCTCTCTGCAGTTTAGAGAGAAGGATGTTGTGGAGGACTGTGCAAAAGGTTTTACAGAAGCTCAGAAAAATGACATCTGATGCTCTACCAATGTAGTCATTCCCTCATAGAGGGCCCCTAGGTTACTTAGGCAAGACTTTCCCTTGATGAAGGCAAGTTGGCTGTCTCAAATCTCAATCTTCTCCTCATCTGTTGTCACCAGACTTCCATGATAGTGTATGTTAATTCCATGTATAATTAGTTAAAAATACCATAATATGCTATTGCAAATTTTTGTTTAGTATATAACTTCTGTTACCAATTTGCCAGGTTTGAAATCCATTACAACTCAATTAAGTAGATGTGGTTTCTGAATTCAGTCCTGTTTCTGAATACTTCCTGTGGCATAGCTCAGACAAGTAATGTCACAAAAGGATATTTTTCTCTTTTGGTACATTGCCTACATGATAAAGAACTAAATTGTATGGATATCTGTTATGATCCGGTTTAAACCCAGAAAAGCAAAGCAAGCGAAGTCTCTGTGCATAAACCGGAAAGAACTTAGAAGGTTCAAAATGTTTCCAGAAATGAGATTAAAACCAAACGAGGTTAGATGTTGATGCCAAATAATTGATGTATTTTATTTAATAATAAAAGAGGCAAAGGGAAGGGAAGGGAAAAGAAAGAAAGAAAGGAATGGAAAAAAGAAGTGTGCATGGGGGGTGGGGGAACAGGGAGAGGTGACAGGGGTTAGGTGGAAGCATATCACCCGTCCGAGGGTCCCAATGATGTCTCGTTGCTCCCCTCCACCTGGTCTTTGGGTGGTGAGGGTCCCCCGTCGCCGCTGTGGCCACGCCACCACATGCCACCACACCATGCGCTGGAGAGTACAGAATCCCATGGAGTAATAAATGCTTTGGGCCAGATGGGAACGCCCATGTGTCTCCCTTTGAAGGGGCTGGCTTGACACACTGTCCTTTGCAACACTGAGGGTCTGTTGCATCATCTCTGGTGCAGGGTCTGGGGACCCCTTTGAGGGGGGCCCTTGTGATGGGCCATGTCACCCCTTCTGCTGTGGATAAGCTTCCCCCCCCTTGGTGCAGGGGCCCCTCAGCTGGGCTCCTCTGCACAGTGGAGGATGGGCAGTCACTGCACTTCTGACCAGAGGTTTTTTCCAAGATACCCAAAGCCTCTCCTCCCCCCACCCTTTGGTGCGAGGGTCTGTGCGAGCCCTGGGGCTGTGGTCCTCATCTTGGAGGTGTTAAGCCTGTGTTTTGTGAATGTCCCCAGCCCTGAGTTGTTACTTTATCTTCATCAGCGAGCAGTGTAAGGCCTAAATCAGGGCCCCATTCAGGATGCAGTAGTCTTCTTTGCAGCTTTTGTAATACAGTTTTAAAAGTCTTTAAAGAAAATATTTAAGTCATAAACTATAATATTTCAGTCTGACAATATCCTTCTGTGAAAGGTAACAGGTGGGGCTATTCTTTTTTCCAGTCTGAAGTGGAAAAGCAGTATTGCTGAAGACTAGGATTTGCCTAATCTATGACAAGTATCATCAGATGAGCACTGGCAGTCATTTTATGATGATTAAAATTTTCTCCTTGGTTGCAAAACTAAATAACTCCTGCACCAGCAGGAGACCAAAGAGTATGTCTGCAATTCATTAACGTGTCTTGTAGCTGACACTGTAATGTTTAGAACTCCAAGCACTTAAAAGGAAGTGATTGATCATAATGCATTTAGCTTGCAATAACTGATCGTGCAGGAAATGCATAAAAGAAAAATAAAGAAAACAGTTTTGCCATTCATGGATTTCTGTAGTTACTCAGTGGCGATTTTCAAGATTGGGCGGTCTTACTTCAATCTCTGTTGGAGTTCATCAGGGTAAGGACCATTGCAACTTGTTGAAAATACCCAGAATTTGTAGTACCCCCTCTCTTTTTTCCTCTTCATACTTTGTCAGCTCCCACCCCTTTTTGTACAAATGCTTAACTCAGCAGTAGACACTTGCGGCAAAACGGTTCTTTTCCGCACAGCATGGGCTGGAAGTGGGAAGAGTAGCTTTGATGGCAGTGCACAGAGAGCAGGTTGGAGTTGCTACTGGACTACTAAAATAATTAGGCCATTGGAGTTTTCATTAGTTATGTAAAGTGGATGGTTTAAAATAAGAATTATAGAGATGATCTACTAAGATAAGTACTAAGATAAATACTAAGATACTTTAAAATAAAATACTAAGATCTTTAAAATCATTGTTGCTCAAGTGACATTTTAATTTTTTTGGGCCATAAATATTTTAATTTTCTTCATCTGTGCTGGATTCTTTATGTTGTTTGGAGCAGTATGGTATTGCTTAGGTAGTAAAAAACTATTATTTTCTCTACTCCACTATCTTATATCTACAAATTTTATTCTAAATAAATGAGCCATCCTTATAGCCAAAGGAGGAGAGTTTATGATTTACAGCTTAGTATGAATGTGGGGAATACCCCAGTGTGCTTTCTCAGCAATAATTTCTGTCCCTTGTTAATAAATTGCTAGGCCAACAAATTTGAACTTAATCAACTCAGACTGAATTCTTACTGCATGAAACACTTCAATGTCATGGTTATTAAATTAAATTTTCCCTCTCAAATATTTTCCGTACAAAATAACATCTTCTTAGAGATGGCATGTTTTAAATCTCATTCATTAAAAATCAGTATCTTAGAGATATTTCCAGAAAACTTCACTCAAAAGTTATTTCAATCTCAGCATGTAGGTCAGGACCCCTCAGAGATCCATCAGAATGATTGACTGATACCTAACACTTTTAAAGAAACGTGAAAAATGTTGCATGCACTGAAGAGCAGGAAAAAAAATCAAGCTTTATTACCTTTGCTTAAGATGGAAGGTTGTCAAAACAATTGGCAATGGGCGGCCAGAGAACCATGTGAACAGGCCTGGACAATGGTTGAAAGAAAAATATATTCAGGAATATATACGGAAAGCAATAATTCAGGAAAGAAAATGTAGAAATAATCTTGTTTGTATTGTGAGTCATGCCTAGTGACATACATTAGTATGTTTCGAGCATTTCAAACAACTTTTATTTGGTTTGGCTTGTTTTTCTTGGTTCTTCTTTTCCTTTTGGTAGACCTTTTTATCATACTTCTGTAGCATTTTCAATAAAATTACTTTGGAAAAAAAGCTGAGCCTGATAATGCAATGGCTGACAAGTGTGTTTTACTCATCGAGATAAACTCTTTCATTATTGACTTTGCTAATCCTTTTGGGGATTCTGGTATGTAATATTTAATTATTATATCAGATTGATTATATGTCCATTTCTTGTTTAAGGTGAGTTAGGCTATTAAAAAAAAGTACAAAAAACTCCTGCTGCTGTTGGATATGACTCTATTTCAGTTATTGCAAAATTGCTTGTCTTGTACCAGCCAATGTTTCCAAATTGTAGAGGTTTCTATGCTCTGCAGGGATGCAGACAGGAGTCTATATCCACTAATACTGCATTTGTCCACATTTATCCTCGTCTGTGGTTTAAGTCCAGTATGCAGACCTGTGTTAGAGATACATGAGTGAGGTTTAAGAAAGGTTTGAAGCAGAGTGGCTGCATTGGTATAACAAATATGGCTTTGTGTCCTGTTTCCTGGTTCACGATCAGCCTGTCTGGCACTTATTTGAGAGGCTCTGCAGGATGTTGTATGTATGATGCTTTTTCCAGCTGAGAGGTGTTATTCCTTGCCATGGGGTCATAAAGAAGTTCAAAGGCAGATAAAATGACAGCAGTCAGCAACAGCAGCTCAGTTCCTGCAACACAGGAGTAATTGCAGCCCATTATTACAATTGACTCTCGCTTCTTTCCCCTGAAGGAACTGAGCAGCTGCCAATTTACTGGGCTACAAGAAAACTGATGAGACAGGAGATGGGGGTCATAACAAAAGTTGAGAAACTGATCAAGGCAAAATTCATTAGTCCTGAGTAGCTGTAAGAGAAGAGAATGAGAGAGGGCTGTGGCTGGTCATTGCCGATGCCCATGTGGGAGATGGACTCTGACTTCCAGGTTGGTTTGTTTCACCTTGCACTTCTTTTCACAAAGAGAAGCAAAGGGGATTCTACAATCTTTCATCTTATTTTGTAAAAAAAAAACCAACCATGCAGAAGAGGGCAGGAACCTCTTTATGGAACTTACCGAGAAAGGGTTTATTTTGGCCTGAATAAGTACAGCAATTGGTTTTTTTTTGTGTGCTGCAGCTAAAAAAGGGATGATCTATAACTTGTTTGGTTTTATTTAACAACAGTGTGCAGTTGGATGATCCTTAGGTACTTGCTTATGGTAAATATGTACCATTAGCAGTGTGAAACTTGTGTGTCTTTGTTGGTGTTCTCAGCAACAAATGCTAATGTAGAGTGTTATATGTAGAAATGAAAGGGTTACATCTACACAAACTGTGTTTCAGACTCTGTTTCTTCATCCTTCTCTCACTGATGTGGTATGGAATATCAGAGACACATCTCTTAATATATGCAAGTGGACATGTAGGGGAATTTTACAGGAAGAAGAAAAAGTACAGGTTAATAGAGTGCACTGTAGATACAAAACCAGAGGGTGTTATCACTGTTCTGCGTGATTCTGTGGTGCTGTTCAGGTCTTCTAATTGTGCAGGTCTTTTATCCTCACACCTAAATTTCATTCTCCTGTACTGCATGTAGATGTATTTTAAAATGAACATGAAGAGGCATGTGCAGTTTTGTTGCAGCTGCTTGTCCTTCTAAATAGGAAAGTTAGGGATGCATTGCATTTTCAGTATATATGGGGCCATTTAAGGAAAACTGTTTCTTGTAGGATCTATTCACAGATACCTGGGGTGAATCTCCATCTCTCTGAATGTCAGTTGGAGCTTTGCCATTTATGTCAATTGCCAGTTTTTTCATTTTAGTGCAGTATTTTCCTTCATTCCTGAATTCTTCTTCATCCTAGTTTCTGAAATGACATGTTCATGCTGAGAAAATATACCTTCTGTAACTTCAGCATGTTTGCAGATTGCAGCTGCCTACTCTTACTAATATAGAAGGGTTTTTTGGTAGATTTCCTGTTCTTAAAAATTACTGTAGTATGTTACAACCCTCCCCACCCACAAATGGTACAAAATGCTGATGCTGGGTTTCCGAATATCCTAAATGGGAGTGATTTTGTAATTCTCGTTCTATTTTTACTATTTGTGAGATTCTCTTTCATGTGTTATCTTGATCAAGTCTTTGCAATTTTGATGCAACTTGTGTGTGATGAGATGCATCTGCAGAGTTTCAGTTATGAGCCAGAACAGCATTTTTATCACTGTGCTTCCCCATGACATGAAGTGGCTTCAGTTCGCTGGTGTCTAGGTCAGAATGTTGCTGTACAATCAGCCTGTAAATCAGTGCTTCCCTGTTTGCTGGTCACTTTCCGTGAGCAAATTGCCACTACAGGTGCTGCTCTTCACTAACCACTGATTTGTAAGGCATCTTGACTAATCTTAACATAGCAATATGTGCATATTTCAAAAATTATTTTTTTTAATTACTGCATGATCTTGAAGGCTATTCTAGCACAACATTCAGGAAAGAAATAAATAGTAATCTAGGCCTGTTGCCCCTCCCCAAGAATGTGATCTGAGACATGAGTTAGCATTGCTGTTGACAAGTTTTGTTTTTCCAGTTGCTCATTAAATTCAGGTGAGTGAGATTTATTTCTTGCTTGTAAGGATTTGGGCATGAGTGAGAGACTCAAGAAGTGAAAGGAATGTAGTAGACAGGTAGAATCATTATGCTACAAGGGAGCCATGTATCTGTAGCTTATTGTGGGTCCTAAAAGACCTTCCTGTACTGTTCAGTGGGTGACAACAGGAAACTTAAGAAACAAACAGAAGATAAATGTGTAAATGGATATAATTTGTTAAAGATTTAATTTTTAGTGTTCTTTCTATTAACTAGCTGTCGAGATAGTAACATAGAGTATAAAGGTTATTTAAAAGAAGTATGTGAACGGCTTGTTTTTTTCAAAGATTTTGGTTTGTTTTTAACTTCTAATTTGTTTTAGTACCTTTTTTAGAGAATGGTTGCTCCATGTTTTCACAGATAATTTGTACTTTGTTAGATATTAGCCTTTGCTCCTCATTAGCAGAAAATAATTTCATTGAAAGCTTGAATTTATTTTTACGTAAGGTGCTTCTAGCTCATAATTTGTGATGGGAGGCAATATTCATAAAATATTTAGATTACATTCATTATGACAAAGGCATTTTGTTTGTTTATAAGGGTATATTAATTCTACATACAGTTCTGAAACATGAGTATAGTGCAGATATTTTAGAGCTGGATTCTTCTTTAGCTGTGGCAGTTGCCCATCTTAGCTTTGATCATTGTAAAATCAAAATTAAAAAAAAATAATCACTAAAATCAAATGGCAATGGCTTTTGCATGAACTCATAATAAAACTTATTTACAATGGATTTACTAGGAATTCAGTAATCTCTGTAAGTATTTAATACCATAACCATTTCAGTATTTAAGTAGTGAAAAGTAGATTGCTTGTTTGTAAATGTTATTGATTCTTGAAACTGTCTTTTATATATTTATTTTTATACAAACTTTTTTTTATGTGAAATCACTACCTTTGTGACACAAAGCCTAGGCAAGTATGAAAGGGAATAGCTGCTAAGCAGTAGCTGTGTGTGTCCATTAGTGATTTTGCTTTACAAAAATTCAAAACAGTTTCTCTGCATTTATCTGCTATTTTCATCTTTGTTTGTCACATAAAGACAAATTAGTATGATTGAATCTAAAGCCAGCAGACAAAAATACTTTCTTTATAAAAAAACCCACAGAAACCCATCCCTCAAAACAAACAAACAAAACCCCAAACCCAGCTCACTCTATATTTGGCTGAACTAGATGTAAGGAGGATGTCTTCCCAGGAGAGATCATGCTGAAATGACCGAGTGGGTTAGGAAAGATTTGTGCTCATAAAAAGCTGCGGTGCAGCGTTGCTGTTGTCACAGCATCAGCCCTCTCTTGGTCCAGGCACAGATGAATGTATGGCAAAACTGTTGGTGCCGCTGTCACTTCACTTTTTTAGGATAAGTATTACAGAAGTAGGAGGAATTCACAAATCATAATTAGGTCTCCTTAGGTTCCTGTTTCTAGGCATTAGTGGGAAGTTGAGGCTTTACATTGGCTTCTAGAGAAGGTCTGAACCTCCATGAAGTCTGACACTTTCTTCAAAGTTAATGAATATGTGTGCACACTCTCAAAATTTAGATCTTCTACTAAATATTTATTTATGTGTTTCACAAGAAAAAACATTATGTTTTTGGTTCAGGTAGTCCAAAAATTTCAGAATTTCAAATTTCAAACAAATCAGAAATTTTATGGGGTTTGATGTCTCTTTCCCTCAAAGGTGAACATTTATTAAACAGATGAGAGTTTATACTGTCTGGCCAAAAGCTTTTGTGAGGGTCTGTACTCTCCTTAGCTTACTTTTTTCCTTTTAAATTGAAGATCATAATGTCAATTGTTAAAGTGAAACATTTTTCTTCATGGCTCTATAAGCAAAAGGTGTCTAAAATCTCCCAAGCTGGAAAAAGTAGTTAGCACAGTCCAGAGCTCTCCATATGTCACATAATTCATTCATTTATTCTTATAAGGTGTGTGGTATGTGTGTGTTTTGTTGCAAATACACCATCTCAGAAGAGTAATTCAGATTGATAGGATCAGAAATCTAAACTGTTCATTTTATCAACATCAGCTGGGAAATCCATAGAGATCCAGTTATGATTAAATGGGGTACGTTTGGAGTATATTCAGATAGCCATAAATACATTTTTTTAAGATGTGAAAATGTCTATAATAATTAATCCTATTTGTATGGTACTTTAAAAACCGTTGAATTTTTTTTTTTTAATTAATTGCCCTTTGTAAATATTTTGAGTCATGCAGATTACTTGGAAATTGGGTTTGTGAATGAAAAAAACTTCAGAAAACTTTCTCCATCAGGAAATGCTATTGTTGCTTGTGGTTATTGAACTACTATGAATTATGTTAGTTATTAATTATTTCTACTTGTGAAATATCACATAATAGAATTTTAATTTATTAAAGAAGGAGGTAGTAAATAAAATAAGAATTCTTTGTATTTATACTGTGAAGACCATTTGTCTTAGCACCTTACTGTGTGTAGTCAGTACGTCAAAACACTGTGCTTGGTCAATGATACTTTATTGTCAATATCATATTTGTTTATCTCCATGGGCAAATTTTGGAGGAAAGCAGAAACTCCATTATTTGGAGGATTTCTTGGTTCATTAGGGGAATTTTGCCAGTGGGGATGTCATAACAGTTTTCTCTCTTATCTAGTGACAACTGTTGTAGATTTTAAGGTATTGCAAAAATGTTCACAATCTGTCCATCCTGTAAGAGTTCAAACACTTTTTTTACCAGTTTTTCTGGATTATGAATACATAACAAGATCCTTGCTGAGTATGTACAGCTTTGGCAAGACGATTATAAAGATATGAATTCAGAAAATTATGGCTATATGTGGTATCTTAAAATTCACTGATCCTTCCAGTCTCTGGAGAACACTCTTGCTAAATCTAAGAAGGTTTCCATTTGTGAAGCACTTCCAAAGAAGAGTCCAGATGGCTACTTAAAATTGTAATAGTAATATCTATGTTTAAAAATGTCCTTGTATGAACAGGAGTTGCTCTGGGTGCTCATTGCAGTGAAGTGTTTAAAACTGTGTGTGAATTTGATGTGGTGGCTATAGGGATAGCTGTTTCAGCTAAATGAAAAAAAAGGTGGAAGGTATCAAACACTAAAAGTGAGGAAAATTGAGGCACTTCCACGTAATTTTAGATTTTGTGTATGTTAAACTGGTATTCCTTTGGGGCAAAAAATATGTGAATTGAGTAGCAAGAAATGGACTCTGAAATGGAATGAGTTTCCGTGTGTTAGAAATTGTGTATCTTAAGGAGCATGATTGCCTCTTTAAATAGGAGATAATGTTATGAGTAGCCATTGGAATAAAAGTAAAGGTGAAAGCCTTGAATATAGGCTCTACTTGCTCGTGACAGGCTTTGACTTTTATTTACATGTTTATTTAGCTGTACCATCTTTATGTCATCTCATGATTTTTCATGAAGCAGCAAAAGTAAAGATCATAGCCCAGGCAGCTGCAGTGGCTTCAGCCTCTGTAGCTGATAAGATGCTGGTTTCTGAATTAGCCCCATGCTGCAGAGAGGCCCTGCTGGAAAGGAGTTACTGTAATTGTTGAAACTGGAACCTTGCCTACACTTGTCTTTTGTGTGTCTGTGTGGCGGGGCAGTAGGGGACACAAGAAGGACAGGTTTGTCTCTCTTGCTTGGTGTCTTTCAGGGTATTTGGGAAGATAGCAAGGAAGGTTTTGTATGCAGTATTACCAGCTTGCTTTTGATGCTTGTTTCTGTGTGGTGTGCCTCAGATGTGAGACTGTTGCTTTCCTGGTATGTTGAGTGACAAGAAAAAGAAAGCATGTGTCGGAAGAATGGAATATGGTCTGAATCACACTTTCTGTACTTCAGCTGAGCTCTGAATTGTAGAATAGTTGAAGAATTCAGTTCCTCCAGTGTATTTCTAAAGCAGCAATGTAAATGACTATGGTACCTTTAAATCACTCTGCTTTCCACTAATAACTTTAAACTGCTTCATGTTAAAATGTACAACATTATGTAAAATTCAGGTTCTTCTATTAATGCAGCAACCTGCACATGTTGTTTCTGAAGTACATAATTTGCATGCATACAAATTATTTTTAATGGCAAGGCATGGTTGCAGCATGGATTGCTTCTTCCCCTTCCCTTTCAGCATGTTTCAGCACAAATGAGAAACTTATGAATATTTGGAATTATGGTCTTTTCTCTTCTCTCTGTTGTCTTCTTCTCGCTTTGTTTTTGAGGATTAAGAAATAGAAGCTTTTAATTTATGTATTTATGTGTTTGTGGCTGTTGACTTTGAACATCCCCTTCCAGATTGCATCATCTTGTCTCAATTCACTGTGACCATACACTAAAACCTTTCCTTATGGGACTGGGCAGTAAGGAAGTGGGGAAATTTAGGCTCTGTGTTCTCTCTTCTGATCTACTTTCCTTAAATCTTGCTAAGACCTGAAGATTCATTGGCTGCTATTATGTTAAAATTGATTGAAGCCAAGCATCTGTCTAGAGTAAGAACTTACTTGGGGTTACATGGGAAGACAGATGCTCCTGTGTTATGTAAACCTAATTTTTTTGAAGAACTCAGCTAAAAACTTTTGGAAATTCATAGAAGATCTGCGTGAAATAACATTACCTCACTTACAGATGTGTGCACCCCTCTAATTGTGGGAAAACTGGGCTGATTTCTAAGATCTTAATTTCATCCAATTATAGTGTTTTGCAGTAGATACTGTAATATGCTATTTACTTCCACAGGATCACTACCTCTTTCAGTGCTTTGTTTATTTAGTAACTGTTTGGTAATTCTAATTTCTTTTCATGAAGTAGCCCATGCCTTTTTTATAGCACACTGTTGAAAAGTGCCTTACATTCAGATGAATCCTTCACTGAAAAGGGAGTGTTCTTTGAGGAACAATGAGGAATTTATTTTTCATCAGTTCCTGTAAAGTAAAGGAACATGATTGCCTCCTCCATGTGACCACACTGTTCTGAGAAACAGAATGAAGGATTCAAATATCCATATATTTTACATTCTCTGTTATTTTAGTCTTTTATGGGCGATTGGGAGGGAATAGTTCTCTGTCAAACTGTACCTGCTCAAAATACTGCTTTCATAGGTCTTGGCTGAAGTTTCAGTTGCTCAGCAGTTCTGCAAATCAAACCCTAGAGCATAAAGTCAGATACTGGGAAATGAAAAATGTGCAGTGAAATGACTGTATGCTAAGGCTTTTGATTTACACTGAGTAGAATCTGGAAAAGGCAAAGTTAAGAGCTAACTCTCGAGGATAGTATTCAGTCACTTTAATTATGTGATCCTCCTTTTTTTTTTTTTTCTGTTGTGTTTTGCAGCCCATAAAGGAAGGGAGCTTTCATCTTCATGTGTCCTAGATCCGTCCCATACAACAAGCAAGGCATGGGCCTAATGTTGCATAATCAAGTGATATAAAGTTGTATTGATATTGCAAAATACATACACATAGATGCTGAAGTGAGAATTCTGAATTGCTCCTGTAGTAAGTGAATAGAGAGATCTGTGACTTACATGAGAAGAAACATCCGAGGTTGTAACTACTACCTTCGAGTGTTGGTCAGGAATGCATTTTTAAACTAATATCTTAGGTATTCCCATTTCTTATGTACTGGCTTTCATCATAGAGCCATCTCAAAGTACAGGTATTATATTTATTTATAAAATAATGATGTGGAATGATACAGAGAGGGACGTACTCCGGCACTATATCCAAAACACTCCACTGCAGTGCCACACGTGGCACTGACTAGAGCTAATTTAAGTGGCCCTTCTTGTCTTTTGCTGTCTTCTTCCTTTGTAACCTCCAGAATTTTGGATGCCAGGTTGTCACTACAAATTTTTCTGCAATAATAGCATGAATCATTTTCAAGTGGTTCTCTAATGGGGGAAAGAATTTTGCTTAGTTAAATGAAGAACTTAAAACTGATGATGTGACTTAAAACTGTCACATATCATAACAGATGAGCACCAAGCTACAGCGTTAACATGCAGAGACAACTGGAATTCTAGCATGTCCTTGCTCATCAGGGCTTGAGTTAGCAACCTGCATGTTCTTCTAACATTATGCTTTGAGCCTGTAATTATATACTGTATGCTTCCCTGTGGTGTCATTTTGAGACTCATTAGAAGACTGTAAGACAGAGTAAATATGTGGTGGTTTGTATTTCAATCCACGATAGTAACTATCACTGGAAATCTGTATTAAAAGGTTTTAGGCTGTGATGAAGGATGCAGAGAAGCCTGATGAGAAGTAACTAGGGGTGCTAAGTTCAGTACCTATAGAAGGAGAGGAAATCAATATAAACTTGTGTAAACTTAATATCATCAAAGCAATTTCTGCATTATTAGTTACTCTTTCTCAAACTCTTAATTACATAACAAGTCTTAATTTTTCATTAATATGGAAGCCTGTTTTTTCCCATATTTCTGTTGCAGAAATGAGTCCTCCTTAATAGCTAGAAAGGCTGAAGTATATGCCTCCAAATAATGAGGGGAAAGAAGCTATGAATGCTTCATCTGAATGATTCTAAATCCTGGCTTTTAATCTCTCTGGAATAGTTTGGTTGTTTGGAGGGAATCAAATGCCTTGGGGTTAGGATGAAGGAAAAGCCTAAATCATGTTAAATTGTTAAGGGAATTTTCAGATCTTGCAGGAATAGTGTAATTGTCACAAACTTTGTGGTAACTTTCCAAGCTAAACCTAAAGAGCTGTTGCAAATTAAATGGTAAATTCAAGGAACCATGTAAGGTCCTATTTTGGAACTCTGATCAGAGATACTGTGATTAAAGGTCAAGAACTTTCTGTGAATAGGCAGTAGGACAAGAGTAGTTTCAGAAATATGAATTTTTATAAATTAGTGTTAGGGTGGTATGAAAGACAGCTGTTAAAAAGGAAACAAAAAAGTGTGCATTTATCAACACACACATATACACTTGTGTGTGTGTATATATCTTTATATGTAGTATAATGTTCTTGACTTATTATCTGTTGCTTCTTACCACTACTGGAGCTTTATTTAATATAGATATATATTTTTATATCTATATATCTATATATCTATATATATCTATATATATCTATATATCTGTGTGTGTGCATGCACATGCTTAAATATTGCATGTCCTCAAGATCTGGCAGCCAAAGACAAAAAAAGGAAATGCACCATGACCACATAATTCACAGGAAGGAAACTGATGTGCAGTGAGAATACACAGTTGATGTAGCAATTTCCAATAGTGCTGTGTTCCCAGCATACACCAGTGCTATTTCTGTACTTCAGAGTTCTGCACTTCCGTATTTTTTTTACTTCAAAATAAGCTGCAAATATATATATTTCTGTATGAAGGTGTTATACTTATGTGTGTATATACATGTGTATGTAGAAATATAGTCTCTTGAACTCATGGCAGCAATTTTCCTTTTTCTCGGCTGTTGCTGTTATCCCCTTAGTTCTCCACCAAAAAGAAGGATATAAAAATATGGATTGATATTTCTAATATGAAAGTAGCAGTTAGTTAACCTTTTATTTTCAATTATTTTTATGTGAGGAGTATGGATAAAGTTACAATTGTGGCTGGATTTTTTTGGTTTCATTTCCCTGAGATATTTTCCTGATGCAAGGATTTTTTTAAATCGACTTTCTATACTGGGGAGGTAATGTTAGACAGCGCATCCAAAGACATGATAATAGCTGCTGAAATGGTAAATGTTGAACACAAGCAGCATCTCTAGAACTCCTGTGTTCAGATGAATTTTGGTTTGACTAAACCAATTATAATGCCAAGTGGAAGGGAAAAAATATAAAGAAAAATTATTATACTTTCTAGGCAGAAGAAGAGTTCTTTTAGAAGTACAGTTTTGTGGAGGAAGTCTGCAAGTCACACAGTTCAGCCTCTGATTACAAATTTATTTATGAATTGCATGCAGAAAGGTGCCTGAGCCTGTCTTTTTAAGACAACATACTGAAAGTTAGGTGTCCAGCAGCTCTCAAAATTTCATGTTTAGATACAGTTGCATGATTTTACACATACATGCACTTTAGTGTTCCTTAACCTTGGTGTTTATTTCTGTGTCTGTAAAACAGTGGTGGTATATTAAAAAAGGTGTGAGACCAATTTTGAATCTCCTTGAATTTCATCCAAAATAGAATTGAAGAAATGTTAGTAAAGCCTGTCACAGGACAGCTTTTGCCTATGAAAAGATAACGCAAAATAGAGACGGCAGTTTTGTACACTGAGAGGCACTTTATAGATACGTGCTAAAGGTATGTTTAAAAATAAAAGTTAAATAATTTCATGGTTTATATACAGATGACACGTTTTCATAGGTTATGTCTTTTTCAGACAGGGTGATAATAACAGCAACACTGACACATTGTAATCATTCACCCTTCAGGAAGGAACAACAGCTAATCAGAAGGCCAGTACTCATCTTAGTATTTTTAGCCTTCAGTTAACTGTGCTGTTTAGTGAATACTTTTGATCTATTATTTTATCTATAAAGAATTTTATTTGGGGTTTTTTAAAGCTCTTATTGTCAACTCATTTTTCAGCCTTTCTTCAAATTCATGAAGACAGTGTAACTATAGACATTTAAGTAATATTTATGTTTAAATTAAAAAAAAACAAACAAACAATCCAACCCTCATCTTTCTCTGTGCATTTTTGAATCTTAAACTTTTCTTCCTTTGTCAGAAATCCTAGCACAGTTCCATGTATCTGAAACAATGAGCTTTCAGTGGGTAGAAGCAAGACAATTCTTGTTCTGAAAAGATACTGCTTGCTCTTGCTGTCGATTTTTTCGTATAGTTCTTGAATGGCCCTATTGTCCTTCTGTGCACTCAAAGTGAATGAATTTTTCTTTCAAAGTGGAGCACTTCTTTCTTCCCTGTACCAATTCCCACTTCTGTTTCTGAAGGTGAGAAGAAGACTGCACTCCTGAAAGATACAATTCTGAGCACTGAAAATTAGATTCTAGTGTACCTGTATTCACAAAGCCAGGTTTGTGCCAAGTGTTGTGCAATTACCTTAAGGAGTTTCTGTGGACCTTTATGGAAATAACTTCACTCTAATGTACCAGTGAAATTGCTTAATTTGCCACCATCTTCTGTTCTGAAAAGTAGATTCTAATTTCTTAACGTTTCTGACTTTCCTCACACTGAAATTCAGTATTGTAAGTTGTTATGCCCTTGCTGAGTGTAAAACATAGTGAGTTATTCTCTCTTTAGTGGGATTGTTCAGACACTGGGCACGTATGCAAATTTTGGAGAGTTGGTGCTGCACCTAAAGGTTAAGACTTTCAAATTAATGCACTTTGTTTCTAGAGGGCTTTCTTGTTTCTGTATTGTTAAGGGTAGTACAACAAAGTTTGGTTTACACAGACATTAATGTGTGTGTGATCAGGTTGCTTCCATGCAGCTTGCTCCATTTTGCTCCAAGGAAAGGAGATGCAACTAGCTGTTTGAAAGCATAAAAAAGAGACTTAAAGGGATATAAAATAAATATTTTTGAGAAGGAACATTATGGAATAAGTAGATGAATGAAGTTTAGTTAGCTTTTCTTTCCTCTTATGTTGTGTAACGAAATTCTCGGTTGTCAGGCAAAAAAATTAAAATTCTCAGTTATCAGGTGGCAACATACATATAAAAAAGGACCTCAGTTTTTCACAACAAGTATTTGGGAAATGTATGAAGTAAGATCCTGGAGAGAACTCAAGTCACGTTGTTGTTGGGCTTTTTAATTCCTTGAGGATGTGTCTGTCAGTGGCTAGTAACTATAAATGTCTTTCCTGCAACTGTTTGTTCAAGTGCTTAGATTGC
This sequence comes from Corvus kubaryi, assembly GCF_017639235.1. Lineage (NCBI taxonomy): Eukaryota > Metazoa > Chordata > Aves > Passeriformes > Corvidae > Corvus > Corvus kubaryi. The sequence continues at coordinate 10,054,502 of NW_024582073.1, forward strand.
TGGAAGCTTATTTGGGAAGATGAGCATGTGCCTTTTCTTATTTGCATTATTTTTATGGGCATCACCAGTAGCAAGTGCCTAAAGGGAAGCTACTGTACAGGGGAACTTTTGATCTTGCTCAAGAAGGTAGATATTATTTTGGTCATCTTTGTTATTCATTTACCTTCAGTGAACTTCAATCCGGACCTAAAAGTATATTGAACACCTATTAACCATGGCTTCTGGTGGTTTTTCAACTCTTACTCAAGAAACAAAGAATGCATTGCACTGTTAAGGTTCAAGGATAGGCTTGTTACCTCTCTTTTGAAAATCAGGATTTCTTAAGGCCAATTGCTTGAAATAATTTGAAATAATTGAATCAACAAATTAAACTTGCATCCAATTTACATCTCAGAAGAATAAACCATTTAATTCTAGAAAGTTAATGGTTTTGGCTTGTTTTGGTTAGGTTTCTTTTCTTTTTTCATTTCACTGATAGAAATAAAAGTTTTTGTATTTTTCTATCCCCAGTCTTTTTTTTACTATTTCATCCTTCTGTTTTTCTCACTGGTGAAGTTAAGAGTGCTTCACTGCTACAGGAGAGGCTGTCAAGTTCACACTCAAAAGAGATTATTCTGCCCACTCTTTTCCCATAGAGGGTGAATTAGGGACTGAGTAGGCTTCACAGAACTCTCTGCTCTCTTCTGAGACAGGTGTGTTGGTATGAAACCCCTTGGTGTGGGGGCTGAAGATGAGGGGAGAGAATAAAAATATTCAGGTTACAGGATATGAGGGTAGAAGAAAAGTAGAAATATTTAAAAATATATCTATTTTTTTAAATTTTCTAAACTAAATTATATGAAGTATGGCTAAACCAGGTTAGTCATTGAAAAGCTTCTACGTTTTCCAAAGGGTTGTGTCCATAAAATTCATAGCTGATTCCCCACTGTTACTGTCAAAGGTAATGGATGTAAAAACACCCCAAAAAATTCTTAATAAGAAGTCTGGCAAGGAAACATTACTAACTTATCTCACAGTATATTTAATTAGTGGGAATTCTGTCATTCTAAAAATCTCATCCTATAATGGATGTTACTGTGCTTTTTGGGAGATTATTCTATTCAATGCCTCGTATGAGATAATTGATACTTCTGCTTGTGCATAGACACAATATGCTTGTGCATATATGTGTGTCTTTTGTCAGGTTTAGCCTTAGCAGTCCTGGCTAAAATTGTATCTTTATTTGCTCATACCTGAAATAGGGAAATAAAATTAAGAGTTTTGTAAAGTATTTTCTCCATCTAGGCTTTAGTGTTTAAAAATTTAAGCATCTTTACAAAGAGAAACTTGTCAGTGATGCAGGTTTAAATATGTATTAAATAGAAAAACAATCCTCTCTTCAGAGGCAGGCAACTCGGAAGCATTTACCCTTCAGTGCTTTTATTTTTATCAGTTTTTACCCAACTACTTGTTATGTGAGAGGTAACTTAGTGAACATACAAGTGGTAAAGTATGTGAATTTGGCTTTTTGCTTGGGTGATATAGTTTGGTTCTGTTTCTGATTTAGTTACTGTTTTCAAGAAGTATGCTAATACTTCCAGAAGTTAATCTTGTGGAAGTGACTGCCATTAGATGGACATGTAAATAAATTTAAAGAAGGAAATGCTGATGGTATTCCAAATAGATCAGAAATAACATACATACTTACCAGTTTTTCCAAAATCCATACATTTGATAGGCCCTCACAAGAGCTCACTGAACATTTTATGTTGCAATTGTGTTAATGCAAAAGTTATTTTTATTTTAAGTACATTTTTCCATGCAGGAGGAAAAAAATCCCAAATGATTTCTCTTGGTTTAAGGCAAAAATACTTTCTAATAATTGAGTCACAACTAACCCTTGTCTATTTTAACTGCTATATAGGACCTTTTTTCAAAGACATGTTTAGTTCATGTAGTAGATCAGAAGCAACCAAAGGTTTAAGAAAGAATTTTATATGTATTTTATTTTGTTAGAACACTCAGTTTTAAAGCAAGAAAAGCTGCTGTCAGTTAGAAGGATTTAGATGTATAAAAATTATTTAGACACTAAAGCATGATTTAAGCTAGATCCTTCCACAATTTTGCATTCACATTTTAATGCAATCTATTTTTAAACTTTTTTTTTTATTCTTTCCTTTATTAATAGCTAGAGCATACATTTTTTTCTCCTACCAACAATCAAGTAAGGTCTTTCTAGGAGTTGGAAACTTAGTGGTTGGACAAAATTTAGTGGAGGTTTATTTATCCATTAATAAATTAGAAGTGGCTTGTATGTCATGGCAAAGGTGTCTATTACTGGTCTTGGATTTTTTGGACCATGATGAAATAATTCTTTTTCACGCATTTTTTTTCTCGAATGATAACCCCCTAAACTTTTATTATCTTTTCCCTAGGACTTTAAGACAGGATTTGGTATCACTTTAATCCCTATGAATGTGGCAAATGTAAAACAAGTGGATCGGGCTGCAAAGCAATCTTTTGAAATAATTACTCCTTATAAAAGCTTTAGGTAAGAACTTTAATATTTACTTAACAAAATATGCAATTAACTAAGGCACTAAAGAAATACTGGTTTCATACTGCAGTGCTGTAGCTAGTTTGGATGAAAAGGTGACGTTTTTATTAAGGATGTTCAGCAATTTTTAGAAAAATAGGATGATTTTCTTTCATTTATTTAGCTGTGTGCTGCATTTGTTAGCCCTTGACTAGGCATATTATACCCACAGGTTTGTATTTTTATGTAGCCTTCTTTATTCATTCTGTGCAAGGGCAAAAGAAAAAAAAAGAGAAAGGAATTTCTCCACTTCAACAAATTGCCTCCATCCTAAAGAATAATAAACTTCAGTAGTGAAATAATGCTACATCCATTTAGTATTACACATTTTATTTGAAAAGAAGCTTTCATGTGTTATCCCTTGTAGAAATCTGTGGTTGAAAGCAGTGAAAGTTTCACTTTGGCTGATGCTGAGACTTGTAATGATTTTTAAGAAAATGAAAGTACATGCTAATAAAAGCCTTTTGTTGAGTCTTGTGGTGTTTCTTGAATGAGATGTCTTAATGAAGGAGAAAAAGAAATTTCTTTGTTCTCCTGGACTTGTTAAATGTTAGAAAATACTTTCATTCTCAGTCAACTAGCAGGTAAATTAGTCTTGATCAGCAATTTGAATCTGTTGCTGGTTGGTAGATAGCTAGTTCTTTGATTTTCTCTTAAGACATTACTTTGTTGATGTTTGCTTACTAGTTAATTTTTTAAAAAGATAAATTTAAATGAAATGCAAGTCCATTTTTAATTCTCAGTAAGTCTCTATGTTTTCTTTTGTCCTTCTGTGCTTTTGTTAAAATTCAGTCTTTAAGTTTGGTAATCAGTAACATAAAAGGATTGAAATTAACTCAGGCATGTTACGTGAATGTTACAAAAGCTGTGTAGCTTACGCTAGTAGTGATTCTGTTGAAAAAAGTACTAAAACAGAGGGAGTTTCATTGACTAAAAATACAAAATAATGCATTTCATCTTAGTATTTATATCTGTGTGGAGGAAGATTTTTGACTGTGATTTTGGGTGTAAATGTAATAAATAAGAGAGACTACAGGCCATGTTTAATTGGGCTTTAAAATAAAGATCAATAACACAGAAAAGTCAATTGTTTCAGCTTTACAGCAGAGTCAGAAAGAGAGAAACAAGACTGGATTGAAGCACTCCAGCAATCAATAGCAGAAACTCTATCTGATTATGAAGTAGCTGAGAAGATTTGGTTCAATGAGTCCAACAGGAGCTGCGCTGACTGTAAAGCTCCCAGTCCTGACTGGGCATCCATCAATCTCTGTGTTGTCATTTGTAAGAAGTGTGCAGGTGAGTAATTAATGACAAGCTATGTGGGTTCTACAAAATGTCGTATTTGCATATCTATGTATGTCCTTGAATTGGCTTTTTAAAAATTTTATTTAATTTTATTTTTGAAGTGTTATCCTTGTGGAAGTTTTGAGAAAGAAAATGTGAGCAAAACTTTTTTTTAATACCAAGGGCATTCTTACTCTAAAGCACTTCCATGCATAAATGGCATGTCTGTGGTAGCTGAGTTCTCTCAGATGAATAATCCTTCACAATTAGTGGAAATTAAGATGCAATAGCACTTCATGGAAAAGGAATGGCTTTTGCAAGGCTAGATACCAAAGAATAATGATTTTTAGTGTATAAATGTTGGGTATTAATTTTGTTACATATGGGCATATTTTACTGTCAATAGGGATAGCTTTTTCAGATACTACTAAAAATATAATTATGTCATGTTTTATATTGAAATATGTCCTTAAGCAGTAAATTTAAGGAAATAGTTTTTAATTCTAGGCTTTCTTTCAAACCAAACTCTCCCAGAAATAGTCTACATGAGACAGCCTACTTTGTTTATTCATTACTATCAAATGAAATTAACTTTTTTTTTTCGAATAGGTGTATTTTTGATGCTGTTATTTAATATTCAAATGTCAAACCTAACCTTTTTTAAAAACAGCAAGTAGAATAAATCTGGTTTCATCACACTGTTTTGTTACCTCAGCAGAAGAGAAAACCTGTTTAAGTGCCTTAGTTAAGTAATTTTCTTGGATTTTCAGGACAACACAGATCTTTAGGACCAAGAGATTCAAAGGTCCGAAGTCTAAAAATGGATGCTAGCATTTGGAGCAATGAACTTATTGAGGTATGTTGTGATATTCTAACTCTTTTTTCCATCTTGAAACCTACTGTACGAAAAGGAGTTATTTACTGCCTTACTCACAAGAAAACTGAACATAAAACAGCTAAACAATATGGTGCTGTTACAGGAAAATCACTGTTTCTGTGCATCATGTACCTTTGTGTAATTCAAAATACTCGTTTTGCTAACAAAATGTACAATTTCTCTTAGTATTTCTCCAAGTATCTAATATTTTTGGGGAAAAAGAAACAAAATAGTTTTGGAGAGTACTCATGATGGAGAAAGGGGAAAATAGAGGAAACTTCTCACTACCAGCTTAGCTGCTTGGGGTGTTAAAAAGTGATGGTGGTAAAAAGTGGTCCTGATAGGCTTGGAGCCATCAGTGTTTTCTTTAAAACACATGCTACTCTTCTCTGAACTTTAACTAGTATTTTCTAATATATAATGAAGTGTAACAACTGGTTAGCCTTGTAAAGCTTAGCTGCTGTTGATGGTAAATGATGACTGCAGGCTTTATTATTAATTTAGAGATGACCATAGGCAGTGACTGAGAGAGGCTTCTGTCTCCTCTAGACAATTTTGTTTTCTTCAATAACTTTCTTTTTCAACTTTTAGCAGGTGAAAACTGTTTAGAGGCTAGCTTCATACCTTTCATGCTGTTTTGCTAACTTTTTCCTTGCATCTCATCTAGCTCTTTATCGTCATTGGAAATAAGAGGGCAAACAGTTTTTGGGCTGGAAATCTTCCTCCAGATGAAGAATTGCATATTGATGACCCTGCAGAAAAAAGGATAGCGTTCATTACCCAAAAATACAAAGAGGGAAAATTCAGGAAAACACCTTTTCTCTACAAAACCAAGGAGCAGTTGAATAAGGTAATATAGCATGGTTAAGCCCATACTATATTTTGGATTGTACTGTATCTGTGTGCAATTTGGTCATCTTGTTAAGCTGGTGAGAAATTAATTCAGCATCCTGAGTGGCATTCTGGCACAGTTGAGTAAGGGTTGTTTAGGAGCCTTTGCAGGAGTCATTGTATGACTACTCCGTTTCTTGTTTTTCCCGTTAGTTTGCTTGAAGAAGGTTATGGTTATGGTAATTCTTCCTATGTTTTCCTGAACCACTAAAATATAGATCTTTATTTTAATTCAAGTGTAGTCTAGGGATGCATATTTCCACTTCACTTCTTTAGATTACTTCTTTACGTTTGGGGGTTTTTTTATACCTTACGTGGCTGACATCTAACATTCAAATACAGTAGAGGATTCATTGTTATCAATGGTGAAAAGAGCTCATACACACTTACATAGTAGCTTGTAACTTACTGGAAATGAAAAAGCTAAAATTAATGATGGAAAATGTGTGTTCTCTCCTTTTACAAAAAACCCAAATTCTATAGAGTTATAAAATGGACAACTTTAGTTATCAATCTCTCTGTAAATTTTGATGACCATTTGACTGAATTCTAATATTTGATGGTTTGAGTCATGATTGTTTAGGGTTAATGAATACAGAAGAGTTTTAATGCATTTTGCAATTTTAATGCATTCAATTACGTGAGTCAAATTGTCTCAAAGGATATGCAGAGATTGTGGGGAGGCAGTGGCATTTAAAAGTTGTGTGGTTTGAACCATAGTCATCTCATTTGTTCACTGTTACTGTGGAAGTGTTATTTTTTGTACATTTGGTAAATTGTATGTTAGTTACACACATAATTTAAAATAAGGGCATATAAGAGTAGTTATCACTGAAACACCTCTAGCTGAAGTATAGAACCTCTTGCTGTATAGCTTAAGTTTGTTTTCTGCATTTCATTGGAGTTGGGAAACATTTGGGGGCATCATGGGGAGCTCTTTGTCACTGCAAAATGAGACACTTGGATTGCTTTCTATTTACTGGTAATAGCTGTGAGATTTTGTTTAATACTATAACTGCAGACCACAGAAAGAAGCTCAACGTTATACAAGCATGATTTTTCTTACATCTGTGGGGTTTGTTTTTTGTGGGGAAAGATATATGTCAAATAATCATTTAAATACTGGGACAAGTTATCAAATTCTCTATGGAGACATGAAATTACCATGAAATAAGGTGTTCACTGCCAAGTAATTCCAGAACTTTTACTGAACTGTCTTCTGTGTTATCTTGCGCCTCCCGGGTGCTTATGTGTTTATTAGAACAGCTAAATTTTACAGGAGTACTCTTCCTATTTTGAGTGACTTTTGCTTTAATTACTTAAGAAAAACTCACTCATTAACTAAATAAATTAAATAAATATTAAATAATAGAAATTTTAATGGAATATGTTGCTGTAATTGCATAGCTATTTTTGGTTTTAAGGCTTTGGACCAATCTTGTGAAAGAAAAAAAAAAAGTTGATCATGTCTGTGTATACAAAAATAAAAGGAGACTCGTGTTTATGATGCAGTGAGATGTTTGAATTTCAAGGAAGATGAACAAGTATTAAGATACACTGAAGAGTAATTTACCTTATTGACTGTGTTTTTTAAAAAAATTACCTAGGAATTTCAGTATTTGTCCAAGTAATAGAGTTTAAGAATCTAATCTCATCTCTTCGGTTGAATTTCTCAGTTCTGAAATAATAAGAGATTTTCTTTAATAGTTTGATATAAATAAAAAGCAAGCTTCCCCTCCAATTGTATTAATGCACGTTATTCTTCCCAAGTGAAATTTGTGACAGCAACATCTTGCAGAGTTTGGGTTGATGTTTTGGGATATTTTTGTTCTTGTTGCTGAGTTTTTCTAGATTCAGACCATATCAGACCAGATACTTGTCAATGTTTATGGTCTAGCTGTATCAGAGGTGAAAGGATTTGCATCTACCTTGCATGTATTTGTTGCCAGTAACTTTCTAATTTAAACAGACTTCCTATTTCCCCTCTCTGTGATAAGGCCCTGTGTGCTGCTGTAGTCAAGCAAGATGTGCTAGAAACTCTGATGTTACTCTTCAGCGGGGCTGATGCTATGTGTGCCACTGGAGACCCTCTTTACAGCACCCCGTACTTACTTGCCAAGAAAGCTGGACAAAGGCTGCAAATGGAATTCCTGTACCATAATAAGTTCTCAGGTACGATGGATTTCTTTCTTTTGATCTAATTCTATATTGTGAAAAAGAGAAAGAAAAAATTCAGAAGAAAAATTGACTTTGCTTTGAAAAAATAGTGGTATAGCAGAGGGGCAGTTGTGGTGGCATTAACTGGATTTTATTAGTGCACAATTTCAGTTGTGTACAGATTTACTACTTTGCTCAGACATCATATTTAGCACTTAAAAAACCCTGGACAACACAGTGATAAGTTATAGATCTCATACCCTTAGTTATAGCACAGAAAAAACCCTTCATCTTCTCTGTCAATATTATCAGTCTTTTACTAGAAAAAATATGGATATATACATTTATCTATATATATATCTATCTTATATATATCTATCTTATATATCTTATATATATCTATATACATATATCTAAAGAATTCATCCAGCACTTTGTTTTTTTCTTAAAGATTATTTAAATTGGTATCTACTCCTATTGCACACAGATCTAGCTGGTTTTTCACAAGCTCTCCTCCCAAAATAAAACTCACCTCTTGAACCTGCAATATGATCTATCCCAGAAACCTCTTTTTCCCATCACAGCTTCTGTTGCAGAAAAAATTACGAACTTTGGCTTGGAAGTCAACAGTTCTGTTTGCAATGTGTGGCTGCTATGAGGCTCTTGAAAGCAGAAAGCTGTTCTTAACAATAAATAAATTGAGGCATATGGGTGTGACTGAGCTTTTCTTTTAAAAGGGCTGGATACTATCTGAAACAGTCAGGGGCCGAAAGTTCACATTCAGATTTACACTGAAAAAAGAAAAGCTATGTATGTGTATGTAGTCCTGGAGCAGTTTTCCATTGGCTTGTGTCACTCTTCCAATTAACACTGTATAGGCTGAACAAAAAAGGTCTTAGTGGAAAACACAGGAATGAATGAAGGCTTCCAAGGGCAAACAAAGTGCCTGAACTTCTGCTTGAGTATTGCTCAGGCCAGTGCCATGCACTGGATCATAGGATGATGAGCTCAGTCATGGTACAGACATGGAGCTAGGGTGGTTTTTTTTGCTAGCTATGATCTCAAGTGGTCCTAAAGCTGTAGAGAGAGGTTTGCTTGTCTTGGCTCTGTCTTTTCCGCTTTTGGCCCTGCAGCCAAGACAGCACCATCAGGTTCTTACCTTTAGGGAAAGGGAGATGAGTGCATGTGGATGATGATTCCCAGAATCACTGTCTCTCTGCTGCCAGAGTTGCTGGTAAACTCTACATAAGCCCTCAAGAGAAGCAGTCTGCTTCTGTTGAAGCATGTTACATAAGGCGTGAAAATCAAAATTTGGTACATCAGAAAAGAGTATTTTATAGTACCTTGGCAAGCAGGGATAAAAAAAGGCAACATTGTAACAAATGTGAACCAGTGGTTTTTTGTGAGTATATTGTCTAATTATAAAAATAAAACCAGTAAGTTTTATTAGTGTTGTAGTAAAGATACTGCAGAGCAACTACATATTTACAGACATGCATTTAGAAAGATGTGTGGAAAAATGGATTTAACTGATATAACTGAAGATCTGTATGTTATTTTCTCCTTTGTCTTTGCATAGATTTCCCAAACTATGATACTTGTTTTGAAAGTGGCTTCTCTGAAGATTCTTCACATTCCACCTTTCTTTGTGAGTTCTTGTACAAAGTTTCTTCTAATGCTGCTAAGCTTCCTACAGAGAAGAAATTAAAAGAAGGTATTTCACTTTTAATTTATGTATTTGAACAACACATGAATATGTATGACTTGGATGAATTTTATTCTTTGTAACTTACTGCATTTCTTTTTTTGAGATAAAATGTCTTTGATATAACATACCCTCTTTGATTCAGTAGACCTCTTTTAGATAAAGAAAATACTTTTTGTCTTGATCTCTTCATTCAGTGGTTGACAGAGGAAGAAGACTAAACTTCTGAAAAATTGTTTGGTTAACACAGTAAATGATAAAAACTAAATAGAAACACTTCTTGCTTTAATTATATTTAGACAAACGCCAAAAATTAGTTTTCATCCAAAATGATTCTATTACAGAAGTCCTTTACAAGTAGCACTGACTTTTTAGCACAGTATTTTTCAAGCTCACAAATTTACAAAATCTTCCAAGTAAAAATGAGCATCTACAAGAACTCTATGACAACTTGAGCTTTATGGGGTGATAATGCATGTATATCATGGTAGATATATGTGGTCTCCTGTGCATATCAGTCTTCTGTTTTTATTTTTTTCTGAGAAGTGTTATCAGATAATTTTTCCCTTTTTCTCCCCATTTGTCTTCATATATTTTTCTTCCATCTAAACTAATAATGTGGATTTTAAAAATCTGTGGTGATTTATTATTGAATTTATTGCTGCTAAAATCCTTACATGGCATCCTGCACTGGTGTATACATATTTTTGTATGATTGTGTCCATATTCTCATGGCATATGCCTTTAAGATCCTTAGTGGATCCTAAAAGCATGCTAAAGCATAGAACTCCCGTTTAAACTCCTGTTTAAAGAATTCCCGTTCTTTTGAAGAATCTGTATGTTAGTGTGGTTCCAAATTCTTGAAAGCATTGGGTGATAACTGAGCTAATGCCTGATAACAGGCATTTCCCAGCAACTTTGCAGATGCCTGTTTTGACAGAGGACTGCTGCTGGGTAGGACTTTACCTAGGATTGCTCTGAAATTGTGAGGAGCTTATTTGGGAAACAATGTAATAACTGTTATAAACGAGGCTTGGACTTTTTTGGGTGGAATAAAAGTCTGCTTGTTTATTAAAAAGAAAACCAAGAGCGGAGACTTGAGGTAAGCCCAAGTCCCACTCAACAACCCAGAAAAACAAACAGTGCAACGCACACGGTATTCCCCTGGACTCGGGTCCCTCAGGAAGACCGGGGGGGCTGAGCCCCAGAGCAGTTCTTATAGTCTCTTTTGATGCTGTGATTGGTGCAGCTCAGATCCTCCCTCTGATGGCTCGTTGCTAGGGTCCTCATTGGTGTTCAATTCTGTCAGTCTCTGGGGCTGAGAGTGATTGGTTTGCCCCCTAACCAATAATCCCCCAAAGTGTTTACATCATGGGTATTAGGTTATCTTAAGAACATTCTAGAACATTCTCTTCCTTTCTATAGACCTGCTACTTTCCCCCATTGGTGTCCCCATCTAGTGGGCACATGGCAACATTACACCCGTACAATCGCAATAACAATTAACTGATTAACTGCATACCCCCACTCCTCTAACAAGCAACTTTTAACTTCTTCTCAACCAAAAAAAAACTTTTAACCATTTATTACAATAACTGCAAAGCTCATTACTACTTGCTCCAAGTTCAGGCCTGATCTTCCATGCTGTGGGTATCTGTATCTATATTCATAAAAAAAATTACAAACCCAGAAGTCAGTGCTTAGGGAAGCAGAGAGCAGATACAAGGCAATCTCTTCTGAGGCATTTTCAATGGCATATTAGAAGTGCAGTATATTTATAAGTACCTGTATAGATTGAAGATTTAGCTGAAAGTGCTCACAGAATGGCTTCTGTAGTCCTTTTTGGGGGAGATGCACTGAGACTGAGCATTTTTAGTAGGATGTCTTAGAATTTATGAGGAAAACCACCAGGCAAGAAGTTTTGAATGTCTTCCATTTCAAGTCTTTAGTGGACAAAAATGAAGATACTTTGAAAGTTTGTAGTCAGTTGCTTAGCATTGCACTTACTACTTGGAGGAATATACAGTAAGTGGAAAAGAACGAGATTTCTCTCAGCTCAAGCTTTGTTCTCTGAAACTGTGATAGTGCCTTGAAGATGGTGGATGTTCTATTGTTTCCTTTTTTGGGGGTGGGTGTTTGTTTGCTTCGTTTTTGTGTTGATGTTGAATTACCCATGGGTTTTTCAGGACTGATATTTCTGGGATGGCCTCTTTACAGATACCTGGGAAGATAGGTTTCCCTAAGCATTTGCTGTTCAAGGAGACAAATGGAACAGGGGAGAGAGATTTAATGACATCCTTTCAACAACAACAAAAATCCCTGCAATTTTGAATGAGAAACTGCTCTTGCCTTAGGGCTCTAATCTATCTCTGTCATGTTTAAGAAGTAGTATGACAGAAGTACTTTTTGCTATTTAAAACATAAAATATATAATCTTTCTTTTTCTCTTCTTTCACTACATCCAGAACTGCTTCTAAATCTCACTAACATGAAGTAATATGTATATTGCAAATTATTGTGAATAAGTGGAAATATTTTTTTCCTTCTTAGTCTCTTTAGGAAGTAATTTGAGGGTTAGAGTACTAATATGTGGGAGAAACAGTTTCAGTTCCCTCCTCTGCCTGTAGATATTCAAATAAGGTCATGTTACCTGAAAAATCTGACCTAACTATTTAGGTCTAGAGAAGAGATCTCCTGTTGAAGCAGTTCTGACTTGCTGTGAGCTAATGGAGTCCTCTGCAGGCCAGAGGGGGAGTACCATTCTCTCACAGCGCTTGTCTAAATTTGGGGCTTTTTTTTTTTTTTTTAAATGCTGTGTGTGGATAGGGCTCCAACTCAGAATCCTATGAAGCAGTTTAACCATTAGAGTTAAGTTCTTCTTCAGTGTTACGTGTCCCTGAGGCAGTTGTCAGCCTTGTCTTTAGCACCAAGGGCTTGAAATGTAAGTGCTATGTTTGTTGTCACAGGAAACTGTTTCCCCTTTGTAGACTAATGAGGGGTAACTAATGGTAAAAGGACACTCAAGAAATCATTCAGTGCTGTGAATTAACCAAGGTTTTATACCAACCAGGTGGAACACCTGGAAATACAGCCCCGTTTTTCATTATGCACATCTCAGTACATGAGAGAACCAACTCTGTGTGTACCTCTCGTTATAGCAGCATCAGTGGTTTCAGCAGGGGTGCGTAACTTTTTAGGAGAGTTATTGTTAACTAACAGCTGTTGATATCAGCAAGAAGAGAGCTCAAATGTTGGTGCTATTCTGGTGTAGTGGATCAAAAAGTAAAGCTTAGAGGTTTAGAGGCTCAAGTTTGATTTGTTTCTAGTGTAAAAGGTTTTATGGAGCCCTTTTAAAAGCCTTGATATTCCAAAGTTTTCCTTGAGAGTTTAATAGTTTAATGAATATTGCAGTAGTGAGCTGTTTTGAAGAATACGTTTTGGAAGATGGGAGGGGAAAAGCTGGGGAACATTCAGGGACAAACCCCTGAACATTCAAAACCTTAAAGTTCGGTGCTTAACTCCTGTAAACCTATACATTATCAAGCCATTTATCTTATGTTTATTTTAGTACTTAAAATGTGTTTAGACAGAATCTAGATAGTACTAGATAGCAAATAGCATGATACAAATAAATACTAATAAAATATACCAAAATATTTATAAAACATGTATAAACCATATAGGAAACAACAGAGAAAGGAATTGAATGAAATATAAGGTAACATGGTAAGCATTTGCAAATTGCAACTGGTTTTTTGTTTGATTTTGTGGGTGTTTTTTTGCCAGATCTGTTTTATGAAATTCTCAGAAATATTTTGCCAGCTGTATAGGAATTTTAAGACTGTAGAAAATAAAAATAGTCTTTTCATTTAGGATCTGCTTCTCTGCAGTAGTGGAAACAGGTGCACCTCAGATTTTGTTCTAAGAGCTAGACGTAAGCTAGAATGAATTCATGAGTATTTTCAGTAACGAATAAACATTACTATGCTATGTCATGTGTTGTATTTGTATTTAGGTCATAAGAGGGAATAAACATTTAGTTGTAATAATTACTTGAATTAATTGAAGTTGCTCTGCAGAATTTTTACTCCACCTTGTGCTTACTTATTTTTCAGAAAAAAAAAACTTACTTAAAAAACCCTGACCTTTCTATTATTTCTTTAATCACAGATTGCAACAAAAGATGGTGCACTTTAGAAAGTGGCTTTCTGAGCTACTATGAAAATGATAAAACTACCACTCCTAATGGTATGATTGACATCAATGAAGTTATCTGCCTTGTAGTACACAAGTCAGACTTTTTAAATAGAGGGTAAGCTCCTGAATTCATATTTCAATAAACAAACTATTAATTTTTTTCTTGAATTTTGAATAGGGAATTTTGAAAAAAAGCTGAATTGTTTTATTTGATGTCAAGAAATTAGTGCTGTGTGATATTTAGGGATTTTCTTTTTTTTTTTCCTTATAGTGATAGAATGAAAATATGAGGGTAATTTAAAAGGGCAGCTTAAATTAGATACATCTGTTATTAAATCTGTAATGCATATTCTCAGTGCTTGAAAGGTTATATGATGATAAATTGAACAATTAATACTCATTTTACTTTCTGGGATTGACCACTGCCTCAGGCCAAAATTCTTGCTTTGCTTCTTCCTTCAAATGCTGCAGACTAGAGCTCTCCACAATGCTTCTGGATTTGGTCACAGAGATACTGGTCTTCGAAATCCATTCTTTGTTCTGTAGCTGAGGACAACAGAGTAACTGATGAATATTGTTCGTTTGAAGATAGCAGCTTTATTTTTGTGGGGTCTTGTTTTTTCTTTTGTAACTCTCTCACATGCCATTTGTACATGACAAACATCACATGGAAAGCGACGTAAATCTGATTCCAGTGATACTCGATTTCTTTAGGGCAACATTTTTGTTTAAAATATACTTTGTATTTATCTAACAGACTCCATAACACTTTCTTTAAATTTTTTAACATGTCTATATGCACCTAAAATAAAAATAACTTTCTATCGTATAATACTGTAATGCTTTTAGTTACAAAACAAAATCATCTGCAAAGGAAGCATTGTCTATTCAGTAAGTTTCTGAAAAAGATAATAGGAATAAAGGACTTAGACCACTACAGGGGGGAGAAATCCTGAAACATGGTGGTGTGTCAATATGCTATCAAATATAGGGAAGTGACCTTCATTATTCTGCAGTAGCTCTGTGATATCCAGAAAAAAGAAAAAAAAAATATCACTTTTTTCTTCTGTCTTCAAATATAACCTATTGCTTGCAGCATTTCCAAGTGGTTCCATTTTTGGGTATTACCTAAATTAAAAAAACATCTTGGCTGAACACTTCACTCTCAGGGAATAACTAACCTCCTGTTGTGGTTTACCTGCGATTGAGGAGTTTTATGAGAAATTTCTTTAGATTTGATATTTCATGTAGTGAAGCAGCTGGTCCTTAAAAAGACCTATTCTGTTAGTCAGAACTAAGTGTTTATATAATTTTCAAAGTGGTTATTGAAAATGACAGAAGTGACTCATGCTCAGTTCTCCACATTTAGACAAATCTCAGTCTCCAGCATTAAAATGAAAAAGCATATTTCATCTATTTGGCATCTATGGACAGGTCACAGATAAAATCATGCTATAAATTGGTGAACCATAATTTGTAAGTTAAAGACTGACCAACCCTAACTTTCACATTATGTTTACTTTCGAAATTCCACGCCAATTTAAACTGGTTTGCTTTTTCTTCTTTTACTGTCCTTATTTGTCCATTAAAAATTGAAAAAAACCAGGGTTCATCTGCTTAAATAATGGTATAATTTTTAAAAAGAAAAAAACCCAAGAATCTACCTTAAGAAAACTTTTAAGACCACCTCGAGGTACAGCAACTTCAAAGTAGTCCTACTCATCTTGGTGATGGCAGGTGATACACAGTGACCACGCATTTCGCCCCAGCAGATTCAGGCTGTCTGACAGAAAAAGCCTCTTCTTAGAGGGCAGATGGAGGACAGGAATAGGTTGGTGAGAATAATAGTACTCTCCATCCTTGACTGTTCTCAAGGCTTCTCATTGTGATAATCCCTCTCTGAGCAGGAGATTAGACCAAATGACATCTAGAAGTGCCTATGAACCAACATTTCAACTTGTTTATAATTTCCCATTTAACTAGCTGTTCTGCTTATATTAAACATTAAAAAAAATATTTTGAATGCATCACAAAAATATACTTGTTCAAATTGCATGAACTTGAAAAAGCAAAAAATTCCGTATATATTTTTAATGACTATATGTAAACATTTTTATGCATTTTGGAATTACTCAGAAAACTATTACACCATAGCCTCAAAACACATATTATTGACCTGCAAAGTACTTTGATCCTGTTGTGTTGTAAAGTGCTCTATTATTAGCTGCGCTGTACTTGTAATATTGGTAGAGAAATGCAGATGGAAAGAATGAAAAAATAGTGAAATAAAACTCCTGTGTTCTCTTGCTTGCTTTAGGGACATCTTTACATTTGAAATATACTTAATGTCAGAACGTGTTTTTCTATTTGGAGCTGAAACTGCATATTCACAAAGAAAATGGACTTCAGCAATAGCTAAGGTAATACCGATAATTATCTTTTTCAGTTAGGCCAGGAGCCTTTGCACAAATAATAAAGTGTCATTGTTAGCTTAAAACCTTTGAGAAGCCATTATTGATGAATACTGATCTATCCTGTGTGTAAAGGTTTCTTGAGCAGCAGAAAGAAATAACTTCTGTGATTTAATGTTTGAAACAAGATAATAAAAGGTGAAAGGAATTGAAGCAGCATTTTAATACCGACCTTAAGAATATATTAAAGGTGCTCTAGTATAAAGAGATATACTATATGAATATATTTCATCTAAGATTTTTATGGTTGCAATTCTGTTAAATTTATTTGCTGAAACAAAATTCATAAAGCGATACCATATTTTATACTGTTCCAAATGTTAATAATCACATTACTAATTAAATCAATGGTAGTTTAAAAGCAAAAATATTTGAATTGTAGTGTAGGAATGGAAAAAATGTTAAACTTGATTTTATATTTTAAATTTAGTGTATCTGTGGATTTATGAGTGATATATCTTTATTTTTTTACTGTGACCTTCTTCCTAGAATCCTATAGATTTGCAATATTTTGATTTTGTTTTTTAGGGGCGGAGGGTTTTTTTCTTCATCTGACTCACCCCATTTTCTTTGGTAGCATTTTGTTCCTCCTGTGGCTGAATCGTTGTTAGAGCGAGACTGTGACCTGATTGGGCAGCTGTACTACAAAGATTGCCATAGCCTGGATCAGTGGAGAAAAGGCTGGTTTGCTATAGAGAAGTCGAGCCTTTATTTTTGTCTTGAAATGGAGGATGCTGAAGAAGATTCCATATATCTAAGGAGGTTGCAAGAATTAAGTAAGAACTTGGTTTAACATCTAGTATTCAGAAAATGTTCTGTGGGATTAATTCACTGTTAAGGACACTTCTATTACATTTCAAAGTAATAAACTTTGGGAAGCTCAGTAACTATTCCTTCACATGAGTCAGATGTTATTCCAACTCTTATCTAAATATGGAGTTAGTAAATTTCTGTCTTGGGGTTTTTTTTCCTACTTTTTGGCACATGCTAGAGAAATTTTTCACATCTTTAAAATGAATGATGACGGTTTTTGTTCCAGTTGCAGCCATGTCTGTCTTACAGGAGTACAGAATTGAATAATAATATATAACCTTTTGGGATTATTGTCTCATATTTTTGACAGGTCAGAAATACTCACTGCAGAGCATGTTCTTGAGATGATTGACAGGTCTAGTTTTAAAATACTCAAACATACTGGAAAATTATAATTCTCTTGGAAAAATATTTCACAGACTAATAGACTTTTTTCTGATACTAAAAATATTATTTGCTCAGTGTCATGATGTGGAAAGATAAGAATATTTGTAAAAATGGTCTTCTATGACCAATTTTATATCGTTGTTTGTAATTATGCTCTGAATCCTCTTTTAAGCGTATCTGCCCTACTTGATTTTATATTGAACAAGGCAATATGTTATATAGAAAAGTACATATAATTCAAGGTTTATAATAAAGTAACATAGGAAGATAATTTAGCTCTTTGCTGATAATCCTCTTGATAAATGCTGACAGAATGTGGACTGTTTTGCAGGAGCTTGCCTAAATGCCATTGGGTTTTCTACTGTTTATTTACTGCCACCTTATATTTGGTGTGAATAACAACATGAAGGTGGTTTTTAATCAGGAATGTTTTTATGCCTCTAGGTGTCTTTTAACTTGTGAATGCTTTTGATCTTAATTCAGAATTAAAAGATTAGGCAGTAGGAGAACTGTTCCCGATATTTGTTTTGATGATGCAACTGTAATTGCCTGTGCCAGAATCATGAAAGCATGCAAAATCTGTGTATATTATATCTCATGTATAAAAATGAAACACTTTTGACTTTCGGGTGAGAATTGGTTTTGCTTGGGTTTTTTAATAGTAATTGTATTTCTTGGAAATATTATAGATCCATACTCTTTTCTTTGATTTCTATTTTCTCCAGAACAAATCTGCTCCACCTTTAATACTGATTTGTGTAAATGAAACTTGACAAATAATGAATCATTTATGGAAGTATAGTAACTTACCTTCTTGATATTTGATTCAGTAAATATAGGTGAGGCTATGAGTAGATGTGATACAAAAGCATCAAATAACATGCAATGTGTTTATTGAATTTCATTGGTATTTAGGACTTTACTGTCGCCGGGAATTAGTTGAAGTAAGGTGGGGATAATATATTACATGCACTTTGAGAAATTAACTTTTCAGAATTTTGAATTAGTAAGCAGGTTACATTTAATTTACTGGTTTTATTACAGTGTGCGGTATAGTTTTATAAGCACTGTAACTGAAAACTATCCAGATGTATTTGCTGTAGGTGTTTTACAGGGTGCTTTTTTTAGCAGGGATAACATAAAGCAACATAAAGAAGGATGGCACTGATCTTCACGCTTAACAGATAACTTGCATTATGTTATTGTAAATATGTGCAGCCATTAAGGTGCAAGAAGTTAATGGATTCCAAAATCCAGCTTACTTCTGAATCGTTCTGTCTTCTACAACTTGTATTTACAAGTTTAGTGTAATAAAACACTGTAGCATGTTCTCACATTAAAAAATACATGTTTAAAATTTCTTGATCATACTCTGTATTAGTTTTTCTTGTAAATGTAATGTGGTATTTTGTGGAGTTTTGTTTCTATTATCAGCAGTATTCTTTATTTGTTAAGTTTAAGAATTCAGTGCTCCATTTGCCACTGGAGATCATTTTGAAAAAAAAGTGTATGTGCATGCATGTATGCATTTGTCTGTAAATATGTGTCTGTGAAGGTCATATGGATGTGTATGTATTTTTTTTCAGCAACCAGTAGTGTGATGCAAAACGGAGAGAGAATAGATGTCCTGCTGCTTGTTGAAAAAGGAAGGTAAGGTTCCTACCTGAATAAAGCTTTGATCTGTTTTTATATTGATATCTTAGAATTATCGTTGATGAGTTCTGGAGTTTTTTCACTTAGAGCTGCTAGCAAGAGAGTAAATTTGCAGACTTTTTAAAGGAGGGAATATCTTTGTGCATTAATTACATTTTATGTCTGTGTCACGAAATGTTAACAAGCACTACTTAATTAAAAGCAGTTTTCCCACTGAGAAAATTATTGCCAGATTAGTCTGCCAATAATGGTTTCTTCAAAATGACCTATCTCCTTTTACCCTGTTAAAAAAGTATCTCATTGGAGCATTTACTACCAACTTCCTGGTTTTTTTATCATTTTTATGTCTCAGAATTCTGTCTCTCAATCTGCTATCTTAGGTTTGAGAGGATATGAATGAGGTGTCCTCTGATTTGCTCCATACTCAGTTTGGATTTTTTCCCTTGATCTCTCTCTCCTCTGTGCTTTTAAAACACTTGAAGTGACTGGTGATACTTGATCTCCTGTTGCTATCCAAACAGAAGTTCCATAGTACCTTGGTGAAACAGCTACTCCTGTGTAGTTCAACTGAGGCCAGCAGAGGGATCTGCACAAATGAAAAGAAGAAAGTTGTCTGAAAATATCTGTGTACCGTAGTTTTTAAATGTATCTTCTATAAGTAGAATTTAATGCAAAATCTCTAATGCTACGCTTTCAAGAAACACAGTTGTGCAGACAATTCAGTTTCAAATATTTCTTATATTTTTCTGAAAAAATTTAAGCTCGTTTTAGGTGTCTGTGGATGTTTTCAGACCATAATGTAATCCAGATGATTCTTTTTTTCCCTGTTATGCTTCTCTTGTAGTTAGCTCTTTCTTATTATGGGTAACAAACCTTCCCTACATACTGGCACAATTTCTTTATGCTGATGGTTCATTCATTGTTCTTTTCTTAACCCTGTGATGATAGCAGTAAGTTTTCTCATAAAATGAAGTTATGGGCACAAAATTCTAAAATCCAGAATTAATATAAACATAAGAGTCAGATGAAAGGACTTGTGCTTCCTATATGAAATGGTGGATGTAAGACCTTTTGAAAGTTCCTTGAAGAAATGTTGCTTGGTTACATTTACAGTAATTGTTTATGTAACGTCCATGCTTTAGTTGCAATTTGATTTTCCAAAATAATTTCATATTGATTCTTACTTAGTACCTGTTTTCAGACAGGTAAATTACTAGAATCATGTGGAAATTGCCAGAGAACACTGAGTTGTTCTGATGTCTGTTTCTCTCTCTCCCTGCCCACTTTACCCAAAATCACTTGGTACCACTGCTTTCCCATTGCAGAATTGTACAACAAAGCTTGTAGACATAGCTAAAGCTAGTGGATTTTGCAGGATGGGTTAAAGACAAGCCTTTGCACACTTGTGGATGAAGTGTGGTTATGTATGTTGTTTGTCTGACTGCTGTGGCAGAAGGCTGTGCTGGTAGTCAACAATAAAGCTGTACAGTAGCTTCCTTAATGTTGAGACTCAGTGATTGTGGACTGCTGCAGTCACTTGTGCCAATTCAATTCTCTCAATTCACTAAGGCAGAAATCTGTGTTCGCAGGCCGCCTTGTTTGTTTGAGTACTTAAATTATTAATTTCTTGGCTATGGACAGTATGTGCTTCACACAACATAGAAAACTGCCATTTTTCGCCATATTGTCACTACTGCTATCTATTCGTTACGAAATGTGTGATCTTTGTCAATTTTTATAACTGGAAGAAGTAGCGCATACATAAATGTACTATAGAAGGCAGTGCATTTATATTGGAGGAATGCATTTCGGTTGAGTCTGTGGAAAATAGTTGGTAATCTGCATGGTAGATCTTCATAAACATTACAGTACAAATAGTTTCAAACATGATTACTTCTATAAAATCTTTAAATTCCTCAGTTTTGTGCTATATCACTGTGTTTCAGCCTGTGTTTATGTTTAGTCTTAAACCTTAGATTTAATATAACTTTATATTTTGTTTATGACAGTTTAGTGAGAAATGCATGTATTTGTTATTACTTCTCTCTGAAAACTATGAACACAGAGGTTAGTTCTGCAAAGTTACCTCTATTGCTTCATAAAGTTCTGTAGAAGACTCCTACTGTGCTTGAGGAAAGTTCTGCTCTTCTGCTGGAAATTATTTCCCCTTTTCTTTTCCGTGCTTCCAGGTTCAAAGAGATCAAAAAATCATTTACAATTATGGAAAAAGAAAATTAAAAATGTTGTTACATTTGTCTGAAAGGACTAAACTGAGAAGGACTGCTTTAAACATCTAATTTGTAAATTGTTGTATGTTTTTCTGATTTAAAGTTATTCTATGTGTGTTCTCTCTCAGCCAAAAATTATTGAGGTTTGAGATGAGCTTTTAAGCCACTTCCACAGGAAATTGACTGAGTTCTGAACTGTGTCTGGCACTGGTTTAATTTCCTTTTCTCCCTTCTTCGCTTTTATGGTATTGTAGTGAAATTGCCTCTCTGATTTATCTTACTTTTTGATGCCACCATTCTGGAGATTTTTGACTAGGCACGTATAATTTTTTCAAAAATAATCAGTTGCCTTCTATGAACAATCCAGGGTCCATGATTTTCACATTTATGTTTCTTACCACCAACTTCTCTTTCACGACTGTTTTGGTCCTATGGGACCACAACTTAAACAAATACCACATTTTCTTTGTTAATTATTAAGTAACCTCTTCCTCTGTAATCAAATTAAGCTTAGCAGGTTCTCAAATTTTAGAAAACTAGGAGAACATAATCGTTTTGTACTTCTGGTATCTTTTTTCTAATGTGATGCATTGAGGGGAAGATTGAAAGATCCATAAAATACAAGGTGATCTTTTCCACATAGTTTAGGTAATTCATATATCACAACAATTGATTGACAGGCACATGATTTAGACTTTCGTATCTCTGTGAAAAATACTGATAAGTTTATATGACCTTTGAAGTTCAGTATGGTATTTTTTGTCTCCTGCTCTGGTATCAATTCATTGATATGCAGCAGAGTTGCCCTTTTCTTGTTTAGAAGTAATAATATTTTTACTTTACAGTATGCTGCT
This sequence comes from Corvus kubaryi, assembly GCF_017639235.1. Taxonomy (NCBI): domain Eukaryota; kingdom Metazoa; phylum Chordata; class Aves; order Passeriformes; family Corvidae; genus Corvus; species Corvus kubaryi. The sequence continues at coordinate 10,076,594 of NW_024582073.1, forward strand.
TCCTGTATATATCATAATTCTTTAGATAAAAAATAATCTGTTGAGACTTCCATTTATCCTTTTGCGTAATACCATAATGTGAATCCTGCTGTTCTGTAGGGGAAATAAAAACACAGTAATATATCTACATTTCTTGTGTTGGAAAGCACCATATATCTTTTATAAATCATTGTCCTAACTTCTGATCTGTGAATAGTAGTAGCAAAGGAGTAGAGTATCATGCACTGTCAAACTTTTTTCTACTCAATTCAAACTTCTTACTTTCCTTCTATATATATGGCAATAGCAATACCAGAACATGTAGTGGTGTATTCTTTGGAAGGTATTGATTGAGAACTACCTGTTTAGACAAGTCTTAAGGAACCTTAAGTTTGACAGCACTGAATTAGGCACACTCATTTTGCTGCAAAAATAGGAGAGCTTTATGCAAATTATTATTTTTTTCTTAGTGGGAGAGAGAGGCTGTGTTTCTACTATCCAGGCATGTGTGGTGGTTAACATGACTTTTGAAGTCATGAAATAAGGACTTCCTAAAAATGTGGTTCAGTGTGATGAAATATTTTAGTGTCATCTACTCTGCTGCTGAATGGCTCAGTCTGTATGGTGGATCTTGAGAAGAGTTCAGATCCTGGCTCTGTGTATGTAATACATTGACTGCATCCTCCCTTCCTACCAAGATAGGAATGCTAGAATGGAAACATTTATAAAAGCCAAATAGAAACATACTACTAAAACGAAATGAAATTAAGTATTCCTTCATCATATAAAATGCTTTCTCCCCCTCAAATGAGATAATCAAAATGAATGTTTTTTCTATTTTGATGAAACCATTTTTATAGAAGTTCAGTGGAGCATTTTGGCTTTTCATAATTAGGAAATAAATGGTCATTAGAGAAAATTGACCTCTTACGTGTCTTTAGTGGGAGATAAGAGAATGTATGTAGAAAAGTTTGCTTACTATTTTAATACTTTAGGAAGTTGTTTATTACACACATGCATGTGGATGGACCTACACTCTTAAACTTTTCAATTTTGCTATTTTCTCTTAGAAGCTAGCTTGTCAGGGTGGCACAGAGGAGATTACTGTAGCATGCTTAAATAAAAGAGTCAGAACAAGGCTGTGCTTTGATATACAGTCAAAGTGTTGCATTAACTTATTCTGCCTCAACTCTTATCTTTTTTGTATATGTTCCTTAGCTTTGTGATAGTGGGTGATCGTTTTGATACTTGTGTAGGAGGGAAGTTCAGTATGTCTCAGCTGCTCTATAGAAGAGGTTGGTGGGTGTGTGGTGTTTAGGGGCGCGAATACAAAAGAAGGAAAGCTTTTTACAGTATTGAAAGTTGTCTCTAAATTTGTTTCCTGCTTAACTGTGGTGTGGACATATGAATGCGTAGCGTAGGACCAAGACTGAAGAAGAGTAATTAAAATGTTGGCAGGTTCTTTCAAAGGCTTGTGACAATGCTTGTGGATCTTCTGTCATTTTTTATAGCACTGGTAATACAAATGTATTTGGAAAAAAAAAAGATGCTGTAACAACAGACTACCATCACAGCTTTATGTGGGGAAAGGTGCCTTGATGTCTTACTCCAAGTATTTCTCTTCTTTTTTTCTTTATTTTCTGAACATCTGCTTTCTTGCCGTAGTACAATAACACCATTTTTTTATTTCTTTCCTGAGCTCAAAATATTTTTATACTTTTCAGAACTCTATATATCCATGGCCATACAAGGCTGGATTTCATGGTCTGGTATACTGCAATTGAAAAAGCAGCAGGTACAGATGGTAATGCATTACAAGATCAGCAGCTCAGCAAAAATGATGTTCCTATTATAGTGAACAGCTGCATAGCATTTGTTACGCAGTATGGTAAGTATAGTGGATTTTATTCAAGCTAAGATCATTTGTGTAATACCTAAGCACCCCCAGTATCAGATCCTATTGAATGAGTTTATATATTACTTAAACCATGCCCTTCACTAGCCTTGCCATTCTGATGAGATGGTGCAATACACAACCACACATCTGAGAATGGTCAGTTTGGGGAAATACAGCTTGGTAAATGCCCTTTATAAACACCTTTCTATTTTAAATACTGTGTTGTTTGCCTTATGAGACAGCCTTGGGGTCCAGTGCCTGAGTGCAGACAGCTCAGCCCAGAAAATAAACTCTCTGAACCTGGAAAAGCTATGGTATGAGCACAGCTTCTTGGAAGGTGACATCAACTGTGGAATTGAGTTCAGTCTTAGGCTGCTGTTTTTTCAGTGAAATAGCCTAAGGATGTATAGTCAGTTACCATTTATTTAAGTAAATTTTGCTAGCATAACTTTCCATGGCATTAGGTCATATGCAGATATGTTTGTGTCCTTTTACTACTTCAAATGCATAAGTTTTCTTGTGAGATGCTCCATGAATATCAACCCTGTACAAATTGGTCTTTGGTATAAATGTGTCTGTAACCTCTGTCAGTATGAAAACATCTAATTTCTATCTGAGTCGTTGAAGTTTAACTAAATAACCTTTGAATATAGCAACACTGCATTATTGTAAATAGTTGTACTGGAGTTACACCTAGTGCCTAAAACTAAGGAAAAAGCTTTGCTAAATTATTTCTTAATCATTAGCAATAGAAATTATTCCAAGTATAGTTTAAACCATTTCATCCACTGAATTGTTAAAGCAGGTTAATTACGTCTGCCACTTAGAGCTATTTGTGTAGTCTAAATTAAAATTCAGTTTCCTAATGTCTTTTAAATCAGTTAGATCTTTATCAAAAATATGCTTTTCGGGATCAGCATTAGTAGCTGTTAAAATGCTCAGCTGAAAGCTGAAGGAATTATTTGCATGCATTACTTGCATGCATACATCTTTTGTATCATCGTTGTAAAGGTTCTGTCTTAAGCTGTAGTCTAAGAAGACAGATGCTATTGCGTTCCGGGGCTGCTCCTGACAGTAACACCACAAAGGCAGTACCAAATGGAAGTACTTGTGGGCATTACAGGAAAGGTGACTTGTAGAAACATTAGACATGATTTCACAGGTTTTGACAGAGTACTTAAATTTGACAGGTATGTAAGAAAAGCAGGGTTTGGCATAAAGTACCGTCCTCTTTCAAGAAATGTGAATGCAGAAAACACCTCTACAGAGATAAACAGGACTGCACATCTATGCCAAACTTACACAAGTTTTGAAAAACAAAAGTTTTGATTACAATCACATATGCAGTGATTGAAGGTAGTCATGACTTTGTTTTGAACTATACCTTTTCTTTTTAAGTTGCCTTTAGTGGTTTTAGTTGTTACATACAAGAATAATAGCTGACTGATGTCTTCCAGAATATGAGAAAAATCAGAAAAAAGGATATTTTCTACTTATCTTGAGGCTTTTAAGAATAAAATATTTCAGGTTGGATGAATGCAATAATACTCTGAGTCTTAAGCTGAGTTCATCAGTAGAGTAATAAAATAAAAGGAGTTTTCTCATGAAAGCAGCTGTGTTTTATGTGTAATACAATATCTATCATGAAAACTTCTTCTCGTTACTGTGCCTGTTGAAAGTACTGTTTTAGGAAGTCCTGAAGAGATCTGGGGATTTGAATTGCCTGTAAAATACTCCTGAAATAGTGATCCCAGGCTTGCTTACTATTATGGTGAATATTTTTGCAAAGAGATGTAGTTGGGTGTAAGAAGACGTTGCAGTGTGTAAAAGGTCAGAGTGGTTTTGTTAGGAAATGCAACATGTTTGGCAGCCACATATAGTTTTCATATAATGATGTCTGGAATTTTTAACAGAATACTTGATTTTATATTCATTTTTTTTTCTGTCCTGTATTTCTGTGCCTTAGGTTTAGGTAGCAAGCAAATCTATCTTAAGAATGGTGATTCTTCCAGTGTGGCTGAACTGCTGGAAAGCTTCAAAAAAGATGCAAGAAGTGTTAAACTAAGAGCAGGAAAACATCAGCTTGAAGATGTGACTGAAGTACTGAAAAGTTTCCTTTCTCAAATAGATGATGCGCTTCTCACTAAAGAACTTTATCCATTCTGGATCTCTGCATTAGGTAATGTATTTGATAACATTCAATACAATAAAGGTTATATGTACATTTTCAGTATCAAATTTGAGGGGGTTGTTCATTAACTTGCCCTGTGTCAACCTACGTTATTTCATAATTGGTGAAACAATTGTAGTGAGGAAAAAATATTTGGGACTTGGCTGCAATAGACCCGTGTTAATCAGAGATGATTTTATTGCCTTTAAGTGAAACAGAATAATAATATCAAAGAGTAATGTTTCCCTGACAATATATTTGTAAACAGTAGACCAATATTGCACTGTGTCATGTTTGGAACAGCCAAAGTAGAAGGTGATGATTTACATTTTAAAGAAGCATTTAAGATAGAATGAAGAAACACATATATGTTAGGGTAGGAAAAAAGTGTGAACTCTCCTTTGACCATATGTGGTTCAAAACTGACAAAATATTGATGCTATCATCTGCACAATAGTTAAATGACAGCCTTGCTGTTTAGATTTTTCATGTCTGTTTTATGAACAAGCAAACTTATGTATATTAACAATATAAACTTGTTAACAACTGTTACTTGGGTTTTTTTCCCTAAGAAATATTAATTCAATTTGAAAGAAAATTTAAGTAACTTCCTGTCACTGGAGATTGTTATGTGTTTAAAACATGAGGATGTGTATCTCTGTATGGTTAAAAATAGAACTGTGAGATTACTAATGCATTAATTACTTATCATGTAAATTGTGGTGATTTTTATAATGTTCTTTCAAAATAGCTATATTTCTAGTTGTTTCTATATTGCAGCATTTGAAAACTGCAAGAAACAAGTGGTTTCCCTGCAAAACTGTGCTATAAAATTGCAGTAGAGGCACAGCAATAAGAGGGGCATAGGAAAAGTTGACAGAACATTAATTTCTACCTTAATGCACTGGAGTCACAAAAGCATATTTACTGTGTGGCAAGTTTTGTCTTTAAAAAAAGATATTAAAAGCATATTCCTCTCTGATTTTGCTTAAGTTCAAATATATGGATGTTGCTTTAATATGAACCATCAGACTTTCAGGAAATTAAATTATTAACAATATTACACATTTTTGACCTTTAACCTCAATTTGAACAAACTAGAGGAAAAAATATTAAGAGCTTATTCATGATTACCACATGATTAATCTCATCAGAAGCCAGAAAAAGTTCTATCTGAGGCAGTCTAGATTTAAGTCAGCTCTTTTTAATGGTGTTGCAGTGATTCCCCTTCCTGATACGTACACGTGGCTAAAATTCTACTTCAGCTTTACAACAGAGAATCCTGCCCTGTTAAGTGATACAGAAGGTATTTCTAGGAAGACTAAAACGTTTAAGAAAATAGAGTAGAAGACCTTTAAGCTGTTGTTTTGTTATTTGTTTATTTTTTCTTCCAATTACCAAAAAAATCAAAACATAGTCAGTAGTTAGCAGAGAGCACCATCAATCAGCCAGAAGAGTTTAGTGCTTTCTTTTCAGAAACTTGGGAGAAGCAAGGGTCTGAGAGGGAAAAGCTAACCAACTAAATACAATCTACATTAACTTTGTTTATGCCCTGAGCATAAGGGGGCATAAGCAGCACAGGGAAGCAGACTTAAGGTAGAGAGCTGTGGCTGTCTCAGATACTGTCATTCCCAAGACTGGAATTCCTGCCATCGGTCTGGCCATTGTTCAGCTATATGCAACTTGGTACAACTTATTTACCAGCCCTTTCCCTTTGCTCTCCTCTAATCAGTCTTATATATACTTAGATCCTTAAACTACTTTGTGCCTTGAGAGACTTTTCCGGTAAATATTTAAAATATGAAATGGTCTTTTCCTTTCTCTTTGCTGGGAACTCTTAGCAGTACATTTACATTTGTGCAGACACGGTTGCACTCACAGATGTACATACACGAACTACAGATTACATATGCTTTGAGAGGAAAGCAGTTGCTATTCTGGGCTTTAGTCTTAGCCAGTGGCAAGTGGTGCTTGAATATAGAACTGTCCCTCTTTATTGGTGTTTCTCTGAACTGGTGTCAAATAATAGACTTTTTAAATAGTATATTGCTAGCACTGCCTTTATGAAGAAGAGGTTGATTGGGTAAATAGTAATTTTAAAGGACTAGATGATGCTGATATAGTTAATGAGAACTGCTGTTGGGTTTTAGTGTGCATTATTATTAATGCTCAATGATTATTATTTTCTGGCAGATATACAGAATGAAAAGGAGCGTGTGAGGAAGTACAGAGCTTTTATTCGGAGTCTTCCACCAGTCAATAGAGCAACTTTGGCTGCTTTAATTGAACATCTTTACAGGTCATTGCAAATAATGCATTGTAGCAGAGAAATTCTTATAATGTGTTCTCAGTATAACTCTAGAATCTACGAAATGTGGCTTGTTTCATTAACTAGTAATCACAAAAGCTTATCTAGTTGCAGCAATTAATTAAATTTGAATTCCTTTAATTGATAATGTGTTTTTTCTTTGGTTGTATTTTTAGCAGTAGGTATCTATAAAAACCAATGGATTGGAACACACAGAGAGAGGGATGCCAGTGTATGTGTCCAAATAGGGTAATTTTTGATGTAGCTTCTTTTTGCAATCTCGTTTTACTCCAGTCTGCTAGTCTTCCAGAGGATTGTTGCAAATGGTTCTTGAAATTAAAATATTTTTTTCAGTGAAAATATCCTTCTCCACAATCTGTTTTGCACATAATAACTTTGAGAATTACCTACCCTTTCTGTTTTTTATTACTGCTTCATTTTCCAACTGAGGTAGTAGTAGAGAATATCCAAAATACAAACTTGCTTAAACACCAAAGGTCATGACTTATTCCTAGATAAAATAAGGGGTAGGAAATGTGTAAAAAATATGTGACAGGATGGTTCTGAGGTGTCAATGGTTAAATAGTACCAGTCTATATTATATCATCTATTGAACAAGTTACATTATATTTCTGGTGAATTGCAGTGGGTATAGAATGTGTGGAAACTTCTCTTTACTGGGTGTTGTGTTCAGAAATTGTTACATAGCCAGGTACATAGCAGATGTAGTTTAAAAATATTTATATGATTATGAAATTGATTGGTGCCATTATTGGGATAAAGGTTATAATACATATTGTGTTTAAGAAGTTTCTAAGCATATCCAGTTAGAGATATTAATATGCTGTTGCATCTGTTCTGAAAGTAGTTTAAATTCATGCATTTAACGGGCAAAATTCTGTGGTACTTTAAAGTGTTTGCCTCTAAAAGAGGAATATGTTATGTGAACAACAGAACTGATATGGAAACTTTACCATAGGGATAGGAACTAAGAAGGACCCAATTTCTTTCCACATTTTGATCTTAGATCTGAAGTTTGTAGGATATATTTACATTACATAATATAGTGAAACTGTATTTAGCATTGGTTTGGCCTCACCTGGAGCACTGTGTGCAGTTCTGGGGTCTGCAATTTAAGGGTGTTAAGGTCTTTGCATGCATCCAGAGGAAGGCAGCAATGCTGATGAGAGGGCTGGAGAGAATTGCCTGTGGGGAGCTGCTGAGGACTCTGGGCTTGTCTGCTTCAGAGAAAAGGAGGCTGAGGAGTGACCTAATTGCTCTGTAGAGCTTCCTGAGGAGAGGAGGTGGAGAGGGAGGTGCTGATCTCTTCTCCCTGGTATCTGGTGTTAGGGTGCATGGAAATGGTTCAAAACTGCATCCAGATAAGTACAAACTTGTCATTAGGAAGCATGTCCTTACTGAGAGGGTGGTCAAACATTGTAATGGGCTTCTTAGAGGAATGGTGGATGACCCAAGCCTGTCAGTGCTGTTGGACAGTGCCCTTAGCAACATGCTTTAGCTTTTGATCAGCCCTTAAGTGATCAAGCAGTGGGACTAGGTGATCGTTATAGGTCTCTTCTAACTTGAGTATTCTATTCTGGTTTTATTCTTTTCTATTCTAAATAGTTTTGATATCACTTGAAATGCAGGTAGAATGATTTCATTTCTGTAATGAGAAATAAGGAATATAAAGAAATAGTAAATAAATAAGTAGTAGTACATGTTTTCATTGCATTTAATGTAGTTACCTTTTTTGAAGTGCACTCCATATTCTGTAAAGGAGCCTCAGACAATAAAGGAACAATGAAACTGTCTAAATATGTTTCTTTTTCCTTCAACAGGGTGCAGAAGTGTTCTGAAATTAATCATATGAACCCTCACAATTTAGCTTTGGTGTTTTCCTCATGCTTATTTCAAACTAAAGGCCAGACTAGTGAAGAAGTCAATGTAATTGAAGATCTAATTAAAAATTATGTGCAACTTTTTCATGTAGGTATCTTTATATAAACATATTGTAATTGGTCAGATGTTAGAGATTCAAAAATATAAAAATCAGCTTTAAAGTGGTCTTGCTACTAGTTCAATGATCTGAGGATTTGCGGGGTTTTTGAACTCTAATTCAGTGGATGTTTTCCTTGGCCTGCTTTAAATTTTATTTCCCAGTTAGTTTAACCTGTGTAGTTAAACTAGACTGTTTATGGGATGCTGTGAGCTACTGTTTTCCAAAATGGTGCTCATTCTCCTTGCTGTCAAAAGCTTACTAAATTTAAGAAAATTTTATGATTATGACTATTAAAAATAATGCTTGTAATCAAATTTTATAAGCCTGATCAGAATTGAAGCATGGCGGGATTTTGTATTCTTAGTTTCTGAGCTGTGATTTCAATTTGATTTGTTCCTTAGACCCAGAAATAATGTTAAGTCCAACTGGATAGAAAAGCTACTACTAGCAGCAATTCATATTAGCCATTTTGATTTAGAGTTAACTGTGCCACTATAACATGTTCTGCACTTTTTCATTGATTCCTCTCTGTTTTAATATGTATTCCAATAAGTTTATAATAATGAGTCCCATCAATGAAGAGCTGTTTCTGACATGTTTTGCAAACATGCTTCTATAAGAACATGATTGACAGTATTGGCAATTGGTACAATAATTATTATTAATCACTCTAAAATTACTTATTTTATACAGATAAATGAAGACCAAGTCAAACAAATGGATATAGAGAACAGTTTTATTACAAGGTGGAAAGACACTCAGGTAAGTGACAAATATCAACTGGTGTGACAGTAAAGACTATTTTGTTGTTTTACATGATTTTAGGTTTCTAAAAGTAAGTCTGTAAGTTTTTATTGTGATCAGTATTGTTAACTACAGAGATTAGGGAAATAAAATGAAATGAAGGAGGAGGTATAAACTGATAAAAGTAAACCAGTTCTTTTTAGAGCATCCTGTGGAATAATGTTCTGGCCTGCACTAACTTACTAGCTAGTAACTAACTAGTTCTAGCACTGCACTAACTTGCAGGTGGTTGCATGCTTTTACTAGGCTTCATAAATTGTATTAGAAGAAAATAGCAGTTGCAAGTGGAAGAGTGATGACCTGTCTTTTTTTAAAATTTTAAACATGCATATTCAATACCTCCAAGTGTATATGAGCTTTTATTATTTCATGAGCTTTGAGTATACACGGTCTCTCTTCATTAGAGTTTCACCATCCCTTTGAGTTTAAATCATATGAATCTTTACCCAATTCCTGTTTTGTGACCATTTCTAGAGCCCCAAAACATAAATATTATTTGGGGAAGCTACAGACACATACTAACAGTCAAACACTGAACTTCAGGACACAATATAAGAAAATGGGAGGTCTTATGCCACTTTTTTATCATCTTAAATTCCAGTTTTACCTATAACAACTTCTGAATAATTTCAGGGTTGTAAGAAATAGCAGAGTGATAGCATGTTTCGCTGTCTGAATGGCGTTTGTGTACAATCTTAATTAAAGCATAAATCACTAAGCTTCCATAACACTACCAAGGTGGTTGAACTAGGAGAGGTAAAATGAGATGTAGGGAGCTTAAAAACTTTTTCAGAAATTTAAAGTGGTCGAGGAGAGGGTTTCAATGATTTTAGAGCTTATATAGGACTCTAAAAATGGAGAGAAAGCTGGGAGAGAGCATCAGTAATGCTTTCTCCATTGGGTGCCTTCCCCCTTTCAAGCAGAGTTTTGTGTACCTTGCAAGTCATGTACTTGCAAGACAGTGTCCTACAAATACATGTTGAAATTGCACGTTCTGTGAATTACTGTCTGGAGTCTTATTTTTATCTCATATTCCCTTACTGCCTGGGTCAGAGTGGCGTGACCCACTGTGAATGTGCATATAGCATCCTTTGGGTGCCTGGTGGAGTGCCCAAGTTACTGGAAACAATTTAAAATTTGTTTCTAATGTCTGTATTGCAGAATGGAAACTTCTGCCTTGGTAATAGCCAAAAAATCACCCAGATTTGATATAATAGAATCACAGAATATGCTGAGGTGGAGGGGACCAACAAGGATCGAGTCCAACTCCTGGCCCTGTGCAGGCCAACCCTAAGAGACACATCGTGTTCCTGAGAGTATTGTCCAAATGCCTCTGGAGCTCTGTCAAGCTTGGTGCTGTGACCTGGGGAGCCTGTTCCAGTGCCCAACCACCCTCTGGGTGAAGAACCTTTTCCTAATAGCCAACCTAAACTCCCCAACACAGCTTCAGGCCATACCCTCAGCTCCTGTCGCTGGTCACCAGATAGTGAAGAGATCAGTGTCTACCCATCTGAAACTCTCCTCAGTGTCCTCTTCTCCAGGCTGAACAGGCCAAGTGACCTCAGCTGCTTCTCATAAGGCTTCCCTTCCAGACCCTTGACCATCCATGTTGCCCTCCTTTGGATGCGCTCTAATACTTTAATGTCTTTTTTATATTGTGGCACCCAAAACTGCACACAGCACTCAGAGGCTGTCCCACTAGAGACAGTAGTGGGAGCAGGACAATCCCCTCCCTTGCCCAGCTGGCAATGCTGTGCCTGATGCCCCCAGGACACGGTTGGCCCTCCTGGCTGCCAGGGCACTGCTGACTCAAATTCAACTTTCCATGGACCAGGACCCCCAGGTTCCTTTCCTCAGTGCTGCTCTCCAGCCTCTTGTTCCCCAGTCTGTGTGCACAGCCAGGATTGCTCCATCCCAGGTGCAGAATTCGGCACTTCCTCTTGTTATACTTCATATTTTTGGTGATTGCCCATCTCTCTAATTTGTCCAGGTCTCTCTGCAGGGCCTCTCTGTCCTCAAGGGAGTCAACAGTGCCTCTGAATTTAGTGTCACCAGGAGACTTACTTAGTATTCTTTGAGGTCCTGTGTCCAAGTTCTTTATGAAGATATTGAAGAGAACTGGGCTGGGAATGGAGCCCTGTGGAACCCCACTAGTCACAAGTCCCCAGTCTGATGTCACCCCATTCATGATAACTCTGTGCCTAACCTGTGAGCCAGTTGCTCACCCATCATGTAACACAGTTATTCAGCTGTGGGATGGACGATTTGTCCAGAAGGACACTGTGAGTGACAGTATCAACAGCTTCACTGAAGTCCAAAAAGATTACATCAACTGGCCTTCCTAGATGAACTAGGTGGGTTATCCTGTTGTAGAAGGAAATCAGGTTTGACAAGCAGAACTTTCCCCTCATGAAACTCTGCTGGCTGTAACCAATGACTGTGTTGTCCTCCAGGTGTTGTCAATACCTTTCAGAATAATCTCCCTGCTTTTACTGGGCACTAAAACAAGAGTGACAGGCCTGTAGCTACTGGGGTCCTCCTCCTTACCCTTGAAAATTGTGACAGTATTCACTAGCTTCCAGTCAGCTGGGACCTCTCTGTATTCCCAAGACTGCTCAAAAATCATCAAGAGAGGCTTTGTGATGACATCAGCCAGCTCTTTGAGGATTCTCAGATAAATCCCATTGGGCACCATATATTTGTAGGGATACAACTGGAACAGCAGATTCTGCACAATTTCAGGGTTTACTGGGAATTGATCATTCTCAGAGTCATGGTCTTCCAGCAGGGCACTGAGACTCCTTTTGTCCATCATCTGTGTTGAAGACAGAGGCAAAGAATGCATTAAACATCTCTGCCTTGTCCATGTCCCTGTTTGTGAGGTGATCCTTCTCATCCTGTAATGGGCTGATGTTATTTTTACATTGCCTGTTGCCATTAATTTACTTGAAAAAACTCCATTTTATTGTCCCCCACAGTTCTGGCCAGTTTCAACTCCAGATGCACGAATTTCTTCCCTACAGTGGCAAGCAGCATCTCTGTATTCTTCCCATGTCACTTGATCTTGCTTCCATTGGGCATACACCTTCCTTTATTGCCTTATTTCCAAGAGAGGATCTCTGTTCAGCCAAGCAGCCTTCTGCCCCACCTGCTTGACTTCCAACATTTGGGAATTGCTGTTGGGGTTCCTCCCCCCTGGCATGGGGTCCGGGGGGAGGGGGGCCCTGGGGTAGAGGCGCGGGGTTTCCCTGCTCCCTGATGAATCCCGTTCCCCATTGGTTGTTTTGTGTTCCCCTGCCCAGGGGAGGACCCTGCTGGTCCCGTGATTGCGGCAGTTCTGGGGCAGTCTCCGGCCATGTGGCTGGAAAATAAACATCTCTGAAACATCTACTGTTACAGTGGGGATACTGTAACACGCATATATCAAACCAGGAGTCCCGTGGAAAAGAAATATATATGGACGGATTCTTGGTAGATGTTTCAGAGATGTTTATTTCCCCAGTCGCATGGCCGGAGCTCTGCCGAGGAACCCTCACAGTCTGGACTGAGGGTCCTTTCCCGCGCAGGGGAACACAAAATAACCAATGGGGAACGAGGCTGACCAGGGGCAGCGAACCCTGTGCCTCCCCTCAGGGCCCCTCTCCCAGGGCTACATGGCAGGGGGAGGAGACCTCGACAATCTACCAAGAATTGGTCCCTATTTTTCCACGGGCCTCGCTGTCTTATGCATGTTGCAGTAATCCCCGCTGCGTGTTGCTCTGCCCCTAGGAGGTGATGTTTAAAAAGTGACCAGCACTGGTAGACCCCAGCACCTGCAAAAACATCTTCCCTGGGGACTTTACTTAGCAGTTCCCTGAGCAGTCTGAAGTCTGCTCCCCTCGTGTCCAGAGTTGAAATTTTACTGCTGCTTTTCCTCCTGTCAACACAGATTTTAAAATTGATCACTTTGAGATCGCTGTGGCCAAGATGTCTGCCAATCACCACTTCATTCATTCTTTTCTGTGGTTCTGGAACAAAAGAAAAAAAGTGCTTTTCAAAGTTTATTATACTATTAACATTTTCCAAGCAACTCTGGGAACTTGTAATGAGGACTGTAATGAGGATGAGGACTGCATTCCCTCTGTTATGTCAACCTATTGCCTTTGAAATAGCAATTAAGGAATGAAGTCCTGAGGAGCCTGACTGGTGTTTGTGACAATTTGATTGCGACTACGAACATTTTTCTGAAACTCTGTGTGCACATAACATATGAAATTCACTGATGTGCAGAAGGGAGAAGCACAGAAGGGAGTGCTTCATAGTATTTCAAAATATTTACTGCCTGAAGCCTGCTGATTAAAGAAGCTCCTTCTAAGGTGGTTACAAGGGTGTTGAGAGATTTTATGTATAACTGTTTCTCTAGAAGAATTCAGCATTTCTCTAACTATGTGTGGTGTCGTCAGTAGGTTTTGCAGGGGAAATACATAGAGCCAGACCTGGATTAACACTAAGTACTTTAGAAAGTGATTGACCTTCCTCTCTGTTACAATTTACAATTATAACTTCTGTCATGAGTATATAGTACGTATTACCCGTAATTTCAAAATACTAGATTTTATGGATGGCTACACTTTACATTTTACCAGGCTTAGAACTTTCATGGATCACAGATTCATGAATTGTATGCTTTCTTGAAGCAACAGAAATATAGGTTCAAAATTGCTGCTAATAAATGCACTTACTGCACCAGCACTAAATATAATAAGGCTAGCCAGTGATTAAGCTAAATTTGCAGTTCAAGGTAAATTAACAAACCCAGTTTCGTACTAATCTTAACTTGTCTATTATATCTATTATGTCTATTATATAAGCTTAGAGCCACCCAGGTATGCTCTGATATAGTCAGAGGTACAAATCTTACCAGAGAGGTACCCGTGCTTTGGGGAGAAGAGAGAAGCAAACCTGTCACCTTTTCCCTGAAGAGGGCTTGTATTCCTGTCCTCTTAAATGGAGAATTCCAGAGATCAAATTTGTACTTTTAGGAGAAGTGGAGGTGTGACTGTATTCAAATATAACTGGTTACATGTTGCTGCCATCATAGATGGTGGGGCACCCACGTTCTCATTTTCATCTTGGTGTATTTTTTAGTATATAAATGAGTTTGGATACCTGGATCATGCTATTATAGCACCCATGGTTGAATCAAAAGCAGAACAGAACCATGACACTTCAACATTGCTTCCGCCTCCATCCAGCTGAGGCATCAGTAAAGGCCATCTGACCTTCGCCTGCAGCATGTTGCAACCAATGTCTTATCTCCTCATCAAAGGCCCAGGTTTATCCAGTTAGGCATGGGTAAGAGGGAGTGAGGTCTTAACATCTCTATGCATAGGTGTGGGTGCTGTCCTGTTCATCACTGAGACAGCATCACCTCAGGCACTGCACAGTTGCCAAGTCATTCTTGAGCTGGGTGCGAGACAGTGGCTCAGCTCATGTCCTTGCTCAACCAGCCTCATCAGTTCTCCACAGCAGCTTCCCACAGGCTTCCAGTTACTGTTAAAACTCATGATGTGGTGTAATTGAATGATGTAACAGCATCACTGTAATCGTGTAAGCATCATGGGTAATTGGCAACTTTGGCCTCAAGCAGCTACAATTAAGAATTGCAAGAATTCTTTACATTGAATAACTGACAGTCTGATATCATTGCATCAAAATGTGTGTATATATGTGGGAATATGAGCGATGTAGATAGTTAATACTTTGGAATATGTAGGTTACCTCAGTACTATTATCTCTGGTGATGCAGAATGTTCAGAGAACAACTGAACCAAATTTCTTCTGAATGACCCAAAGTTCACATGTGAACTGTGTGAACTGTGTGAAATGTCACTGAAGTTCTATTCCAGGTGGCACTTTATTAGTCGCTTTTCATTTTCTGTCCACCATATACTTATGCCAGCTGTTGCAGTAATTTACATCAAATTTTCTCTCCATACAGTTGTTTAAATAAGCCCAGTGGAAATCATGTGTCAGCTTCATTCTTATTTCCAACCTTTTTCTGTAATATCATCTGAAAAGCAAATTTTATAACTAAATGAGCTTTTTTGAGTCTGTGCCACTATAATTAAGCAGCTTTCTTCAGAGTAGTTTTGTAATGTTTTTCCTCACAAATGTTTCCATTAGTTTTCTATTCTCAAAGGCTAAACTAACTTAAAAGTTACTGTTTTTCAGAATGTTAATGTTCTTTAGAATTCAGCACAGCCGTTTATTTTTCCATAGAAATGTAATCTTAGCTTCTGTAAATTGGTCAAAATCTATCCCAAAGCTCAGCTGCTTATATATATGTGTGTATATATATGTTTCTATATGCTTTTCTTAACCTCTTCCTCTGTTTGTAGTAGTATATAAATAAGTAGCATCACTGTCAATACCATTCTCAAAAATGAACACACAAATTGTTATCATAGTGTTAATTTGATTATTAATCTTTATATTTGCCTATTAATGGAACGGTGCACTTCCTGATAGGTCCCTGATTCTGCCTTAGTTTTTCTTCCTATGCTCTGATCATCACTGTAGTTTTTTTTAGAAAATACTTTTTGGTACTGGACTGAGATGAATTGCAATCTTTTGAAGATGCTTATGACTATACTAAAAGGGAATTAGAGCAGGCAAAATGTGAGACATTTTTAACTTTAGAAAAATAAAGTAATTTCTCATCCATTAATATAATTTTATTGCCATAGATGAGCAAACCTAGTCACAATAGAAAATATTACATTCCTTCTCATAAATCATATTTTTCCTCATGATCATAAAATGTTGGATTTACTGACTTTCTAATTTCTAAGTTTTATGTTGTTAGACATCCTTAAATAACATTTGTTAGTGTTGAGTATATGAAACTATTATATATGTCATACAATTTGGTTTATCTGATTGTTCTACATTAGCATAGTGTGTAAAGTTTAGCCTTTTCTCCAGCAAATTTGAAGAGATATATTTAACAGAGGTTGATATCAAGAGCATTTGTTTTAATTCCTTCTTTAATTATGTAATGACAAGTTTTCATTGTGATTAAGAATCATAAATGTGGTATTTGTAGTAATGAATTTTTATTTTCTTGGTATGTACATATGGCTATCTGGCTGAAATACTCTGTAATTTGTAATTTTTCATCTCACTTTTAAGTAAGTCAGTTTGGTGTTACAGTCCTTTTTCATTATTTTAAGTTCTATTAATCTGTTTTGATTCTGAAGTGAGCCTGACAAACCTCCAAATCAGAGTTAGGGTTCTGGCAGTTTAAGATACTGAGGTGTACTCATGTCTTAAACGTAAAGTTAAGATTTCCACTTAATTCATGTCTCCCTTAGTTTTCCTGCTCTTGAATGTATATTTATAAATTATGTTCATTTTGTTTGATATGATTCTGTTGGATTTATTCAGGGTTTGATTCAGGATTTATACAGGATTTTTCTCCTGAATCTGTGAATAGAGTTTTTTTTTCCTTACACCAGTTAAATAGAAAGGAAAAATAATTGTATTTTCCTTATTTAAAAGGAAACTCAAAATGCTCTTAAGATGATCTAATTTTTTTTAATTGTTTCATTTTAGGTTTCCCAGGCTGGAGATTTGCTTATTGAAGTTTATGTGGAAAGGAAGGAGCCAGACTGTAGTATTATAATCAGGGTTAGTGTATAAAAATGATACAGTGATTTTGTGAAGCACTTTTTCTTGAACTATATCAAAATTATTTTAATACATGTTTTTATAGAAGTGCACAATCAAAGTATGAATTTATGTTTATCACTATTCTTTTAAAGATTTTGTTTTTGAATTTGCTTTGTTGCTTAAATTATGTAAAGACTGATTATTAAGCATTTTTGCATTTTAAAGAAAAATTTAAAAAGATACCATTTTAAAGGGGAGATGTCCTGCTTTAGTTTTACTGTAGTATACAGCCATATAAATTCTCCCAACTTGGTGTGCAATGCATGGGAACATTAATAAATACCCAGTGAATATTGGATCTATTTAATAGTACAGGCCATTAAAACAACATTCCTCCTTTCTTTTTGTCTGCGGCTTTCTTCTTTCTTTGAGTGTTAAGAAACACTTGTTATTAACTATAATAGAGATTTTTGAGCTTTTTATTTAATAGTGTATTTTAAACACCTGGATCTTCCTGTAGCAGTGTTCTGTTATTTTTTATTATACCTCTCTGATTTGGTTTCCTTTTGGTTCTGTTCAGCATACGACTCTGAGACACTTGTTTGTACATATATGGGTTATGTGGGATACATAGATACACATGCTAAAAGACATGCTTTGTAAAATAGGCATAAAAATGGAAATACGCGTTGCTAAGATAAAAGAAAAAGGTCCTTCTCTAATATTTATCTTCCCACACCCAAGAAAATATATCAAGGCGCTTTTTTTTCCATATTTTTTGGGGTAGAGAAAAGGAATTCAAAACTACGAAGTTAACAGCTTAAAAATATAACTTCTCATATATAAAATCTCATGGAACAAAATAAGGAAAGCCTGCTGGAATCTGATAGATGCTTTATGGGTTTCCAACTCATATATTTACTGCTGCCTTTTTGTTGCCTTTTTTTTTTTTTTTTTTTTTTTTTTTTTGGTGCCTTAAGGCAATTGCAGGGAGGAAGACATTGAAAAAATATATCAGAAATCAGTAATTGATATGTATTATAAACTGACTCAATTTGTATTACAGGTATCACCTTTGATGGAAGCAGAGGAATTAACTAATGATGTTTTAGGAATCAAAAACATTATTCCCAGCAAAGATGATATCTGGGCTGCTTTTGAAGTACTTGAAAATGGAGAATTAGGTTAGTGACACTTCAATTTATGCATGTCAATCAGCTTTTATTATTTTAATTTTTCAGTACTTAATATAATCAAAAGCTTAGTTAAAGACTTAATGGAAACAAAAAAAATTAGCCTTCATGACACTGTTTTACATTTGGTTGTTGTGGCATCTGCATGATTTCTTTCTACACTTTTCCAGAAATAACAGGATAAATTGTTGTAAACCCCTTATAAATTAGGGGTTCAGAAGATGTTCTTTATATTACAGTGCTTCGCAGTGCATTAATCATCAGCTATAGAAAAGTAGGTCTTACTGATAAGTCTTAGAGGAAAACCCTATTTTCATTAGAATGTCAGCACTTGATTTTATAAGCAATAAAGCTTTTCAAAACATTAAATGAGAAAATACATGTAATACTTAGGAGAAAGGATCTTTTATATTTTATTTAGTCAAATGTTTAATATATGAAGGTGAAAAAAGGAGGCATAAAGTGTGTAATTCTGTGTTTATGGCAAGTGGCATTACAGTGTATCTTGCAGAATATTAAAAAATTTGTTTGAAATATAGTTCTGCTGCCAACAAAAGCAAATGTCACATGGTCACAATATTTGTGAACTGTAAAGAGGTTTTATCATTGGGAATGCTTTATACATGCTGGAGTATGTTTAAAATGCTGGAGCATTCTATTGTTAGAGATACCTAAAATAATGTAAAGTAATAGGGATTTTTAAAATTAAAACATATCTTGATGAATATCCCCCAAGGTAATCTGATTTTTGAAGAATGTGTGGGGTTAGAAATATGCAACATCTATTTGCATCTCCTACTAAGTTGCTGCTCTTAACTCTTCTCATGTTAGAGGGTGACTGTGGACTTTATTTCTATGGTGAAGATACCTATTTTCAAGTCAAGAAAAAAAATAAGAAAGTCGAGAAAATAAGATTACTAAATATTGCTCTAATATTGTTTGAATAGTTTTGTCGTACTTGATTTTCAGATGTGCTTACAATAATTCCTTCAGTTTTACTAATATTACTTAGGTACTCAGTCTTGAGCTTGGCAGTATAAAAATCTAGAATGGAAGTGTATTCTCCCTTTCAACTTGAAATAAATTATCCTGGGCCCTCTCCGCATCTTGCAATCTGTTGGTGATCCTGTATAGAGTTGTGATACAGAGTTCATTTCCAGATTCATAGATGTGGGTGACAACTGACAAAGAATGCCAGCATTTATTATCTTTAGAAGAGTCCTGATAATTCCTACAAGTACAATACAAATCATATTTCTTTTGACTGAATAATGGAAAAAAATGGAATTTTATTTTCTTAAACTTGATATAGGACGCTTACAGGAACATGAAAACTAAAGCTGATATGGCCAAGAGAACGTAAAAGTAAATAAAAAGATAGACCCCACAAGAGCTTCTTGAGTTATTTTGGTGCAACAGCTAATATTTTAGTGGGGTATAGAAATGTTGTCTGAGCTAATGACTATGGAAGACAAGCAAAATTAAGCTAGGAGTGAGACACTACAGGCCCTATATAACACAATAAATACGGGCAAGAGATTAGAGTATATCCTACTGAAAGAAGAGTTTCCAACAGAAAGTGGAAATGGCATACCAGTGTTTTGTAACAACCAAGCAAAAAGCAGACTAAATTAAAGTCCTAATTCATCACCTGACTCCTGTCAGTAGAGACTGTGTTGATGAAATATCTGGTTCATGGACCCCTTTCCAGAAGAATCAGTGCGTCAATAGAGGTGAATTATTGTTTCAAAATAAAAATACTGTTGTAGTAAGAGACATTTACTCAGGTAGACTCCTATGGTCCTATGGCTGAATCTAGCACATTTGCAGAGGGTGGGAATACAGAGAAAATTAGTTCTATGCAGTCTTTGGTCCAAATGTGACAATGAAGAACTAGAACGCTACTTGAGTCTTTGCTACTGCAAGCTGATTCTACTAGTGTCATTTGACAAATACCATCTGAGGCATTTACAGATTATTTGAGATACTGACACATAATGACAGAAGAAAGGTTGCGTATTTGTTTCAAATGTACACCAGTAATCACAGTGTCTTTCTGATAAAAATTAATTTTCTGCTCTTTTTCCTGCCGCGGTCTGCTATCTGTCCAGTGCATTTCTGCTTGTACACTCAATCCTGAATTTTTATATGACTTACTTTATTTTTTGAGATGCACTGTCATGAAAACAACCCCTGAGAAGGCAAGAAAATTAGAATCGTATTTTCTAGAACGTAATTTTCTACTAATAGTTAATGTTGTTTAAGGTGAAAATGACTGGTTTAGCATATTTAACCTGAGTGAAAGAAAGGGTAATTGAATGCATGTGTTGACTGCTTGCTGTTCAAAATACTAAAACTGCAATATTAAAAAATCAGCTAAATTATTTGCATATAGAAAAGTTGCAATAATTGATGATTTTATCTAACCTAATGCAAAATATTTAATACCATATGCTTTTACAAAATAGGGTATATATATATTTTTTTTAATAATATGTGATTGATGGATAGTTTGTAAATGAGGTGTGTTACCAGTAAAATAGTTAGTGGTTTTCGGCGTGATGATTTATGTACCATGGATGGATTACGTACCATGGATTACGATGACAGATGGTCTTAAATGTAACTATAAATAAACCAGTAGGTGTTTGCTGTGGGAGTGCTGGTGTTCTTACTAAGAAGATGTGATGATTTGCCAGTCTCCTGCCTTTGATTTGTAAAGTTCTCCTTAAAGTGGGTTTTCTCTCTTGCATAAAGGCATCAAGTGTTTATCACATCGGAGTCCCCAGTTTCCCAAAAATTTAGAAGTTTGACCACTTAAAACGGTGTTATAAAGTAGGAGTTGAGCTGCTATCTACAGTGGTATTCTTTTGGTGTCATGTCTGAATAATGAAGTCTTTATATAGGTGGTATCACAACTCTATGGGTAATGTAAATATTTTTGCATCCCAAAATAGCAGTGGGTTTTTTCTGTCACTTAAATGTGTTGTTTGTGGCTGCTGCTTTCTGAGGCTCTAGTGTTCAGGTGTTCTAGAAAATGCATTCTGCTAGACTGTAGTGCTGGACAGTCCCAAAGCAGCTGTTGACATTTCATATTCATCTACCATAGCAGGAGTGAAAAATGAGATTATGGCTGCATACTTTGCCCTTCAGTACTCAAGGGATGTGGCTAGACTGTGTGATCCAACATGACAATGTCACAGAGGTGTCACTTTTCAGGAGCCATACCCAGCTCTTCTCAAGACCTGACCCACATATATTGGTATGCAAATGGGAACTGAGATCTTTTGGAAAAATCTCTCTTTGGAGATAAAATGACATTTGAACCCACAAAGCCATTGTTAAGGCTTTTGTGGGTTCACGAATTACAGTTGGTGCTCGCTGCTGAGCAGGTGAAAGTCTTCAGGGGTGTGAGTGTGTCCTCCCCCATACACATCAGTGTTGCCTCAGGCTGTGCTGTTCATGTCATACTCAGATTTCTGCTGGATCTGGTAATGCAGATTTAGGTACTACTTGCAAGATTTTTTCTACCTTCATTTGGTATGTGAACTGGGGTTTGTATGGAGTACTGGCTGGACTTTCTTATCACTGCAATTTTTCAGTTCTGTGCTAGGTCCCAGAGTTTCTCTTCTAGGATGAATGATGCCTATCATCCATCCTGGATGTGTGTTTGAGGATCTGAAGTTTTGGAGTGCACACATGCAGTCTAGTCATGCCTTCATCTATTGGTGGTTTAATCTTGCTGCACTTTTTGTACAAGATTGAAATATGCAGGTGCAAGTTTGCAAATTCCCTAATGACAGCAGCAGGGAGAAGACCTAGTAAGACCATGTGCTTCTCCCCTCTAGTAAAAATAACTTAATGAAACCAGGAGTCTGTTTCAATCTGCTTTGAACAATAGCAGACAGTATAATCCATACCAGTTGGAGGGATTTTTTTTCACTGTGGTCACTCCAAATTCTTTGGCTCTTTCATTGCATAGATTTGGTAGCTATGGTGTTTCTTTTGCGTATTCAGCATAGGCGAATACGGCACAGTATAGCTGAAGGCCTCAGCTGTTTGATCATATTTAGACCTGCCCTGTAATAGGTCCTAACTTTAGTTTGAAAGCAGTGCTTTAGTGTTTTTACATTAAAAATATAACAATACATTTGGCTACTGCTTGTTTAATTTTATATTCATTACCTGTGCAAATCCTACCAACAAAGGTATTGTCAATGAAGTGCCTAATTGTCTTATTTTAAAAGCAGTGTTTTTCTTCTATAGCTCAAAGTCAATGAGACTTTGTGTACAAGCAAATGTAATTTGTGAGGGCCTCCAATATTGTTGGGTTTTGTCTTTTATTTTAATTCAGGTTTTTTGTGTTTTGTTTCTTCGGCATTTTTTAGAACGTCCTCTGCATTATACAGAGAATGTACTAGAACAAGTTCTTCACTGGAGTTCACTACCAGAGCCTGGCACTGCGTATCTAGTAATAAAGAGATTCCTAACAGCAGACATGATGAATCTCTACAGTGGTATGTAACTTTTTTATTTAGTTAGTTATTTTACATAGAGACATGAGGATGGCAGTTGTTTTGTAGCTGTTTCAGTGGAGAAAAGTGTCCCAAAACATCTAAATTACTGCTACTTCATAAAAGTTACAGATTTACAGAGGGTTGTGCTGACTTCCTACAAAACCAGAAATTCTGGATGTTTGTTTCTACAAACTATAAGCTCTTCCATTGGAATATAAAAATGTACAGAAATTCTGCAGTCAGTTCACACTTTGTGAATTTCTGCTGTGAAGCTTGAAACTGCTCTTTTATTTAACATTTGTATATATTTATATAATTATGGTATACTAATAACAATTTGTATTATCTAATTCAATGCCTCCAAACTGCAAAGCTAATTTTACAGAATCACAGAATATTCTGAGTTGGAGGGTGCCCAGAAGGATCATCAAAGTCCAACTCCTGTCCAACTCCAGGACAGCCCCAGGAGTCACACCATGTGCCTGAGAGCATTGTCCAAACGCTTCTTGAACTCTTAGGCTGGTGCTGTGACCACTTCCCTGGGGACCGTGTTCCAGTGCCCAACCAGCCTCTGGGGGAATATTTCCTGAATCCAACCTAAACTTCCCTTACACAACTTTAGACCATTCTCTTATCCTGACACTGGTCACCACAGAGAAAAGATCAATGTTTATTTACCCCTTTGCTTCCCCTCATGAGGAAGTTTTTGACTGCAATGAGGTCTCCCCTCAGTCTCCTCCAGGCTGAACAGACCAAGTGCCCTCAGCCCCTCCTCATACTTGAGGGATTCCCCTCAAGGCCCTTCACCTTTTTTTTGCCCTCCTTTGAACACTTTCTAACAGCTTTAGATCCTTCTTATACTGTGGTGCCCAAAACTGCACACAATATCCAAGGCGAGGCTGTACCAGCACAGAGCAGAGCGGGACAATCGCCTCCCTTGACTGGCTGGTGATGCTGTGCCTGATGCTCCCCAGGACACGCTTGGCCCTCCTGGCTCCCAGGGCACTGCTGACTCAAATTCAACTTTCTGTTGACCAGGAACCCCAGGTCCTTTTCCACAGTGTTGCTCTCCAGCATCTCATTCCCCAGTCTGTCTGTCCAAGGTTGCCCCATCCCAGGTGACATACTCATTTGAATTACATACTCAAGCAACTGAATAACTTGGAGAATATGTGGCCTTTAAAAGGGAGCTGACACTTAAAATATAGATCAAGTATGTAGTGAAAATATACAGTTTACATGTTGCCCCAGTCTATATTTTCTTTTTTTCCCCATATAATACTGGCTTTAAGTCTCCTATGTAATATGTAGTATCTGCTTTGCGAGAAATGAAAGTTTAGATGTTCAATAATTATATCCTGTTTTCAAGCAGCTGAAATTCTGTGTGCTATCACTGTATGATGTGTGATCTTAACACATGATGCCTGGTTTAATGTTCATCTTATTTTATTTAATGGCTCATTCAAATATATATATCTTTTCCTCTCTTTCTCATACATGGAAATGTTAATCTTTCCATTCTAGATATCTTATCTTGATTTCAAGAAGTAAAACTTATGCTATTTTGCTTATTCTTCTGAAAATAATAGCGTTCTTTCACCATGCTTTATTTCTGTAAAAGCATATTTCACAAATGTAAATGAACCTGAACAAGTGTGCTGTTCATGACTTTTATGGTTGAGTTTCACTTTCTCTAAATGTGTGATAGCAGGTCATGAATAGAGAGAAATGGCCTACTTCATTAAAAGCTTGATATATGAACTCCCATCACCTCACTAGGTATGTGTTGAGGTATAATCAGAAAAGGGAATGGGTCATAAGGATTTTGAGAATCACTGCTGTAAGAAACACATAAGGATCAGGCTAGTGTCAACTTAACAAAATGTAGTAAAGGAGAGATCTACTGCAATTTGCACTCCTTCCTGTCTTCTAGATTTTACATCCATTTATTCTCCCAACCCATCACAGTAATTGTTTGCATCAGTTCCATTCATTTTGATCTTAATCTAGACACAGTCCTTTGACTGTTTACATTTATTGATGCTTTTTATATTTGTTTTAAAATAATTAAAACCATATTAAATAAATTATATTGGTTTTCTCAGTGGTTTGAAAAGGAAAACCTCTGCCATATTGCAGACTTACAGTGTTGATGTCTGCAAACTCCACATGGCAGAGTAATCTTGTGAATCCATCCCTAGATAGTGTCAGAATGAGAAACTATACAGAACGAGGTCATTGGGGAAGGGGTGTTCCCAGTGTTTAGCATACAAGGCACTTATCATTATGGTGGGGCTCTCTATCTCAAAGTGCACAAGAAGTAACTGCTAGCTTGAAGGAAGAAAGGGAGACCTCAATCTTGTCTGTCTTTTGCACTCTATTTGTGGATAACTCCTTGTCACTGAGTAATAGGGCTGAGGCCAGATGTCCAACCGCTATGATTTGAAGTATGTTTTTTAACAATGGATTCAGCCTGTACAAATGGGCAGCTGGGTGGATGGATGTCCTCTTACTTTGCAGTAAAATTAATAGGACTGTGATCATATAATGTTTATAATTTAATTCCATGAATATTCACTGCTGCCCTGATTTATGTAATAAAGACTAAATTATTATATTCCTGACAATTTTTTTTTCTCTTAATATTACCTGAGAGCTTTTTGTTCTCAGCACTTTTCTCCTTTTTCTTCCTGAGTCTTTAATGTTGTTTGAAATAATGTTGGTTCAATAATGAGCCTCATTTCATCTTGGCAATTTATCACAGTCTTCTCTGTCAGTGCAACTTTTCCCATGTTCCTTATTGTAGTGGTTTGGTCCAAGATACTCATTACTGTTTACCTTCTGTGAGATAAGAATTAGGAGAAATGCAAAGCAGGCACCAAACTTGAAAGACTATAAAGAAGTTTATTAACAGACCTAAAAGAAGAAAAAAAAAATCATACCACACCTTCAGAACTCTTCTCCTCCCCCCACCTTCCTCCCTTCTCCCACTGACAATGTAAAAAGACAACCCTTGAGATGTTCAGTCTGTTTACCACTTCCATAATAAACTTGTTCAGTCCATTTAGAAAGAGGAGTCTCTCTGCTCATGCTATGAAAACATTATCACAACGAGACAGCTGCCCACTTCCAAATAACTTTGTTCAGTCCATTTAGGAAGAGGAGTCTCTCTGCTCGCATGTGAGTCCCTTCCCCCAACTTGTAGCTTTTCCCACAACTGCTTTCAAGGGTCCACTCTTGAAGTTTTTTGGGGTACAATTCTAAGGTTGAGCCGTTCAGAAACAAAGGTTCTCTTCACCCATCTCTGGGAGCATTTCATCTCTAAGAAATCTCTGGGAGCATCTCGAGGAACTGAGGTTTTCTCCTTTCCCATTTGGAGCAAAAGTCCTCATCGCTTCCATCTCTCCCTGTTCAAATTTCTCATGAAATTACAGTTGCATCAGCATCTGCCTATCTCAGGGCAGGTGCTTTTGCTCACAAGTACAAGCTGAACACTCCACCCCCCATATCTTCATGAAATTACAACGGGTACTCTGATATATCATAGCTTCACAACAGAATTTCAGCTTTAAGTATCTCCTCTTCCTCTTCCCTAGTTTTTCAGCTCTTCACAGCACTAAAAGGGTTAATCAAGGGTTAATCTCACCTAGGCCTTGCAGCTGGAATGTGGCTTATAGCAGTGGAGGGGGGGGGAGCCCAGCCGCTCTGGCTGTCCACAGCAAGGCTGTGGGAGGGTTCCGCGGGTGGAACAGGGCCCATCGACTCCAGAATGGCCGGGCCCGCTGGCCGCCCCATGGGGCCCGCAGCCACCTGTCCCAGCACCGGAAATTAGAGAGAGCTCTGCCTCAGGGTTTCTATTCTTAAGTGTGTATCACAGAGGTGGTCACAATTTTAAGTGGCTCAAAGAATTGTCCATATTCAAACTGGCCAGCTGATAGGTTCTGTCAAGTCATAGAGGAAGCTGTAAACACCCCTTAGCAAGGACATCCCTTCCGGGACTATGCTTTGCTAACCTATGACACTTATAGTACATTCTTAATTCTTATACTTGTCCATTTTAAACTACTTTCTTGTGTTCTGCAACTGAGATGAGCTCAGTTGTTTAGAGCAGGTTGCTAGTACCACCAGGGTTGTGAGTTCAATCCCTGTTTGGGGGATTCACTCAAGAGCTGGACTCTATGATCCTGGCGTGTCCCTTCCAACTCAGACTGTTCTGTGATTCTATGATCCAAACCTTGTATTGAGGTCTAGATGTATGTTTTCTCTCATATAGAAATCAACTTTCCTTTTCAAGGAAAAAAGGGTTAGTTTATTTGTATTGATATGTTTCAGTAAATTTGTGGTGAGTTTTCTACTTTATTGCAGATCTTTAGTTACTCATTCCTGACAATTTATTCCATAGCTTTTCATGCTTCTTGCAGGAGTGCTCTTTCAAGTGCTGTTCAGTAGGGCAAAGTGTGCATTGTATTTTGGTGTAAGAAGTACTCAGGACAGCTTAATTCTATTTCAAGCCCCTTTTTCTTCTCCTTACGTAAAATTTTATCATATTAAAGTTTTATTTATTAGAAAACAAAATATTATTTATTTGTTAAATTTACTTTAAAGTGTATGTGTATATATCCTTGAAATTTTTCTAGTACAGTGTTGTATAATTTGAGTGGTAAGTATTGATTTCTGAGAACAGGGGCTATTATTCAGATATTCTTTGAAATGAACACTTTTAAACCATAGATAGATCAATCCTGCGTAGATTAAGTGCACCTACTGCCTAGTTGAAAATTCTAGCAATTTTAGCTTGTTTTGTAAAGTTTGTGTCTGAAAAATACAGTCCGATTAGGACATATCCTGATTATTTTAGATTTACTTCATGAAATGCTGGCTTCTAAAGAATACAGAATATCATCAGTTTAGAGAATTATTTTTTTTCCTCCTTCAGGCTTTTCTAAGATCTTTGTAAGTCTAAAGTGTTTGACAGATTTGCTGCTATAGGAGTGCTGTGAAGATTAGGATGAGTTCTTGTCACGTTAGGAGCTGTGTGCAGAAATTTAATATCTTTCAGTTTGGTGTAGATGTGGAAGTATCCTGCTACTCTCATTAAGTACCCTGCTACCCTCATTTTGTATGGTTTAAAAAAAAAATGAAAAAAAATATAAAAGCACTTGTGATTCTGTGGATAAGAATTCATATTCTATTGTGAACATGAAATAAAAATTCTTATTGGCAAAGAGAGACTACATTAGTCTTTTTTTAAGCTGTGCATGTATATTTGCACTTATAAGTGAGGACATCTAAGTAAATTCTGATTTTAATTGTCAAAATGTATTGATTCTGGCTTTAGATTCTTATTTTTTGATATTTTTATCATGTGCTGCTTCTTAATAATAGAATTTTGATATCAGATGTTCAAAGTCTAAGTGGAGTTTTATTGAAAAAATCCAATTGAGTACTTGGGTAAGGATGAGATTTTCAATACACCATATACCCCTTTTACATCACAGTTTTATTTCTTATCCTGAAACTAATATCATATAAAAGCTAGTGGTATCATTCCGTGACGCCTAAACAAGTTGGTTCAGTATTTCCCAAATAAATAAATGACTTATGGGAAGTACCTACACTTAGCTAAAGAAAACAGGTGTTGAAAGCCAACATATGGCATAAGCAGTAGGCTTGTAGTGTTTGGGGATAAAGGAATTACAACCCTGTTAGTCTGGCTCCCACTTCAAGGTGAAATGGTATTGAGTGGAATAGAGGAGAAGGCTACATCTCCTGTCTTCCTGCTCTATTCTCATGTCTGCGGTCTGCTTCCAGCACTATTTACCTCAGGGAGTAAAGAATTCTTCAGAATTCTGCTGAATTCTTGGTTCTGTCATAAAGTCAGTAGGAATTATTGTCTTTTCCTTTGTTCTTCCTCATTTTAACTATTAAAGTGCCATTTTAGTTTAAGTTTCAGTTTATATGCATGAGTCATAGCAGCATGGCAATGACTGTAATTAGTGGTCAGAAGTTTTTTCTGGGCAAGTGTACTTACTGGGATAAGCTGATAAAGTAGTGAAAAAATGTATGTATATTGAGCAGAATAGGAAACCTAAAAATGCCTAGAAATGGTGGTGCAGTAGTTTATATGTACTAGTAATACTTCTTTGAATTATTTTATTTAGGATTTTAAATTGCTGAGAATGTACTGAGAAATCTAGTCCTTAACACTAAAAGCCTTTGATAGCTCGGGTGTTATTCTTTTTTAAATAAGAACTTCCTCAGAACAGAGTTACATAAAGCTTTATAAAGCTGACTGCAATATTACTGTTTGGTTTTGTGTGAGGTGGTGTTTTGTTTGAGTTTTTTATTAATTTTACCGAATATATGTGAGTTTGTGTGTATTTTAACACAAATAAAAAAAATCCAGACAGACTCATGACAAAATGAGATCTTTATTGAAATGTTTTGCCTCTCTTAAGCATAGAAATTAAAAGTATCCATGTCATACTCTTGGGCTTAATGGCACATTCTATGCTGCAAACATTCTTTGAATTAAAGTTTGTTGGTAGATTCTTTCCATGTTATCATAGAAGTGAAACAGAGAAGACTTTTTTCCCCACCAGTAATTAAAATAATAATTGTGTGTATGATTAAGAATGCCTTTCTTATGAATATGTAATATATATTAATATAGAATATGTATTGAAATGTGATACATAGTTTATATATATGTGTATACATATATAATATAATTAATTTCATTATTTTTATACATATATGTAGCATAATACCAAATTAACTCTACCAATGTAATTTTAGTTTTTTTGATAAACAATAATACTTAAGAACTAGGAACTTCTGCTGTTGTAATTCTAACAAAATGCTTTTTTTTCTTGGTAGAGAAAAATGAGAAAGGTAGCGTGAAAGCAGGCAATCTCAAGTACAAGGAGGAACCATCAAAACTGCTGTCTGGAAACAAATTTCAAGACCGTTATTTTGTGTTACGGGAAGGAAACTTGCTTCTTTATAAGGATATGAAGGTACAGCAGACAAACTCTCCACCAAACTCTGAATTAAGCTTTCTTTTTTGTATGAGAAAGAAAAGGAAGGCAAACAGATCAACATTTCTCATATAAAATGGCAACTTCTAGATTCTGGGGTTGAAGTATAAGATTTTTGTCTTCCTGTTTCATAAGTGTGTTAGTAAAAGGAATTTGTGTGTTTGTCATTTAGCTATTGTAGTTACACATTACTATAAGCTTTAAAAATTCAAAATATAAAAGTGTTTGGGGCTTTGTGTTGCCCCTAAATGATTTGAAAACCTGCTGTAGAGAGCTGTAGGAGAAGTACTATGGAACTTAAATGAGTGCATGCTATTTTTTTCTTGTTATTTCACACAAAGCCCTTAAAAATTGCAAGCAACAGGGTTCTTACACCTACAAGTCTCATGATAGAAGAGATTATAGGAAACAATAACTCTCAATACACTGGCAGAATCTTTCCCTGCTTCCCACCAACAGTTTTCAGATGTATTCTCAGTCCTCTAAAAACTAGTATTGATAATTAGGTTAGATATACCTCAGAGTTCCACAGAAGTGAATTTAGTCATGATAATAGCAGGAAGGGTTCAGTTTTAAATATTTCATGGGAGTTTTCTTAAAACAGTGGGTTTGAGTGTATGCAGCTTGTGTTTAAGTATAAAACCAAATAATATTAATCATGAACTATGTTTTCATTTTAGTTCCAATAATTTCTGGTTTTAAAAAAAAAATCAACGTTTCAAGTGCTTTTATTTTTGCTGAATGTTGTTTTTTTCCATCCAACAAATACAGATGTATATTGCAGACCTTCGTAAAGTACTTTTTTTAAGAATATCCCTTGCTCACTTAAGCTAATGCACTGTGTCTTCTTGTGAAGCTGTGGATACAATCTTAATTAGAATGACCCCAGAATGTCAAAAATAGTGTCTTATAATTTAGTGCTAAAACTCAAATTGGCACAGATGTGAGAATAAATTAATATGCCCATAAAACCTTAATTAGTATCTTGGAAAGAATTTATGACAGGATTGTTATACCACTTTATAATCTCTTTTTTTAAACCATTCTAATTTATAAAACATTGAATTCCCCAACTCAGGAGGCGCTTAGAACACTTACTTTTAAATGGCTTTACATTTCTTGTTTTTTTTAAAAAAAGCAAATGGCAATACCATTTTTTGATCAAATAGTATATATGAGTTTGTTTTACTTTCTTTTAAGAGATATTAATCATGAATAATCTTGGTTTAATTTTAGTCATATTTAGAAGTGAATAGTAGGAAAACTTGACATTGCAGATGGAAAATTGTAGTTAATAAGACCACATGTACTAATTAATTTATAAATTCTCATTAACAGCAAATTAACTTTGTACATGCAGGTGGATACATTCTGTTCAGTGTTTCTCTTGTTCAAGAGCAATTATCAAAAACATTGAAAGTTTCTCTGAATACTGTATGTTAAATTACTATACTGTGCTAATTGACAGAAATAATTTACCCCTTTAATGTTCTGTTGCTAAGAGATAAGCTCACAGACAGACAAATGGCTCCCTCAAGGTGCATTATAGTGAGAAGTATGCAGTTGTTTAACTTAATAGTATGTTCTGCAGGGGTATTTCTTCATCCTGACAGTACCCTTCTTTTGAGCAGGAAATTACACAGGAGTACCAACCATAAAACTGTTGTGTGTTTTGTTGTTTTAAGTTTTCTTAAATGTGTCTCTTTTTCCATACTCTGGAGTGTTAGAAATTGAAAGCTGCAGAGTGGGAAATTGAGAATCCAGAGACAGTAAACACTAGGGAGTAGCTTTGTGTTCTGGAATTATAAGATTTGTTAAGTTGTTTGGTGTATTTTTTTCTAAATTGAAAGCTAAAACACTTGACCTAAAAGTACTAAAGTACTTTTGTGTAGTGTTGTGTTAAATATTAGTTTTGCT
The DNA here is from genome assembly GCF_017639235.1 of Corvus kubaryi. NCBI lineage: Eukaryota > Metazoa > Chordata > Aves > Passeriformes > Corvidae > Corvus > Corvus kubaryi. The sequence goes on from NW_024582073.1 coordinate 10,108,074, forward strand.
CTGTAGTAGTGTGCATGAGAACTTTATTGTTTCCTTTCCGCACTTCATCTTCTAGGCTCATTCAGTTCTCACACACAGTGTGGGTGTATGTCTGTTGTAGATTGCCTAAAGATAGTTTGTTCAAGAAGGAGCAAGGAAGGAACCTCAGGGCATTTCTGGTCCAACTTCCTGTGCACAGCAGGGATAGCAGCCAAGGTCGGGACATGTTGTGCACGGCTTTAATCAGTTAAGTCTCAAAAAACCCTGAGGATGAAGATTGCACAACCTTTCTGGGTAGCCTGTTGCCGTACATGACTGTCCTCATGGGGGGAAGTTTGTCTGTCCTTAGATGGAGTCTTTTCACATTATGGAGCGCCTCACTCAGTCTCCTTGGTAACTTCCCCTTAGGTGCAGGGCGCCTGCTGTTAGGTCAGCTTCTCCTCACAGGGCAAGTGCTCCAGCCCCCAGCTGGCTTGGTGGGCTCCTGCTGAACCCTCTCCAGATTATTGATTCTCTTTTTTCTCTCAAGGAGTCAAAAGATGCAGTCACACAGTAATGAGGAAAGGAAGAGAATCACTCTCCTCCACCTACTCATTGTGCTTCTGCTAACTCAGGAAAAGGAGACCAACTTTGCTGTCAGGATGCACTGCTGGTTTATGCCCAGCTTGGCACCTACCAGCAGGCTCAGGTCCCTATCTGCAGAACTGACTCCCAATCTGTGTCAATTAAGGGTTTTTTTTCCTTCACTGTGTAAGAGTTATATTTTTATCATTGTTAAATTTCATGAGATTCCTGTTGTCCCATTTCTTTGTCCTGTATAGGTTCCTCTTAAAGTCCCAATGCTGGTGTCCTCCAGAAACCGGGTGGATTCCTTCTGTCTCAATGGGCTGCCCTTTCTGAAGATACCAGGAAGAACAAAGCCCTGCCCTCCCCATCCCCTGTCCCATAGTAGTCAGGATATGTTATCCAGAGACTTGTGTGGTTTGTTCGAAGACTTCATTTGCTTTTTTTTCACCCTGATTTAGCGGCCCCAGTGGCCTAATGGATGAGGGACTGGCTAAACTAAGGATTGTGGGTTCGAGTCAGTCAGCACAGCTTCACCAAGGGCAAGTCTTGCCTGGCCAACCTAGTGGCCTTCTATGATAAATTGACTATGTCAGTGGACAAGGGAAGAGTTGCAGCTGCCATTTACCTGAAATTCTGTAAAGCCTTTGACATGGTCCCCCACAATATTCTTTTCTCTAAATTGGAGAGGGATGGAATTGATGAGTGGACTGTTAGATGGATAAGAAAGTGGTTGAACGGTCACATCCAGAGGGTAGTGGTCAACAGCTCAGAGTCCTGATGAAGATCAATGACAAGTGGTGTCCCTCAGAGGTCCTTACTGGGACTAGTGCTACTAATTATATTTATTAATGACAGAAAAAGGGACTGAGTGCACCTTCAGTGAATTTGCAGATGACACCAAGCTTAGTAGTGTGGTTGACACACCTGGAGGACAGAATGCCATCCAGAAGGGCCTGGACAAGCCTTACAAGTGGGCCCATGGGAATCTCAGAAGGTTTAACAAGATCAAGGTGCTGCACCGCAGTTGGGGCAACTCATGATATTAACACAGGCTGGGGGATAAACAGGTCAAGAGAAGCCTGGCCAAGAAGGACTTGGGGATTCCAGTGGATGAGAGGCTGGACATGACCCCACCATGTGCACTCACAGCCCAGAAAGCCAAACGTGTTCTGGGCTGCATCCAGAGCACCGTGGGCAGCAGGGCCAGGGAGGGGATTCTGCCCCTCTGCTCTGCTCTGGTGAGACCCCACCTGCAGTGCTGCATCCAGCTCTGGGGTCCCAGCACAGGAAGGACATGGACCTGTTGGAGCGAGTCCAAGGGAGGCCACCAAGATGATTAGAGGGACGGAGGACCTCATCTACGAAAGAAGACTGGGAGAACTGGATTTGTTCAGCCTGGAAAAGAGAAGGCTTAGGGAAAACCTGTTTGTGGCCTTCTAGTACCTGAAAGGAGCCGACAAGAAAACTGGAGAGCATGTAGCAACAGGACAACAGGGAATGCCTTCAAACTGAGAGTAGGTTTAGATGGGATATTAGGAAAAAATTCTTTGAGGGTACTGAGGCACTGGAACAGGTTGCCCAGAAAAGCTGTGGATGCCCCATCCCTGCAAGTGTTCAAGGCCAGGCTGGATGGGGCTCTCAGCAACCTGGTCTAGTAAAAGCTGTTCCTGTCCATGGCATGGAGGTTGGAACTACATAATCTTTAAAGTCCCTTCTAACCCAAACCATTCTATGATCTGAAGAAAATTCTCACCATTCCATAGGAGAGGTTCTTTGACAGAGGGCAATCCCACTTCCTATCTTCCCTGTCTCTCTTGAAGAGTTTCATCTATAGCCCCACATCTTCATTATTCTAATTGTTTTACAGTTTTATGATTTCATGTGAACCTTAAGTTCTTAATTAGTCTGCTTCCAGTAATAGTGATTGGTACACTTCGTTAATGGCCAAGAAAGAGACAAAATAATTTAATGATGTGCTAGAAAAGAGGTGTGCGCTCCATGAAAGAAACTGAGCTGTGAAGTCAGTCATGTGGCATTTTCTCTTTGGCACATTCCTGGTACAATAATTAGAATCTACTTTATTTGCAGGCTAGCAAACCTGAAAAAGTGTTGCCTGTCAATTCTCTGAAGCTTTATCTTGGAGTGAAAAAGAAAATGAAGCCACCAACAAAGTAAGAATAGAAAAGAAAATAAACACTGTGTAAAAATTATTGTAGTATCATCAAAAAAGGGTAGCATAGAACATTGTGGAAAAAGGAAAAGTCAAGAAGCCAATAGCAGTATGCTGAATTAAATTATCCCCTGTAATATTATTTGTTCTGTTCTTATATCTGTTTTCATGTTCCATGTTAACTAATCTGTGCTAGGAAATTACTTTATTGATTGGCTTTCTGTAATCTAAAGTGCATTTATTATCTCTTGTGAATATGTTTGCTCCTAGCTCACTTAGTTTTGTGGTATATGTCCTGCATGTCATTGGTACACACACTTTCCTTGCACCAAGTAAAAAGAGAGAAGAGAAAACCAGCTACTCATGGCCCTTAGTGGCAGTTCCTGTTGTTCAGCAGAGGATTTTCCTTTTTCAGGATCTTTGTTATTTTGATGTTTCTGCTAGCTGAAGACTACAGTGCCCTTTACAAACATCAGTGACTATCTCTCAGGAAAAGAGCAGTGAAAAATGACACCTGTTTTTCTCAGATGTTTCCAGTTCTTGTTCAGTCAAAGCTTTGAGATACTGAGACAATGCACATAGGATCTTCTCCCAGAGGGAGTCTAGGTTGGCTGTAGCCTTTAAACAGATCTGCTTGATCTTTTCCTTTACAGTTGCCAAATCAAAACACCCCAAAAAGGTCTGTGAATTTCAAAGCTTAGCCATGTTAAAAAAAAGTTGTTGGCTTTTTTGTATGTTTTTTTTTTTTTTAATTCAAGTGCAGAATGAGTAGGAGATTAGTCCAAAATAGGAGTAAAGAGATAATGTAAATGAGTCTTTGCATGTTTTTTTTTTTTTTTACGTTGAGGTTTCTTTTTAGTCTACTTTCAAAAGTAGAGCTTACCAAGTCTCTTCTGGATCTGCAGAATTGTCTGTTTCACCTCAGAGGCTTCATTGTGCACCCACTCCCATTTTGTTTCCCTTGCAATTATTAAATCATGTGATTCCTTTTGTTTATAGTACAAGCATAGCTCTCTTCTCTCTATGACTTCCACACTGTAGTGGACTCTTTACCAGGCAGTTTTATTTCCAGCAACTTTTAGAAGGCACAGCCACAGTAAAAATGGGGCAAGTAGTCAGCCATCATCTGCAGTGCTTTGCAATAACCCTTTGTCTAGAACAGAAAGTTCATTACCTGTGAATCAATTGTGAGAAAATGAGCAAAATCTATCCTCAAACCCACAACTTTATTCTGGATTTGCAGTACACGTTTAGACTTTGCAGCTTAATTTTATTTTTTTCAGATGAAAGAACTATATAAACATAATTAATCTCTGAGGTTTGAGGAATATGTCCCCACCTTGAGTTTATGGAACTAATTTTTGAAAATCATCTTTCTTTCAGCTGGGGACTTGCAGTATTTTCTGAAAAGCACCAGTGGTAGGTAAACATGAAACACATGCTTTGTTTAACTTCACTGTCTAATATTTGTTGAAAAATTCAATTGCAAAACAAGATTGTTTGAAAACTTATGGGCATTATTTTGCTTGCATGTTGAATTTAATTTTTGTGTTTTTAAGTAAATAAACTTTTAAAATTGATATGTTTGGTTCATCTTTTGGGTTTAGGTGTCTGGCTTACTTCTGTGGCCAGAAAGCAAACAGTCATAAAGTTAAAATGATAGATTTTAATCCTATGCACGTGCTTGAAATGAGGCACAGGCATTGTCTTCACTGTAGGTAAAGTGATAATTTGAAGTATTTATATATGCCTGTTTTTTCTGGGAGTGTTAATAATAAATATAGACAGCGTGAATGAATGTAGCACTATTTGAAGTAGTTTAGAAGACTATTCTTTGATATGTTTAACTGTAACAGGAGTCTCCATTGTTTTTCATATTAATTATGTATTGTGTTCCAGGTATATATGTTGTGATGGACAGGATGTGCAGATGGAGTGGATGATCAGCATTTTTATGGCACAGGTACTAATCTAATCAAAAAACGTAACTTATTCTGCTATTATGAAAATGCCATTGACTATGTATATGTTATATATAAGGTTCGTTGCCAAAGTTTCTGGAATACTTCATGCACTAAAAATGCCAAAAGGTGGGTCTTAGTCCATGAAGACTATGAATGCTTTGAGAGCGAGTGAGAAGAACATTAGATTCTGAAATCATCTCCCCACCCCACCCTGCTGTGTTGTAGAGAAGCTGAGTAAAGAAGGACAATTATTTCCTTCGCAGACAGCTCTTTTGGGTGAAATTCTGGCCATTGACCTAAAGGGGGTGTCTGTGTGCCACAATACCTGAGTGCTATTGCTCTGCTCACTAGGTTGGATGCTGCTAAAGTAGTCTTGAAACAAGGGTGGCATGTTTAAAGGCACAGTGGTGTGAACTAGCCCTCTTGAAGAGCTGTGCCAATATGGCTTTATTTCTCTGGTATCCATGTTAGCTTAGTTAACACTGATAATTCATTGTGTTGGGTAGGCTTTATCTTAAATTAAGTACTCTTCTGCTTGCTATGGGATTGTAGGGAGGGTATATGTTTGAGTGACATATAACACATTCTTGGAAATGGAGTTTAATATTTACACAGGAGAAGTGGAAGTAAGTGAGATGGGAAGAATTCAGATTGACAGGAGACTGGAACGTAGTTTAAGGTTTTAACAGGATTTTGTATCTGTCTCAGATTTTTCTTGTCTTTCCCATGACGTTCAAGGAGCTTTGCAGGATATCACTGTGAATAAACATTGCTAGATTTATGATTACCTGGGAGCTTTGAGTTGCATAACATGGGCTGAGCACAGACTTCTTAGAGGCTTTCTGAAACAGAATCTGACTTTCATAGATAGTAGTGCTAGAAGTATAATGCATGCCTTGAAACTAAGACTTCCAAATTCTTGTCTTATTCAGCTCCCCTAACTGAAATAGCTATTGTTGTTTCTATGGAAACATCTGGCATACATCTCATGGGTGTAACATGAGCAGTGTCACAGCAAATAGGCTCAGAGGTTATTGATACAGGAAACTTGGAAGTAACTCATGCAAGCTTGGTAACTGTTGAAGTCCTTTTGACATAAAATCACAGTAAAGGACAGTCTGTTAGAATTCTGCTCAGGCAGATGTAGAATGTTCATTTGACAATATAGATGAAAAACTGGGAGCCATTGCTCAATGTCCAGGATAATTTTTTCTAACAGAGAAAGAAAAAAAATTTCATGTGCATTAAAAAAAAAATTGCTATGAATTCATGCTATTATTTTAAAATCTTTATTCGAATGAATGAATAGTGCAATGAATTAGCAATACTACATTGAAAGGGTTTTTTGATTTGGCTTTGTTTTTTGTGGAAATTGTTGATTATTTCTTTTTACTGGCATTCTGTACATCAGTAAAATTGTCAGTCTATAAACTACATGAAAAATGATGTGCTAATGATGCAGATTTAGTGTTTTGTTCTTATTGCAACCTACTACTTTGTTACAGAGAAAATCTCCTTAAGAATGCAATGCCTCATATTGGTAAAACTTTCTAAAAGATCTCTAAAAAGTTCTGTATCATACAGCAGCAGACAATTATTACCACATTATCCCATTTCTAAACCAGAAAACTGTAAATGTCAACTGAGGTTATTTCTAGTTATAATTTTCAAGTTGAGACCATCTTTAGGGAAGTCAGCTTGGTATTTTACCTTATATGTTGTCGCTGTATTTGAACATGTTAGAGAGACTTCACACAGCACATTTTCTTTGTCAGTGGAATAACTTAGATTGGAAATTGAAAAATACTGTAAAATCAGTTTTGAAGTATTAAGACATTGACATTTAATCATCTTGTGCAATTAAGAGGGACATAAACCAATATTGCTGTGTTCCTGAGTGCTTGAACAGAGTAAGGCTTTATTAGTAATTAATATCAGTCAGATAGTAGTACTATTGTTATTTTTGTCCTGTTTTCTGATAATGCTTTCTCCTGTAGTATAAGTAGTGCAGAGTATATAAATAGCAAAGTGTAGGTACTGCTGTAATCTAGTGATAAGAGTACTTTTGATACAGGTGATCAAGTTAACCCAGAGGTTATTAATCTTCTGTTCCAAGCTGGTAAATACTAATTGTTTGAAGTAGGACCAATGTTTCTTTCAAGATCTATGCAAAACCATCCTGAAAAGCATGGCTGAAACTTGATTCTTGAATTCTATAGTAGTTCTATACGAAATCTCTTAAGAGCATGCATAGCATACAGTTGGAAGTAATTAATTGGTGTGAAGATGGACACAATAGTATTCTTTCAGTTTCCTTGCCTTTGATCAGCTGGAGGCACATTATACTACCATGAGGTGCAGTTGAACAGAGGGGTCAAAACTATGAATAAATACATTTTTTATGTGGCCTAATACGTTGCTAGTATTTCTGATATACTTTCTCGGAGTTCTATTTTAAGAAATGTTACATGCACAAAAGGGAAATCAGGCTGCTTAACTGACAGGGATGGTTTCCTTAGGCTTGCTGGGAATTAAGGCAGACAGTTTTCTTCAGAAGCTGATTAAAGTTTCTCCATTGCTTTCTGGATTACGTTTGCTTGTTCTGTCTTGATCCGCAATAAACTGATTTTGGTTGGCAAGAGCTGCTCTTTCAGATAATACCTTCTCATTTCATTTGAAGAAAATGTTTTTAGTGGTCACTGGAGAGAACTCTTATCACAGACTTTTGTGTCACCCTCGTCAGTACCATCTGTGAGAATTTTTTACTCTATCAGGATGTGAGTCTGTAAAATACTTTTTCTAAATTTGGAACTGGGACTTCCAATTTTTATTCTGCCATCATGGCTTTATAATGGTAATGCTGTTTTTACTTGCAGACCACCTGCAAATATGATCATAGCTCCACATCTGTTTTTTTAAATATAGTCTTGAAGAGACTGCTTCATGGTTTTGCAGTCCTGGCTTGCCGGTTTCCTGCAAAGTTGTGCCGATTTAGCTGTAGGCCTTGGACATCCTCTGTGATTCACAGAATCTCATGTTGATGATTTTTCAGTAAAATAGTATTATAATACCTTGTCCTCAAATTTGTCTTTCTGGTTTCCATTAACATTACCTGAAGACTGTGAGCTCATGTGCTCAGATTCGAAATATTCAGTAAGTAATTTATGGTTTTTTACTTCCCTTCTCTTCCCAGGCTTGTTTTTCACTCAGAGTGAAACTTCGCATTTCAGCCCAAGACTGACCTATTTCAGTTGAGCTAAAGCAAAGACTTCTATTGAAACCAGATCTGCATGTTTGTAGATTGCATTTTGGATAATGCATGTTGTTATCATAGGTTAAACAATTATTTTCTCTAAAGTATTAATATAATTTTTCACAAAATCGCAGAATCAATTAGTTTGGAAAGGACCTTTGAGATCATTGAGTTAAACCTATGACCTAACACCACCTTGTCAACCAGACCATGGCGCTGAGTGCCACATGTAGTCTTTTCTTAAACACCTTCAGGGATGGTGACTGGTGACATTCCAATGTCTAATCAACCTCTTTGCGAAGAAACTCTTCCTAATATCCAACCTAAACCTTCCCCAGTGCAGTTTAAGACTATTTCCTCTCATCCTGTCACTTGTTACCTGGGAGAAGAAGCCCATCCCCACCTGACTACACCCCCCTCTCAGGCAATTGTACAGACCAATCTGTTCCCCTCTGAGCCTCTTTTTCTCCAGGCTAAACAACCCCTGATCCCTCAGCTGCTTCTCATAAGCCTCATAAGCCCCATTGCCCTTCTCTGGACATGCTCCAGCACTTCAATGTCTTTCTTGAAGTGAGGGGCCCAGAACTGGGCCCAGAACTTGAAATGTGGCCTCATCAGTGCTGGGTACCGGGGGACAATCCCTGCCCTGGTCCTGCTGGCCACACTATTGCTGACACAAGCCTTTGGCCTTTGGCCTTCTTAGCCACTTGGGCACATTCTTGCTCATGTTCAGCAGGCGTGGACCAGCACCGCCAGGTACTTTTCCACTGGGCCACATTTGAGTCAGTCTGCCCCAGCCTGTAATGCTACCTGGGCTTGTTGTGGCCCCAGTGCAGGACCCTGCACTTTGGTCTTGAACCTCAACAAGAAACACATTTTGAAACACTTGTGTGTTGGGGTAATTTTATCTTATTTCAGAAATTTTTTTTGAGACTCCTGAAAGCATACTTCGGTGGAATTTTGAAATTGTGAAACAAGTCAATATGTATGTCGCATTTGATGATATCTTCTATTTTTTGTAGATAATTAGAATAATATTAGGGAAGGAAGATGTTTGATACATGACAATTATGTAGAGACAATTTGGTTCTGTTCACTCAACATTGTGCAGCACTTATGAAATATTAATATAATTATAAGCATCATAAAGTTTCCCCTTTCTCCCACAACAGGAGGGCATGGTGGTGTGCGGTATATAGCTTTTTCCAAGGGAGTTTTACATACCAAAGAATGTTGTGTATTTATGAAATTCCACACTGAAAATAAGGAATAATTTTGTTCTTTAGCATGCAGATACATGGCCACCTGCTGGAAAAGCAAGAAAACAGTCCATAACTAAAAGTCCAAAGATCCGAGGCTTACCACTAATTCCCATTCATCAGGAGAAGAACACTTGTAAAATCAGAGGGAATACAGAAGTAAGTGGGGTTTAATCTTGATGTAGAACTTCTAACCACAATGTTGTAATATTAAGTATTCCAATAATGATGAACTCTCTAGAGCTGGATAAATATAAAATGTAGATGTTCTTATTATCAATGTCTCTTCCAATATTTTGTCATTAAAGAAACATTTAGGACAATTAATATAAAAAAGCTATTGTAGTCTCAACTTGTGTAACCTCTCTGGCTGTTCAGTAAATCATAATGGACTTCTATTTGTGCTGGTTTTTTTTTTCAGTAGAGATTGTTCATTAGGAGTAAGACTTTTAGCTGGAAATATTGTGCACATTATTACAGTGCACTTTATGACGGGTTTTTTAAATAAGATCGTTGAAAACTGTCCTGCATGCATATCTTACAGTATCTTTTCTTCTGTCTAAAATAACTGCGCTGTTATAGTTATCTACTCTGTGACTATAATGGAAAAGCTTAGATGGAACTAACTTTGATACATTCAAGTTGTATTATAATTAGTCTCAAAGAAGAATAAGAGGCTTTAGTTACAACTCTTTGAATAGACTGAGCTTTGTTACTACATTATGTGCACTAGTGATATATCTGAACCTTATATTAGCTTGAGATTACTTTCTGGTATCCACATAGAGATACTGATGCCTGTGGGATGAACTTACTTGCCTTACTTCCAGCTGAGGTGAAGCAGTGGAGGTAATGTTCTACTTGAGAATAGTAGTGGTAACTAGCCTGACTGCAGCAGTGAATAACTGTTGCAACAACAGCTTGGTCCTTTGACTGCAGCAGTATTATTTCTTGCACATGTTAGAACATTTTGAAGGGAGGTAGTTAATATGGGATGTGTTATCACCACTAACAGAGATGATGGTTCAGGTACAGAGTGGTAACGTTGATTTGTTTCCATGGTAAACTAAAAGCACAAGGCAGGCATAGTGCTTTATGTAAAACACAACTCCATCTTGTGTTACACTTTCTTCCAGAAAGAATTTCTGCTCTGCCTAACTACAAGAGTATAATACCATGTGAATATAAATATTTTGTAATTTGTTTACAAACTTTCATATTTTGTTTAATTTATCCTTTTTAACCTTCTCTCAAAAAGTATTTTTGCAATTTTTTATGAGTTCTTTCTGATGCTTATGTTTTCAAACTTCTTTGATGAAAGTAAATCATAGGTCTTGTCAGTCAAAAAACTTCATAACGCTTAGGTGTGTCTCTTACCTGTTCCTTATGCAAGTACAGTTGAAACCTCTAGCACATGCTTTGAGATGGCTACAAATTCAGACATTCTAGGATAAAGGTTTTATTGGATTTTGAGCTTCCTGATAAAAAATCCTTAATGCCTTATAGTACCGTATGTATTATTTTATTTCTTTTTTTGTGGATAATTTGCTTCATTAGGGAGGACTAAAGTTTTGTACACTGCAACTTTGAGGAAGTCTGAGTTTAAACTTAAAAGCAGAAATCCACAGTCTTCATTATTTATGCCATGACTAGATCTAGGGAATTTTTATGCAAAAGGTATTTGCATACTTTAGGAAGGTTAACACAAAAACACATAATGAAAAATAAAAACTAATGCTTTCTTTACATGGAAAGCTAAAACTGGAATGAGCAGTAAAATAGTGGTAGAAAGTCTATATATGACACGGTTTATTAAGAAGAAATACTATACCCCAGTGGAGTCAGTTAAAAAAAAGATGTACCATTGGGAGACCACACCTTCAGTCTTTCCATGAATTTGAGTACTCCAACATGCAATAATATCTCCATTTTAAAGCATTAGAAAGTAATAACAGAACAAGCATTTTCTGAAACATGCTGGTTTATGGGAAATGGATGTCTGTTTACAGATCAATGTGTAAACTTGTAGTAGAAATGGGATCAATTTATACAGGCAGGAAAAGAGACTGAAAGTTTTTCAAACAGTGGAAAAAGTGATGTCTTCATGAGAGGAAGATGAGTGGGGGGAAAAGAACCCCAAACCACTAAAGGTCAAACATACTCAGAAACTGAGTTTAATATTAATATTTTTTGCTAAAATGGCTATATTGAATGTCTGATTTTTCCCCATTACTGGAAGCAATTTTATTGTGTGTTAACAAGATAAATGTGTAACACCAAAGGTTTGAAAGACTCAAAACCTAAGAATCCTAATAATAAATAGAACCAAAACATTTTGGTTATTTCTATACCATTTGTTGTATATGTGGCTATTTAAAATATGTGTATTTTTCACATGGAATTATTTAATTGGAATAGAAATACATTGCTGTGTATCTGCAGGAAGTATTTGATGTTATTTCAAAATATGAGAAGACTGAGGAATGAGGAAAAACCTTTTCTTTCAAGCAAGGCCGAATACCATACTCACAATAGGTCGTACAAGAAAGGCCTACAAGAAGGCCCAAACCGTTCTATAATTCTGTGTATCTAAACTATCTCCTTCCTAGTGTTTGAGTAGTTTCTCATGTTTGTGTTAACATATAGGAGGTATTAAGATTCCAAGGAACAAGTTGCCTATATGCTGTGGATAAATAACTCCATAAAAAATGCAGTCAAACTGAACAAGTTCCACAGAGGAAATACAAAAAGAACCAAAGTTTCCCTCAGTTTTCTCTACCTTCTGGTAGTCAAAAAAGATGCCACACATGAAAGAAGAATTCCAGGACCTACTTTTCTTTTAGAACTACCAGACTTTTCCACAAAAGGAATGTTCTCACTACTGCCACACCAACTGAGCAGCCAGAATACAATAATGCAAATTTAGATGCAGCATCTGATTTACCTTTTATTTTTTACAGCTTAAGAAGTTGAAAACAGCCCACCAATATGCAATTTGAAAAAGCAGCCAGTCTTTATAATTTATCAGTTGCTGAAAATGTTTATGTGATTAAATTATCTTTCCTATATTCATGTTGCTCAGTCATTACTTTATCAAAATTGCATTATACACAGTTGCATTCATTCCATCAAACAATTCTGAGTCTTTAAGAGTATATGGATCTTTTGTAAAACATTAAAATTTAGTCTACTGTGGTAGAATGAAAAATCAAATTGTGATTCTATGAAAAAAAATGTCTTCATTGTCATGGTGCATGATTTATGTAAATTTGAGGAGTATCACTAATTGAGAAATTCCTCACTAAAAATGCTTGCTAAATGATAATAGCACAATTGTGGTAATTTAAAACTGACTTTGCTGTCTCAGCTCTTGAGTAAAATTAATTTTTTTTTCTTTAGAACATAAATGAAACTAATGACCAAAAGTTGCAATGTAATTATTATTTAATGTGGTGTTAATGAACTTATTTCTCTTTGCTTGTTTGGTAAGAATATAGAACTACAAACTGGAAAATCAAGATTTGGTGAACATCATGATAATGAACTTCTGGAAGAAAGAAAAAACTTGAAAGAAAAAGCATCTATTGTGGCACAATGTTTGGAAAGAAAGGAGGAGAAAGTGCGAAATCATGCAAAAACACATCGAAACTTGATTTCTGAGGATGATGCAAGCTCAGGGATGACTGAACTACACCAAAAACCACATAAGACACTGAAGAAAAATAAAACCAAAACAAACAAAACTACTTTGGAATTAGATGGCAAATTGCCATCAAATGTGATTCAGGAACTAAATACAGTGCTGCAGAAGAACAGAGCACTTCATGAAACCTCCAGCTGATTTCCTGAGCCTGAAGTGTAATATTTACATATATATATATTCTTGTGTTATATACATATACATATATATATATTCTTGTGTGTGTGTTTTCTGTTCAAAAGTAGTCTGTTTTGATGTGTGTAGTTTGTACAGTGCAGAGGAAATACATTTGTTTGTATGCAGCTACTGATTTTGTGTATGTGTATGCCCCATGTTATAATTTTAAGACTGAGCTGGAAGAACTGATTATGTAAAACTCCTGAAGTTTGGAAGGCTTTCTGTGCAGTGAAAGGACACCAGGGTTCTGTCAATTTTTTTTGTTGTTGTTTGTTTCAGATTTTGTTTGATATAGGGATTCTAAGAACTGTCAAAACCTTTTGCTCTGTTTTTACTCTGTACTACCTTGTAAATACTGGAGAGATATCTTTGAAAGACAAGTTATACTCTGAAATTCATACTATTGGCCTGCAATATTTTTAATTGTCTAACACTGTAAAAATTAGTAACATCTGATTTGAAATTGATTTTGGTTGGGTTTTTTGTTTGTTTGTTTGTTTTTATTTAAGGAGAAAATTAGTATTTGCTTCCATAAAATTGTCCACTGACAAGGCATCATGTGAAAGAATCAGAAGGGAGAGAAATGTAGTAGGTGAGACAATGTATTAATTCTTGTATCTTGAAACTGTGTCTCTATGGTGTACATCTGATTATGACATCTAAGTAATGAGACTGTTGAGGAGGACAAAAGAAGTCTTCAAAGCAACATCTAATTTTAAAGGGTACGTGAACTGGAAGAACAGCATCATCTCTGTGCTCAATGGGCTGTTTTCTAAAGAGGCCTTAGTTAGCTCAGGGTGACAAAGGCAGGCTTTTCTGTTGCTGTTTGCATAGAGCTTGCTTGGTGCTAACAAAGTTGCTGACCTCCCATGAGTATTTAGTATTTAAATGAGAAATTAACTCCTTTAAGAGAAAATGGTCCCCACACAAACAAATCAGAATGGTACCATCACACTCAATTAAGAAGTGCCAAATCCTAAATGGGGGAAGAGATTTACCCCTCTCTTTACCATGAGGATAGAGATGAATTGTATTCTGTTTGCAGGGACTAGGAAATGGTTGTGCTACAACTGTAGCACTGCTCTTCTGCCTATGGGGGCAGGTCCCAGTGTTGCAGAACAGCCTCACTTCCTGCCTTCTTAGTATGTAGGTAGCAGTTCCTGAAGATATGTGATGTAGAACAGTACAGCTATTTTGATTTTTAGGCCCAGAGTTCCCTTAAATTTAATAATCAGCATTGCTCTTAAAAAAAAAAAAAAACAAAACTATTCAAGGAATGAAATTATTTTCATTTGTTTTTCAGATCATATCACTTATGCCTTGGAATTGCTGCCTTCTTGCCTCATGGCATATCCATTTTTACTTTGTTCTGTAACAGCTGGATGGGCAAAAGGCACTGCTGTGCCGAGGCTGTTTCCAGGTGTTGTAGATGCTGTCTGGTTGAGCAGCCGGACCAACAGACAAGAGCACTAATGAGCTCGCTCACATGGCGCCTTTGCTTCAAGGGAGGCACTAATAAGAGCATCTGCTTGTTTCTGCTGCTGTCCCTTTTGTGGTCTGACTAGCCAACACTGTCACAGATTTTCACCAGCCTTTTAAGAACTTACTGATGCCTTTAGTGTTTGATTGGAACTGGCCAGATCTCCTAAGGTAGAAGAGAGGAAGCACAGAAGCAGTATGCTCACTTATTCCCTCTTCTATTTTTGGTAGTCACAGGTGCCATTAACATTCTCACATCATTTACTTCTATTCTTGATTGCATTGAGCAGCTTAATTGGAAAAATAATTTGTTTGATTGAAGAAATTAGGCAAGTGACTCAAATAATGTATCTGGCAACTCTGCTAGGAAGTACAGAGGAAATGAGATCAAACTCAAATACTTTATAGTTGTATTTATTATTCTGGAATGTAGCACTGACAAAGCAAGTCTAGACTTTTAGACTTTGCACTTACCTTATTTGAGCAGTTGTTAAAACTGAAAAAAGTCTGTAGATGTTAGTTTTCCCAGTGCACTATTGACTGTTTTGCTACCTTCACTTTTTAATTGAGCCTTTTCTAATCACTGAGGCCCTGTCTCAAGAAAGCATATCAGCCTGAACTTAAATTGCATTGATTAAAGCTGGTGCTTAACGTTAACACATTCTTAAATGCTGATTTGAATTGGGGCCTAATGCCAGTAGGAGAAATTACTTTATCTTCTCTCAGGCTGGACCTGAATGTACTATTTGCAGTTGTACTTTTATTTGCAGATATTTCTCAGTATTGAGTTATGGTTCCTATATTGTTTATCTTTTTATTGGGTCCTTAAAAATGACATTCACTTCACTGCTGAAAGCCTCATGCATCATTTAAGCCACTACACTAATGGAATAAATGGAGCAGTGGAAGGGGTTTTGTGCATTGAAGTGAATATCCATGAAGAAAATGCTTTGTGTATTTTTATTGGTTCTAAGGACTACAGAAACACTTGCTCTATTTCAAAACCATATCACAGATAAATTATCTGCATAACTGCTGCTAACAGGCCATAAAAATCAAGAAGATGTTTAATAAAATGTGTTCAAATTTGGGGTTGTATGTATACATACACAAAGACACATAATGTGCATACATTTATGTGCACGTTTACAGAGGCACACTGAATGGTGACAGTGTTAGCACAAGTAACACTTACTTGGGGAAGTAGAAATTAAATTTGCAATTAATTATTTTAAATAGGTATCAAAGTTTTGGACTGATCATCCAACACATTATTGTTGCACTACATGTTTCAGA
Source organism: Corvus kubaryi (assembly GCF_017639235.1). Taxonomy (NCBI): domain Eukaryota; kingdom Metazoa; phylum Chordata; class Aves; order Passeriformes; family Corvidae; genus Corvus; species Corvus kubaryi. The sequence continues at coordinate 10,123,918 of NW_024582073.1, forward strand.
CTGATCTAAGACCCGCAGAATAAATGTGGTTTGTTGCAATATCTTAATGGCTGCTGATCTTTTGTTGTTCCTGTGCCATGTTGAGGACTGGTAAAGTGTAATTTTCAGAGAATTGTAATTATTTGAATAAATGCTATTTCTCAGAATGATGAATCTGGTGATGGATTTTTTTCAGGAAAAAAAATCAGTAAGAATGTTAAAAAAAAAAATCTGTGTGCCCATATGAAAGTTATTGAATAACCTGGTAAGAGCTTACTTTCTCATCTGCAAAATGAAGTTAAATGGGAGACCAATATTTTATGTACAGGCCTATAACAGTGAGAAGACTAAGAGTAATATCTTAATAAATCATAGTAAATCTCAGGTTCATCATTACCTTGTTACACTTCTGCAACCATGATAGGTAGGTGTAAAGGTGACGTGTAACCAGTGTTTATATTGTTTAACATAATGCCTGTTTTCTGTGTGTGTTTTTTCACATTTATTAGGATGGGTGAGGGAAACAATGAAAACCCAAAATGAAATACAAACTAGATTCTTTGTTTTCTTTTTCTTTACTTGAGATGGATATTGTGTGCTATTTTAGAATTATTCTTTGAAACAGATCTCTTTCTGAGGTGCTATTTTGGGATGCCAGTTCAAAAGAGCAGTCTGACTAATAGGTTTTGTGCCTCAGCAGAGACTGCTTTAGTGTGGAGTCGGATTTCACCAGCTGAGATCTACAGAATGTGTTCATGCAGACCTTACCTTTACTGTGAGTCGGGTTGAGATGCAATTTTTGCATTAAAAGGTTTTGCAAGTGTTATCCAATAATCTGTCCAGTGGGGAAAGGATATCCCCAAAGATTTCTTCAGTTAATGGGGAAGGCTTGGCCATATGGTTGATTTTTGTTTCTTCTTTGGGAAGAGCTCTGGGCTGTTCTGCCTAAGGCAAGTTGTTAGGATGCCTCCAGTTCTGTCTGCCAGAGGCACCCCTGCGGTGCCTTTTGCTGTCATATATTGGGGTAGTTTTAGACTGCTCTGGAGATACAGGCTTATCTGAGGGTAAAAGTTACAGGAATTTTATCTCACTACTATGATTTTTCTCTCCCCTGATACAGTGCTGGCACAGTTGTGTTCCTTTGAGTGCTGCCAGGTTAGCACCACCTCCACAGCTCAAATTCCAGATTAAGAAGTCTAAGAAAAAATTTACATTCTCTGCTGGGGGTAGGGGTGGTGCCTGCAGGAGTAAGGAAGTAAGGGGTGCATCTCTCACTGGCTGTGACACTTTGTCATAGGCTACCCAGTTATATCAACTCTGATTTTTATATCATGTTTTCCAGTGCATTCTGTTTCAGTGGGAGAGTCAGCTATCAGACTTGGCTTGAATCTGAACTAGAACAGCTTCAATTCTGCTTGAGTCCAAATGGAAACTAAAAAAAAAAAAAAAAAAAAAGAAAAAAAAAGTACTGATTCAAGTCCCTGTTTTGAGCTCTAAAATTTTTTTTTTGATTTGGGCTACTTAAGAGAAATTGTGCTTCCAGTAACTTACATTGGGAAACCTGAACTATGTATGTGTGGGGTAGAAACACCTTGATGGACAGATTGAATGTATTCCAAGTTGAATTGTTTGCAAAAATATGTAGTCTTGCAAAACTGAACCTACTGTGGCAAGGTTGCCTGGGATGATTCAGAATTCTTCGATTCCTGCTTCTGAATCACTGGAGAGTTCATCTGTGCTGTCAAAAAATGCAGTATTTGTTAAACTCAGTGTTAAACTCAGAGACTAGACTCTCCTATGTAAAAAGGAAGAAAGCCTCTCAAAGTTTTTTCAATGGTTCACAGTCAGTTTGGAGATTGCACTGCTTTGCTTGCAGCTCCACTGAAAATGGGATCCATCTGCAGCTCAGTTAAGGGGAAAAACAGTCCTGCTATTTTAGCTATTACCACTGCTGTAGCTTAATGGTCTAGTTATTGTCTTTGCTGAAATTTCTTTGAGAATATTTCTGTTATGCTTTGCCACTCATCTTTCACTAGAAATTTGTGATGATCTGTGGTACTGATGAGGAAGAAGGATGTGGTTGTTAATACCACAGCTGCGGTAGACAAGTGTATCTTCCTGCTTACCTGTACTTTCACTGCAGTTCAGAATTTTGCTTAGTCTACCTGACCGTATTGAGCCCTGCCTCTTCCTGCTCAAGACCCTGTTCTGTGTCTTACACTCTGGAACATCCTAATCTTGAAGGTATTTTATATATACCCTCCCACTCTGGTCTAATTTATGATTCAAATTTTAGCCATGATTTCTCTTTAGATCCCATGACATCTCTGAATTTTTTTTTTGCCTTTGTTTGCAGATAGTATGTGCATTATGGTCAAGACCATTATGTCAAGGTTGCCTTAACCTTTTTCTTAAGTCCTGGTAGAGATCATCTCAGTGCTACCTTAGAGAAGGGGATTTCACAGAAGTAACTGAGAGAGAGAGGTTTAGATGTTGGCCAATAGGTATTCCAAAGTTCTGTAACCCATTCCTGTAAATGCTTCTGAAGATCTTCTACATAGTTACATTTTTAGTCCTCAGAAAATCAGAAGGCAAACTAAAACAAAAGTACTCCTTTGCCTTTTAAAATTATTTTAGGTCAGTTCCTTAATGATCCTATAATATTTGTTGTGCCTGGTAATAACACAGTTACTTGCAAATTATACCTTTGGCTACATAAACAGCAAAGTATTTTCTTTCAAATTTAATTAGCATTGGTTTGTCCAGTACTGCAGACAGTTTAAGAACTAATAGGTTGAGGTTTTCTCTATGTAGGAGTTTTCTACATCGTTTTCTCCCCACCTACATTTACAGTATGTTTCATTTAAAAGCAGATAATTTCTTTGTTTTTTACTATCTTGGCTTTATAAATCTATTTAAATTACAGCATGATTGAACTATCATTTCTTCAAATAGACTGTAGCCCTTAGCATTTAGTTTGTTGTGTCTTAGTAGTTTATGCTTTTGATGGGTGTCCAGCACTTTCGTTTGCTTTCAGAGTGTCTCTTTTTCCCACTGTTTACTCATTTATCCTACATATTGGAACTGTTAAAGCTCATTGGATGATAAATATTTTAAACTGCATATAACAGTTCTGAGGTCTTCCCAAGCTGTTACAGGTAGAACATCTTTCACTTGAGGATCCTTGCAGGCTTTCCATCCAGGGGAAATCAAGTTTCATGAGAGATTACTAAAATTTTATGTAGGATAATGTCTTGGAATCTTGGTTAGATCACTGAGTAGAACAACAGTACATTTTGTCCATAACCTGTAGATAGTTGGATTAGTTCCCTTTGTGTCAATTCTTGATCTTATATAGCACAGCCTGGTCAGGTAAATGAGGTTTGAAAATGTTTGCATAGGATCTGTTCTAAGAACTAGAATACAGAAAGCCAAGTATGAAGTATCTCTAAAATAGCAATAAATCTGACCATTAGTTTAAGAAAGTTTCTGGTTTTACTCATTAAATAGCAAATGCATCTTCATTGGTTTTTTTCCTTTCAGATTTTAGAGAAGAGTTCTAAATAGCTTGAGCTTTCTATAAATTTTCAGTATTAGTAACCAAGTTTAATTTAGAAAACTTACTTTTCACAACATAAATCTTGATACAAAAAAAGAAAGGTAATTTTTTTTGAAGACCTTTTATTAAAGTTTGCTTTCTTAAATAGTAGCTACATCATAGCAGCATTAACTTGTTTAGTTCTCACTGAATAGTAGTTCTAAGCTAAATGCTATGAACTGAATTAACAAAAAATGCAAATTTACATTATTTACCATTTACTCTTGGGGGGTTTGTAAAAATAATCTGACAGTATTAAATAAAATATTGCTATTGAGATTCAAGAGCCCTGAATATGTTGTTTACTTAAATAATGCAACCTTGATTTTTTATGGCCAGTGATGAGAAATTAGTTACAGAAAATCTGATGTTTCTGCAGTTATCAGTTAATTTATCTCCAGTTGAGTCTCTTGCAGCCATCTCCTCTTTCTCCAGACTACTTGGGTTTCAAGAAATGATACTAGCTTAGAATTCCAAATGTACAGCCAGAAATTCATCTTGAAAATTCTATTACAAAACTCCCCCTGAACAACCTGAAACAAATAACCTGCCTCTTTAATGTGTTTGCAAAAGCTTCCTTTATTGAAAGATTTTTGAGAGCCATTTAACAAAACAAAGGGAGGACACCCCTGCTGAAATTCAAATCAATTTTGCAGTAGGTGGATGTTATTTGCCTTAGAATAATTCTTTTTCCATCAGATGGGTTATAGCAATCAAGCAAATGTTTCAAAACACTTGACTTGACATCAGAATTCATTGGCAAGAAATTGTGCCTGTGTCTTGCTGAGGACTTTGAAGGTGAATGTTGTCTACATGGTTTCATCAAGTTTTTATTTCAGTTATTGTAGAAATCCTGAGGCAGTTCAAGGTAGTAGAATTTAAGACTTTCTCTAATTCTCTTTCGGCTTGTGGACACTGTAGTTCTATAAAGAACACAGTGATTTTCCATTTTTGAGCATATGCTCTGAGCTGTACCTGAGACTTGTACTCCTGAGCAATATCAAAACATATCTTATTAGTAAGTAGGTTTTTTTTAGAGTTTTTGATTTATTGCCACTCTGGACTCTTTGAGAGAGACTAATGAAATCTATAGCCAAATAATATTTTTTTGTGGAACTAACTGCAGTGGTTTGGTTCAAAATATCCATTACTTACTTATTTTCCTTCTGTGAGATAAGAATTAGGAGAAAGCAAAACAGGTTCAAACTTAAATGGTTGCGGTACAAAGAAAGAGTTTTATTACTAATAGAATTAAAAGTAAAAAGAAATAACAAGAAATTAAAGCAACTCCCCCCCCCCCCCAGCACTTCACTCTTCTTACCCAACTTGCACAAAGGGTAACAGAACATGGGATTTTAGTCAGTGTTGCAGTTCTTGAAATGTCTCTCTCTTATGCTTAAGGAAAAAAAAGGGTTTTCTTCTGCTTATGGTTCCCAAACTGCCACCAATAGCAGACCCGCCCAGAAAGAAACAATCTGCTGTGGTGTAAAACATCTCTCCCATGAAAAAAAATCTCATAGTTCCTTCACACTGCAAAACAAGAGCCATCACATGGGGTTATTAATCTTTTTAAGGATGAGTTACTTTGGCCTGAACACAAAGGCTTTCTTCATCACAAGTCTCTAAAAGCCTCTCACTGCTTCTGTATAGCCTGGCATAGGCACTCTTCACAATCTTCATGGGCCACATGTGAATTCTCCATCCCCCCATGTACTTCAAATGGATTAAAGAGACAAACAGTTTGTGGTATTACAGTTTCTTACCACGGCATGCCAGAAGTTTTTAAGCTGCGCGCCAGAATTGCGGCACCGCCCTCTTTTCTCCCGTCGCCATTTCCAGCTCCGTCCCACATGACTCACTTCTCTTTCTCTCTGACTCTGAAGCTGCCATGTTGAAGAGTGTTCTCATTCAGGCTTTACGGTGGAGAAAGCCTCGCTCCCTCTGTGCTGCTGGCTGTGTGGTGTCTTCTTTGGTTCAGCGAGAAGTGTGCTGGCTGCAGACAGGAGGCTACTCCGGTTCCCATTGACTCTGCCGGCTCCGCATGGAGAGGAGAGGATAAGGACCTGCTGGTCCTTAAGTAAGCCACGCCGGATGGATTTAGCTGTGTGGCAGACCATGGCTGGTTTTAGCTGCCTGCAGATCTGGGACAGTTCCCCCCGCACAGTGACCCAGGGTCCGTGCTGCAGTGTTGGGAAAGGTGGAGGTGGCAGGGGCCCCGGCCTGGCCTGGCAGGGCCTGGAGGCTTGGAGACCCCCCCACCTTCCGGCAGGCAAGCTGGAACGAAAAGGAATTCCCGCCTTTCCGTGCAGTTTAAATATGTGAATTGTGAGAAGCGTCATTAGTCTAAAAGGTTGTCCATCAACTCAGGTTCAACCCACTACACTAACCTAATTTCTTTTCTTGATATATTCTGAAATGAGCATCCACGTTTTAAATGGACAAAGTTTTTTGTCCAGATTTTTGTCCAGATTTTCATTAACTGTAACAGTGTTAGGGTGAATTCTCCTTTCGAATGTTTACCCTAAATAGAACCTCCATCATCACAGATACTGGAGGTTTGATGTGATTTGGTTTTTTTGGCTAATCAAGCATGTCATGCAGTGAAATATTGGTTCTCTGGTAGACATAACCTGGTATGCTTGAAGGTGTGTAACAAACCAGAAAATGTTAAACCACCTCATGTATTACCCATTGATAACCTTTTTTGATGATGCTCTTATATCAATTTGGTTTTCATAGAAAAACCTTCATTACAATTAAAAAGTGATTCAAAGATATTTTACAAATCAACTAACATCGTGCATTCAAGTTTTGCTTTCAAGGTTTTGTTTGGGCTATTCAAGCAGACATTTTAATAGACAGGCACTAAGCAAAAGCAACAAATAGATAAGAACTGTTTTATATACCTTACTTCACCTTTTCTAACACCTCAATTTTCAACACCTTTAAATATTTCTTTTTTATTTATTAAATAAATAGTGGTCAGATTGTTGTCTGGTGCATTCATGCTCCCTTGTTATTATGAAGAGAATCTTTATCCTTGCTTGTTATCAGCTGTTCAGAGACGAAAAATAAGTAGTACAAATTAAAGACAGGTCCGTTGCCTCCAAAAGTACAGTATGCTGTATACTGCGTCTTTTTATAAAGGTTTTCAGCGTCTTAGCTCTTGGTATTCACCTTTCTATTCCCTGATGTATCATTAGTGAGAAGAACACATAAAAGTAGATCCTTCCCTCATGGCCATACAGGACCCTATCATAGAACTGCAAACTTACCATTCAAGTTATCTCTTTGCAATTAATGAACTGTGAAAAGAAATTGCACAGTGAAGAATGCAGCTGTATTTATGATTAGGTCTTAAACAGAAGGCCAGTTTATATGCTACTTGGACTGCAAAAATTACTTACTTTCTCCTACTATATTTTTATTATCAAGATAAAATGTCTAGTAGACCAACAGGAGTAAAAATTCTGAATGCAAGCAAAATTATATAGGCTTTATTCTGAGTAAAACAATGTCTTATGAACAGTCCTATTTATATATTACATTTCAGACAATAACTATGGTTTATTAAGAAGCTAGAGTTCATGTCACCATCTGCTTTCAATAACAACTTTTGAACCAATGGGTACAGTAGAAACTCTTTTCTTTCCCAGAATCAGAACCTTTTACCATAGATTTCTAGAAACAAACTAGACTTATATTTTAAAAGTAATTTTTAATTTCTTTCACAATCATTTAACTCAAGTTAATTGACAGTTAACTGAACCATGAGAAAGCTTTACCACGGAGGCTGACACCTACCACATTCAGCATGCCATACATTTTACACAATTGAAAGAAGAGATGTTAACACTTTTTATGCTCCTTTTTAAGACCAAATTCTTGTTCTTGTGTTCCCTGATATTTGTGTACACTTTTTTTTCAGTTGTGGAACTTCAGAATCCAGTGGAAGAGGAAAATTTCTCATCAATTTATTTGGCATTGTCCTAAACATTTCCAGGTGAAGGAGGTGTGTCACTTAAAAGAGGTTTCAGAATAAGGTGATGAACTGGTTTGACAGCAATAGAAGTTCCCCAGGAAGTTGCATCTGCATCTTCAAGAAACGAGTAACGTCATCTCACTCTGATCTACAGTTTGATTCAGGCCCCCAAAGGTTAATGTCCAGTACATTAGGCATGTTATAATTGAACTGTTGAGAAGCAAAATATTAATGAACTGCTTTCCCTTTGGAAGTAATCTAGGTTTCTCATTTCTAGCACTGCCAGCATTCTTGTTCTTAGTGTCTAATTGACGCTTAATGGTGCTCTCTTGGTGTCTCTAGTTTTCCATAATTAATGTGAATGTAAAATGAGTCTTGTAAATACTGTATGCTTATATACCACATGCTGAATAATGTAAGCAAGCTATTATAGGTTGCTTATTTTTGCCCCTTGTGGTCTTTGGATCTCAGAACTTTGCATTAACTTGGAGCTGTAAGGGAAAAATCTATCAGGCCACTCACCTTGTTGAAGCATAAAACCCAGAAATAATGAAAAAATTCTACAGAGCAAAGAGATCAAGTAGGTTCTTTTTTTGTTGTTTTTCCATACCAAACCAGTCTAGTGAATAATAGATTGCAGAATTTTCAACTGATACGTATTAGACTGTTTTACAAATACACATCTCTAAACTAATTATGTTCTTAATATGCAAATGTCTTGCAGATGGTCTTTGTGACTACTTATCAAGGCAAAAGTTGTCCACACTTGTAATATCTAGTGAAATTATGAAGTAAAAATATTAATTTTTTTTAGCTTTTTGAAATTATATGGAGGGACTCTACCAAGATGATTTTTTTTTTCTAGTTTTAAGTATGGGCTGATTTTCCAGGGAATGAAATATCAGGCCACTAGCCAGAAATTTGGTTTAGATTACAGAATCAAAAATTTCTTTTGTACCAATCTCTACTCTGTGGTGCAGAATGCTGGCTTACTATTATTGTATTTGATAACTGTGATTCAAGAAATAAAGATTTTCTCACTTTATTATTTTGCTGCTGTTATTTTGTGTTTAATCCTGCTTCCCTTTTAAGCTTTATTGAGTTTAAAGAACTTTCAGTGAGACAGGTCAGGGAGCCTCAGCCCTCACAGAAAATAGATACCATAAGAGTGTCATCTTTTAACTGTTAAGTTTTTAATAAGCTCTTTTCCAGCTGCTGCTTGTAATATACAGTCTGCTTCATGGAAATCAAATAGAGTCTTCATTTTTTCTGATTGAAGTTAGAAAGGGCTTGCTCATCAGGATTCTGTACCAGTTCTCTTTTTTCATCTCTTCATTTATCACCTGCCACTGGAAATTATATGAAGGTTGAATCTAGGTCCATGCAGCAATCTGGCAACTAAGATGCCTTATTTTGATACATTTTTCCATACAGATTCAGATTGAAATGAATCTTAAAGTAGAGAAGAACTTAAATAAATATGGATTCAGCTTAATTGGAAGAAAACTTACGGGGTCTTGACTGCAACAAAGCTGTCTGTAAGTATAAATAAATGGCAGACTGCTATTGCATGTCTATTATAAACTTGAAGAAAATGGTTGTCTAGCAGACTGGTGACACATACACTTTTTTGCTTGTACGTGTACATTTTGAATGAAATTATTTAGTCATGGCACTTCTCTTTGCAGTTCATCCATTATTTCTCTAATGCTAATGCCCCTTCTGCTTCTGTTAGTTGCTATGCATGTGTGTATTAAATATATTTCGAAGCTGCTGTCATTGCCTTGTGGTTAAGCTGATAGCAGGTTTGCTGTTGAAGCCAAGTGGATTGCATAGTTGTGGAATGCCAACTTGGCCTTTACTATTGGCTCCATTTTTCCCTTTCTTCAGGTTCCCCCTTCCAATGCTTCCTAGAATTACAGGGAGAGAGGTTCCTTCAGTCCCATTGACCTACTTCTAGTGTCAGATTAAATTAGGACCTCTCTTCTCTACACAGACTGGGAAATGGTCACACACCTCAGTTACCAAAACATTGGTGGAAACATTATGGGGGTCAAACATTAGTAATGATATTGTTAAAATAGCAATGCTGGGATGAGAGACAAGTGCCTTCACTTTCTTTTTATAGTTTCTTGAAGTTCTTCACCACACAATGAGTCAAAAATGCAATCCATGTTTTTCGTGCCATAGAGGTGACAGGGAGACAGAAAAAAATGTTAACCATCATTAATGCAGTAATGGAGAAGAACTAAATATATTAACTCAAACACCACCACCCCCATACAAATTCCCCTGCCTGTAAAAAGCAGTGGCTGTTTCCGAAACATTTTTTTAATTTTGTCTCAGTTCTCCATGAGTGTTAAGTCCTGTTTTAAAGTATTACAGAACCATTAATCAGTTAGTAGTTGAACACGGAATTATTTCAGTAGTCTTTGAATGATAAATTAATATTTAAAGTTTAAATAAAAAAAAATTTAATTTGCTAAACATTTCCATTTTCAAGCTGTTTTCTTCAAAAAGGTAAATTGGAACAGATCAAACCTTAAATCTAAATGAAAGTCCAATATCATCCCCGTGTACCAAAATGAAATCACATCTTTTTTGTATACATAGAAGTGTTAAATTCATGTTCAACGAGAAAAACACTTGCATCTTAACTTACAGAAAATTACTAGCATCCTATTAAAATCAGCACAAGAGAAAAATGTAATGGAACTCCTAGATAAGCCTTTTTTCTTCATTCCAGCAATGTAATTTGGAGACCTGGTGATAAGTATTTGAAGATGGAATGTTGTTACAATTTTTTACTGTATTATAGTTGCCCTACAGCAAATTCATCTCTTGTGGTGCCTTGCAGCGACCTAATACAAGTGAGATCTGAATGTGGAGAAATCTAGATAGAAAAGACTATGTCAACAGGGAAAAGATAATGACTTGGCTTTTGGAAGGCATTACAGTGAAGGACTGAAGCTGTTGCACGTTGCTCTGTGCTGCTTAACTGATGTATATTTTCTACTTTGTCTGCAAATTCATAACCTTAAAGAAAGGCTATGTAAAGTTATGAAAGGCTGTTTCCACTGTAGATAGACACTGCCAAGAATCAATTGATTTTATGGTGAAGGGCTATTTTAAAACATATTTTCTCAACTTTGTGCTGCAGAGAGGGTTCAGGATAATCAAGTCACTGGGACATTTAGGCTTTCAAACAGTTCCTTTCTTTTATGCTGAATGTCCAGGTTTTGCCTTGACGTAAGAAAGATTATGTAGACTTGGAATACTGGCAATCTACTCCTGTAGTGCTGAAAATAATTTCATTTCCTATATTTCTCTGCTCTTATTTAAACAATAACAGATGCAGATAAGTGGAGGTCATACACCACTAGTATGAGCAATGTAGAGTTTTATCCATTTTCCATAGCTAACCTGGAAACTAAACAGAGTGTATTTTCTATCTCTGTTTTTCCTTTAATACTGCACCACTGTTACAAGGAAATACCTTTCCCAGCTGCTGAATTTCTCCACCAAAAAATGGATGGTTAATGAACAAGTTGATTCTGCCAGGTTTTGGACTGGAGGCGATTCAGCTATTACAAAACTGAGTAATATTATCCTTCCCCCTTCCCCCTTGACAAAAACCAGTAAGTACAGTAAGTATAAAAACAGTGTAATACTCTATAATATTAAAATTGATAGCACAGGTGTTTAAAATATTTTAGAAAAATTATACCTAGACATTACTTATATTAACACCCTATTGCTTCACATGTAGTCTCATCATTCCACATGCATTAGGCAAATAATCCTGAAGTGCAGAGAAGGTCTGTAAACCACTAGAGAAAGTGGTGTATAAAATATTTTCAGGCAATTATAGTGCAAATTTCCAGTTGCAGATTGTAATGTGCATTCAGGCTATGGTCATATTTAATACATCACAGGCATAAAATTTGTGTTTTTCTAAGTCGAACATGCAAAGAGGTTTTCATCTAGTTTTACTTTATAAATAATGAATGAAGGTGAGCTAATGATGTCCTACCATGATTAGGTGTGCTGGCAAGGGTGACTCATCAATCCTAACTCACCCCTGTGGAAAATAGCTTCTTGGATAACTTCACAGTCAAAGAGAAACATTACACTATGTACAGGGTTTCAGCACATTTCCAATTTAATGTTACTTTCAATTCAAATTTAAAAAGGAGAACTTTTTGGCAAATGAACAGTTTTTCCTTATTAATGCTGAGTGGAAAAGAAAGGAAAAACAGCTATTGACAAGTGAAGATACATATCCCACCATATGGATTCTAACGCTTTAATTATATTGTTCTCTTTCTTTTTATGGCAACTTTTAGTGATAATAATTTTTCAACTAATTAAAGACCAGCTGCTACTTAGCAATCTAGGCGCCCAATTAGGAATCCAAAACCTGGTAAACAACCTTTACTGCCAGACAGCTAGTTGAATCACCTCCTGTCATGGGCATGATAGTCTTTTTTGTAGTTTTTATAAATGCACATATTGGTCATATTGACTGACTGCTGAGTGCTCTTCCTTGAGACTAGCAAAAGAATCCAACATCATGTTCACTTATTTTTTTCCAGGACAGCCTGAAATACCATGTGGTTTTCAATTTTTTTAATTTTTTATTTTTACTTTGCTAAATATTTAAAACACTTTTTAAGAAAAAGGTTTAGTGAGCAGAAAACCAGCTATATTTCCTGGATGCAGACAGCAGTTTGCCTGCAGCAGCTTCCTGCTACTTAATGATATTTAGAGAAATTATCTTATTTCAGATTGAAGTGTAGTTTCTCCACTCACTGTACAGTCCATATGAATGCAGCCCATGTTTTTTCCTTCCTAGAGCTGTGGAGTTAAGAAAATAATCCATATATATATTGCCTTGACTATGTTTACAAAATATTATCACTCTAAAACTCTTTAGGACCAGCAGTCATGGAAAAGATGTCTTTGAAAGTTGTCCTGACTGTTTTTCTTCACTGATCACTCTGTCATATATGTTTACTTCTGAATTTAGTGGCAGAGACAATGGGAAAAGGGAAGGAATTCTGCAGATGTCAGAATTCCTCAGGTTAACCAAAACTAGAAAAAACATTAACGTACATTCAGGTGCACAGTTTTGGAAAAATACAAGATGACTCATATGGAAAGGAATTGATTGAATGATTCATATGTATTCTAGCAAACCATCTTTGGAGTTGTAGTAAGAATAATAAACTTCTCTTTTTATCTATACGCTTGCTCAAAAAGACAAAAATATTAGTATGTATCAACATTAAATAAAAAAAGTAGGAGTTACAAAATGTAATTGTGAACTTTTCCATGAACCTAGTGCTTGCTTAGCTAGTACTGAGGAAAAAAAAGGATCATTAAGAGACCTAAGAGGAATTTTAAAAGCATGAAAGAAAAACTTGAGAAGTCTTGGGTTATTAGATAAAAAGGAAGTGGAAGAATTTGTAAAGGAACAGTAAGATAATTTTTGTAAACTTGATATGTGAAGATTTGTATTTCATAGTTCTAGTGATGAGAAATCAGTCATGTTTTCACAGCAGACTGACAGCTTCAGGTGAGAGAAAGTTTCCTATAGAAATGATACCCAGTTCCTGTGGCAGCCGTTGCTTTATTGCTTTTGCTCTGGCTTTGGAGGTCTGTCAGCACAAAAGGTAAGCTTCAGAATGAAAAGTAGATCTCTCAATAGAAATACTACACAGTAAATTTTGAAGTTATAAAAGGAAAAGAAGTTCTCAAAACAGAACGATAACTCTGTTAAAATGAATGGGTTCAGATGAAGATATTAGAAGAAATAGATTTTTTTATGAACTATGCAAACATCCATTTATTTTCAAAAGAGAGAGAATTGAGTTATTTTGGAGAAAAATAGATACTCTTTTGTGTTTTCACTGGAAAGTGTAGTTTCTAGTGTCAAGATTAAGAGATGTCACAGATTTTTAGTCACAAGGTGAGATCAGATAAGTTACCCAGGCTCAGATTTTCAGCTAAATGCCCTTCTTACCATCATCTTATGCTGCGCTCTACATTCTAACTTTGCTCAAGAAGAATCAAGATTGTCTGTTGTAATATTTCCTCCATGTTCCTGCCACATGTAAATGGTTAATTTTACATGGCTCTGCTGTCCTCTTCTGCTAGTCTTGATCAAAGTGACATAACTGCAAGCAGAATAATTCCATTTGTCTTTCCCAGAATCAACCTGGAACCAAGGAGTCTCTTTTGCTATATACAAGAACTAGGTTATCAGCACCCTGCAACAACCAGTTCCCTACTCCCTGCAGTGGTTGAGCTGGTAAGTATTTTGGCCTACAGCTCTGCTGAAAGCTCAAGGTTTTATTATGCTGCTGAGCCTTTTTTAAAACCTTGTTCCATAACAACAGAATGAAGGAAAACAAAAAAGAAAAAAACACACACACAAAAGTGGTAGAAAACTGATATTGGGATTGTAGTTTTCCCTTTCCGGATTAAGTTGTTCTCATGGATCTGGGTCAGTAGAGATATCAGTGGAGTATACATCAAACAATACACTAACTTCATGAAGTTGCACTGAAAATTAGCTGGTAAAAATATTTCTTGTATTTAGGATTAGATTAAAACTGAAATCAAGGCATATCCATCAGAGCTGGGTTGAAGGTCCTCAAAGGTATTTTGAACATCTTTCTTTCCTGAACTTCTTTTGCAAATGACATTCTTTTAACCCAAATAAAAGTATTCTGAGCTTTTATGAGACATTCATAGCATTAATGGTACTGAGTACTGTGAATGCTAAGCAGCTGTTCTGCAAAGTTAAATAACTTGGCTATTTACCAGTATTTTTGGTGAAGAACTGATGAGCTTAACGTACTTTATGGATTGTCTACTTGTTATATTTAATTTTGTCCCTTTTCTTGTCCTTCTCTTAAGCTCAGTGAAAATAAATTTAAAACTGTATCCTAGTTCTATGCTTTTGCTTTGTATAGGTGGTAAAAAGAACATCTAAGCATTAGGTATTCCAATGTAGTGTTGACTTATTTGATTAGAATTAGAATTTGGTCATCTTCTTCTGTCTCTTTTAAGTGACTGTATGTTATAATCTGATTAGTGAGAGATGTCTCTGTCCGAAGTAAGGTGCAAATGAAAGCATATGCTAAAATCAATAATATGGATTTCATTTAAAGTTTTTTGGAGTCATCACCTTTATAGAGTCCAGGTTCCAAGTATCCACAGTGTGGTTGCAGATGTTCCTGTAATTTGGGGTAGCATGTGTACAAGCATTTACTTCCTTTTCCATAGATCGCCATTATGGGAATTTTCATCCAGATGCATTAACCAGGATATGCTAACCAGACCTCACCTTTGCTGGGCCTGGAATTAGCACCTTCCTCTTGTGCTTATTTCAAGTACTCACTATGGTGGCTTAGTTATGGCAAGTTCCTTCTATGTCTTTGACAGTGTTTTGAGACAGAGAACTATGCTCTATAGGTCCTTACAACTTATGACACTGGGAGTATATAGTTGTTTGCTTTTGACACTCAGTGTTTAAGTTTGAAACTTTATCTAGGGGTACCCTTTATATTTAGAAGTAGGTTTTCTTTTGGTTTTTGTTTTTTTTGTTTTTTTTTTTTTTAAGATTAGTTTCATTTTGGCTTTGCCCAGAAATGTCAGTCTTAGTGTTCTAGAATGTGTAGAAATACATGGCATGGAAGTGGGGGTGATGGTGGTGGTGGAAAAATTGGTAATGATGTATATTGAAAGGTGAATTCAGCCTTACAGTAATGCTAAAGTTGCTCTCTAATAGGAAGAGAGCTATTCAAGTCAAATGCAATCACTTTACTGTTCTTAAAACAGTTAAATCTTAGGAATTTTTAAATACCTCAGCACAGCGCTGTGGAACTGGAAGGGGCCTCCTCCAACACTGTGTCCAGCCTCCTAAAATTACT
Organism: Corvus kubaryi; assembly: GCF_017639235.1. Classification (NCBI taxonomy): domain Eukaryota; kingdom Metazoa; phylum Chordata; class Aves; order Passeriformes; family Corvidae; genus Corvus; species Corvus kubaryi. Next base: position 10,139,417 of record NW_024582073.1, read on the forward strand.
CATGCAAGAAAACCCTACCAAGCAAACAAAACCCCAAATCCAAAACAGAATATCTTCATCTTCTCTGACACTCACACTAGAGGTCCCACTCTGGCCACACTAGATAGTAAAGAAAAGACTAGTGCCGCTTAAGCTAAAGTAGCAATATAATGGGAACAGGGAAGAGAAAGAAAATGAAATGGGTTGTCAGCTGATCACGAGCTGAGCTGACTGTGGGAGGTATAGTGTGCCGTGTTTGGTCAAGACAGATTTTAAAATCCTCTTTTTCTGAGAGAGAGGAAATGAAATTCCAGACTAAAATTTTACATGATCATGAAGTTTCAATAATGGCATAGAGATCCTAAAACCCCCAGCATAACCATGCATTGTGACCTGCCTTCAGATATAGGCAATCTCCAGTGCTTCATAAGAAGTTTTTTCTTGAAGGAGAGCAAGAAGAGGAGGGGAATCCTCCTGCAATGCAATCAGCTAGCTTCTGGCATTACACAGAAAAGAGATTAATCCTCATGCTGCAAAAAACAAATGAGGCAGCACAACTTTCCTCGGGTGATTTCAGCCTTCTTCCATTATTTCAAATATGCATGTAGAGGGACTTATGTCTGTGTGCAGATTTGTGTGGAAACAGAGGTTTGTGGTAACACTGCAAGTACAGCTTGCATAGCTTTCCTTTGTTTTCAACAGAAATCATTATACAAATTATAGAACCTGTATTTCATTCATGGAATAGAAGAAAATAATACATAACAGTATTTGTTCAGAGATTTGCATTAATTTCCTGTTCAATGTCTTTTCATATTTTGTTTCTGCAGGTGGCAAGTAGGATTGCCATCTTTTTCTTTTTACCTTTTTTTAAAATTTATTATTATTTAAATTTTTTTATAGCTATAAGCAGACAGAAGGCCTGGTTACCCAGGATGGGAATGAAGAGGTTACAGCTTCATTTGGGGCCCCAAATGCTAATTATACATCAACATCGTTAATATTTGCTTTGTTCTTTCAGACAGATCTTGATGAATACACAGGTACCTTTATTTCTTACTTTTCCAGCAGAGAGCAGGGAATATCAGCCTGAAACAGGTAAGGAAGACAGCTTGTGCAAGATTCTGGAAATGTGTTACCAGTGCTTGATTTTTTCTTGAAGGTAGCAGGATACGAGATTGACTTTTGACCCTCAGAAGGAATGTTTTAAAATATCAGTTATTTTAATGTCCACTTTTTTGACTTACTGAATGCTTCAGTCGGAAATGGCTTGTTAGGCACTCCTTCTTGAAGGACCTCTTAACCTAAGCTGCAGTTTATTTATAATAGCTCTGGCTGATAAGCTCCCTTTCTTTCTACCAGAATTCTGAAGAGTGCTTGCAAAATGTACAATATTGTTCCTTTGCTCAAGCACAACTTTTATTATTATTTTCAAGACTGAAGTATCTTCACATATTTTGGGCATCTTAGTTTGGATGATGTAATTTTCATTCTTACTGTATTTCAATAGGAACAAAGCCAAGTCAGGATTCAATATTGTATGATGCATCTCCCAGAACTAGAATAGCCTGCAGGTGATTTAAAGTAAAAGAATAGAATAAAAGAATAATTTCTATATGGGAACTCAAGGATGGTTCTTGAATATCTTTATAGTTTTTATATTGTCACATTATTGCTGTCACTTATGTTATTTTTCCACAGGATTAAAGTATATTTAATTTCTTTATGATAACAGTGACAATCTATTCATCTTTATTTTTCTAATAATCAAATGGAGAACATTCTTCTTATTTTTGAAGAAATTTTTCCATTTCACTTTTCTTAAAAACGCAACAACAATGACAACAAAACCTCCAGAGTGTTAATTCATTAAGAAAATGAAAGAAGTACGATTTACCAAGAAAATTGTTCTGTTGTTGCAAAGTATGTCTATTCCAGAAAAATTAAAGGAAATGAAGTTCTAACTTAAGGTTTGGTGAAACCTCAGCATTTGCACTTTAATAGGAATATTTTACCAAGCATTTTTTCATTCTGAGGTTGTAAACTCACTGCATTTTGATAGAAGGATAGAATAAAGGTGTAACAGGAACTGTGGGTTACTGTAATTCAAAAAGGTGTAGCAATACATTAGTCATACTTCTTCCATATATGAATAGTGCTAGAAGTTCATAACTGGTGTAAAGAAATAAAAACACACAAGGAAATTACTGAAAAAAAAAGAATTCTGCTTTGACATGTATTAGGAGAATTTATCTCTTTATAATTGTTGTTCTTTTAACATACGCAAGTGACAAATGTTTAGTACATCTGTTCAGCTGACAGAAGAGCTTTGTCACTGTGATGATGAATGAAAAAGGATTGGATTAATTTAGTTATAAAGGGATTTACATTTTACTACTTTTGACTTGTCTCTACAAGACAGATGAATTAGAAATAATAATTCCTTCTGAAGCCACCATTGTAGAATAACATAAAAAAATTCCTCTCATTGAAGTGTGTATCATATACCTGGCAGGTAAACCCAAAGAAACTTCCTTCTGTTATTAACTAAATCCACAGGAGGCAGCAGGGTTTGTAAGGTGTAGGACCTTAGTACGTTGCTGGAGCACAGGAACTCTACCATGCCCTTGAATGCAATACCTTCACTTTTTTTCTTTTTTTTTTTCCTGATATGCTATGACATATTTAGCAGTGGAAGGGTTGATGTCATGATCAGTGTAAGATTCTTCCAGATTTCAGGTCTTTAGAATGATATAGGAGGGTTTAATTTGGGTGTTTTTATGAAGTACAGTAAACAGTGTCATAGTGATTCACTTGTTTTCTTAATCATTGCTTTTCGTGTAACCCACATGGACTACTTTATAGTCTGGATTTTATGTAGTATCATACTTATGCAAAATTAACTGGTATACAAGCTCAGTGGTAACCTGAATGTTTGATGGATCATTTCCTAAGCACTCAGATAACACTAAAAAGATTAACATGACAACCAAAAAGTGAATTACAGAACACAGGATCTGAAGACAAAGGAGGAGAAATGTATTTCAGAAGCATAAAGTTATCTCTGAAACAAAATTATAGCAAAGGTTTGTGAAAATAAACCTGGCCGTTTTCAACTGTACTGAAAACTGTGAAATATCTACTTGAGCTCTCCAAAGATGCTCAGATGAGACAGAACAGCTAAACGAGAATGAGGAATTGTCTTTTGCTGGCCTTACTCACTGTTAAATCCTACCTGCAGAAACCCACACAATTATCAGACATTAAGACAGTCTAAAAATGGCATCTAAACAAAATGGTATCTTAACAAAAATAAAATCAGAGATTCAAGAAGTGATACTTTTCATTGTTGTTTAAAAACCCAACCAAAAAAACCCAAGCCCACTAAGGTTAATTAGCCTCAGCAATAGAAATACAACCAATTCCTATTTCCGGTTCTCTGACATGTGCATACTTTTATCAAATAGCAGCACTTCTATCAAGTAGCAGCATTTTTGTCAAATAGCAGCATTTTTATCTCTTTCTGCAATGCACTTGGTCTTTCAACAATATGCAGTAATTGCACATCTGTCTGTCCAAATTATCAGTCTTGGTAGAATATGCAAGCATCATAACCTTGGTTGCATGCATGTTGTGGTGGTGCCTGCACAAGCACTGCATGCAGGAATTGCCTCTAGAAGATTCCAAAGCTATTTAGAGAATTATGACCCTATTACTTTTCCTTAAAATGTTATTTTTCACTAACAATGTGTTTCTTCTGAGCTTTGTCTTTCACTACCTTTACTTTTTTATTCCTGATTGCCACCATTTTTATCTCTCATTAAATGTTTTCATGCCTATTCTTATACTTTTCATTAAAATTTTATCCTCTCTTTTGTTGCTTCCTTTCTGACTCCTTTTGAATATGCATCTAAACTTCAGTCTCTACTGTCATTGTCTTAAAAGCAGAATCTGAGACCTTTTTTGCTCCTTCAGTGGGGATGTCTTGCTCCATGACAGAGTTTTAAACCCTGAATTCAAGGTCTCCCTTGAGCCCCAAATCATCAGCATCAAGAAAGGCAGTATTTCACACATACCCCCATCCTTTGTATGTGGTATTCTTTGCTGTGGGTTTTCATTTCTTTTTAAAGTCTGGTGAGTTAAATTATGATCCTTATTGGAATTACTTTCTTAGGTTTCCAAAATCATAGCTTTCAAGCCATCTTGCTCTTTCCCAACACTGAGTCTCCCTGTAGTCAGTGGATAGTGGGAACTGGTCCTTCAAATTACAGCTTCAAAGAAATTGATACCTATGCTGGCATGCAAGTTCATTGGTGCTTGTGGGAAGGAGGAAAGTTTAAGAATCAGTGATTTGATGCAAACTAGGAATACTTTTTTGTTTTCCTGCAAGGTGTAACACTGTCCCACTTTGTATATGTGTAGTAACCAATGTGTATCAACCAAAAAACACCACACCAAGAAAATATAGGTGTCTGCATTCCTCGTAAGAAACAGTTAAATAAAAAGTATTATTTACTTTTTTGGTACCTGTTAGTTTTCAGATATGAAAGCCAACTGAAGTATGAATGTGGTCCTTTGGGATGAAACCCTGGCTCCCCCGAATGTGGTGGAAGTATGCGCATCAGCCCAGCCAGGGACCTGATTTTGACTTCTACTTTATATGTGTCCAGGATGAGTAAGGTGAGAGTAAAAAAAGTTGTTTCAGTTTAATCTGTGCCACCAGGAAGTGTGCTGTATTTTCTACAGTTGGAATAAACCACAAGTAGAAAGAAAGTATGAAAGTAATAATCAGTGGGATAAGAATGAATGCAGGATGTGTCATGGCACAATACGATGGTATAATTTACATGAATGTGCGGTACGAGCAAAGGCCACAAAGAGCTCTTTTTCAGCTGCTCCTTCAGCTGTATCATAGGGAAATACCTAAAGTGTCTTTGTAGAGCTTTGCTGAAGCCTCTTCAATATCCACATGAAGAGTGTAGCAAAGGAGTTGGCCAGCAGTATTGAGTATTGATAACAGGAAAATTTAATTAAACTCAAAGTTCATTAGCACAACTGTGCATTTGCAATTACTTACTCTATGTGATATATATGCATGTACATACATCTAGACACATTTATATACATATGCATACATACATATACACACACTGCTAAAAAAAGCCAACCAACAAACAACAGCAACACAAACAAACAAATCAAAATCAAAAATAAAGCACAAGTGATGCCAAAGCCACCTCTGTAAAGCAAAGCACATGGTTATGTTGGCGTGGTAAAACCCCTAATGAAAGAATTTAAAGTTAAATTGCTTATTTAATCATTCTTAAATTCATGTTTAAGCAGCATGGTCTTAATCTGAGGGAAACATAGGGTTTTTTAATTTTCAGTTTTTTGAAAGCAGCAATTGTTTTACCCATGCCCATTTGCCTTAAGAGATGAAAATGCATATTGCATTGACCAAGAAAGTAAAGGGAAATAAATTTACTATTATTCTTTCAAGTGAATGATGTGAAGAGTAGAAGGAAGGACTGTACATCTCAGTATGGTGTTTCCCCCTTCTACAGGCCACTTTGTGGTCACAATGTGACATGACTTACATTAATCTTATGATCCAACGTAATTCCCCCCTACTTTTCTATAGGATGCTTTTTTGGCTAGTCATTTCCCATTTTGGTGAGAAGGATTTAAAAATGCAAGCACTATTTAATTTCAGGAGAGGACTGAGCAGGTCACTGACTGTCTCAAAATGCCAACATGGCTCTGAATAGTAATAAAATCCCCTCTGTTATTTTCATTTATGACTGAACAAGAAAAATTGGGCTGAAGTACCTCAGTTGAGATGTTGGGAAATTTAACAGAGGTCCGTGAGGCACAGCATGTTGTCTAAGGAGTTAATGGAGTCTCGGAGTACATGACTAACATGATCTGTCAGGAATGAAATAGCTGGGAGTGATCCTGCATTGGAGAGGCACTAGGTTATCTTTCCAGCTCCGTTCTGGTGCTGTGTATGGGGATAATGTTGCTATTATATGCCAGCACCAGGCAGGTACAGCTGAATTCACCGAGGCTGATGGATGTCTGTGGTCTAGGCTGAGGTGCCACCACCAGCAACAATGTCCTTCCTTGGAAGGAATGAGAGCATCTCCCACTGATCTTACATGCTAAGATGACAAATCCCTAGTTCTTTGGCGCCCTATGTTGAACAGGTAAACATACAGATAAGTTTTTTAATATGGTTTATTCTTGTGTAATTCCTTGTTTTCATTGGGACTGCTTGAATATTTAATGTTAAAATACATTTATTATGCCAGAGTGGGGACCTTCATTTTTTCCCCTGTTGCTCAATATCATATCATGCCAGGAGCAGCAGGAGGGCTGCCATGGCCTTCACCAGCATGGTTCCTTGTACACTTGCTGACTGATGTTCCCTTGTTGAATCTTAGTTAGATGCTAAAACACCAAGTTGCAAACCTGTCTGAGTGCAGGCAGCCTCTGAGAAAGGAGAGGTTGTGGAGTCCTTTTCCAACACCTGAGGTTATTCTGTTCCCACTGCTTTGAGATTTTACTCAGTATTCTATTGTTTCATGATAATTTTATATCGAATGGCTTACAGGTTCAGCACAGCATTACCATGACATGCTGAAAACCAGTACTTCCAATTCATAATTGGAAAAAAATGGGACCTACTGTCAGAGATTTAAATAAATTATTTGGAAACTGCTGCATTGCAATGTCTGTGAAATTGCTTCCAGGCTTTTTAAAAGCAGCTTTATCACTTGAGTTTCTGTTTGGATTTCATGCAAAGCATGTTAGTTTATCTACAAATGAATCCTAATGAGGAGCCTTTCAAATTTCATGATGTGCAAAAGATTTCTGCAGAAACTGAAGCCACTCGCATACAAATTTTTTCTTACCTTGTTTCAGTGGTGAATCCTCTGATACCAGAAATGAATTTTTCACATCTGACTCCTCAAAGCAGTCGGTAGCTTAGTAATAACATTTCAGCACCTGCAAATGCCATATTAGAAACACTTTCATGATTCCCCCGCACCCCTGCACCAGGACTCGCTGCAAAAATCTTCAGGATTTTCTCTGCAGTCAATTTTACACTTGGTAACCCAATCTATCAAGAATATTCCCATTTGTATAGCAATACAGCCCTGCACTTTCTGTAAATTTTAAAATATCTATAGGGATTAAAGTAAAATTATATTTTTGCTATGACAGAAAATAATGTTCCCAAGTATATTTAACCAACATAACCATTTCTTTCAATAACAGTGAACATATTTATTTTGACTGTTGCTGTATTTGCACCTACTGTTGTTTTTTGAAAAGGTTTTGTGTGTTTTATTTAATGGTTCAGTGGCAATGTAAAAGTTAAGATGAACAGGAAAATAGATGACTTCTATAGATTTAATTGATAATTTAAATAGTTTGTTTATTATTGTTTCTATCAGATTTATTTCCATCATAGTCCTAGTATTTGTATGATTCTTTATATATTTTTCATGTGTTGACTTCACCTTGAGAAACTTCACTCACATTTCCTTAAATGCCAGATAACCAAAGTCTCCTGGTTTCCAGCAAGTAAAACAAAAAAGAGAAATCAATAAAAAATACCCAACCCAAAGAAAAAAACATATTCATGAATGTCGTTCCCTTTCCCTATCGACGCAATCAAAAAAATCTAAGTGCTAAAATACTGTAATATGAATCCTACTGTAGGTATGTAATTCCTGCTAAGGAAGTTTCATGTTATAAACAAAGTACATGTCTCAAAACAGAATTATATGACTCATTAAACTAACTTGAAAAAAAAAAGACAAGAAATATTGTGTCAGGTACAGATCAAAAAATTTGCATTCTGTGCTGTTTAGGTAGTAGAAAAAACATTTTCTCTGTGTCTGCTTGATAAAATACTTTACTGAAAGTGTTAGAATTTTAAATAGAGTTCTATAATTTACAAAGCAGAGAAATCTAGGAGTCCTAAAATATCTGCCATCTTTCTTAATGAAAATTTTTAGGGTTTTTTGGGAAAAGAGAGTAAATATGTCAGTACTTGTGTATTCAGAACACACAAAGTCCACTTTCCTTTTAAAATCTTTACTCAAATGCTTTTCTGTATTGAGTTATAATTACCTCTGCACTTTTGTTATTGCCGTCAATGTTGTTTACATTTAGGTAGAAGGTTTGACTCCCTCTAGGTTGAAGAGTAATTCAAAGTATCCTGTTTTCAGGCAATAACGAGTGGTAAATAAAATTATTTGTATCACCACTCTCAATTGAAATACCTTTGTGCTTCTTTCCTATGGTGCTAGAGCTACATAGAGCATTAGCATTTCTGACAAACAGCTGTTTCTAACATTTTATATTTGGCCAGTAAGAAGTACTTCTTAGCAGTGTATAGGTCACTTCAGATTCCATTTGTGGTGTCCAAGGGTTTTCAGAATATTCCTGTAGGAAGAATCATTCCCCATCTCCCAAGACCAGCTGCAGCCAGTCTCGTAGCTTCTTTGTATTTCTTTGTCAAGAGATCTTGGCATGTTTATGTTGCCCACTTCTCTACTTCTACTATGCATCTCAGGGATTTGATCCTAGAATTCTCCAAGAGAGGGACTGCTGATAGTATCCTGTACTGACTAGTTTTCTGGCATTTACGTCATTTCAGGCATCTAATTCTCTGCCATTTGAGTGTATCAAAGGTTATGGCAGTTGGGGATGTTAACTGAAATTTTGAAAATAACTAGACTCTGTAAAAATATCAATTTTGTGTGTGCTATTTGTGTATTTATGGCAGATGTTCTTGGGAAAAAAACCACCCCCCACCCCCTTGCGGATACCTCTATATATAGCCTTGTTAATCCAAAATCGAATGGTAAATCTCTGTGCCTGCCACTTGGTGGACTTGAGAGTTTACTAAGTAGCCACTTCTTAACATATGCTTGTTTAGTCAAGTGTTTTAAGTGACGCAGGAGAAAGAGAAGGCAAACACACTTCTTTATCTTTGGTAGCTAGTAGGATAAAGTAATGTGGGCCATTAGACCTTAAATACAGAAGCATACAGATTCAGTTTTTTCTTGGTTCTCTGTCAAGTGAAAAAAATATAATTCCTCCAATCTTTCCTACTCTAGTTAATATACACAATTTATCTAAATATCTTGAAAATACGTAGAGGTAGTTGCATTTTAGGTTTTGCATGTATGTCAAGGGCCTATGCTCCTAGGTGAATTAATATAAATTGTTCACTGTAGAATAAGCTGTGAATGCAACAAGGCTGTTAACACTGCAAATAATAAAGGGAAAGTATAGAAATCAAGGAATTCTGTAAGCTTTATGAGCTAAGGATTTCTTTTTAGCTTCTAAGAATATTTTTCTTTTTTGAAGTGATTGTTCTTTGGGTGCCTCTTCTTGACGAATACATTCAGCACATCCCAACCATCCTTCTTTTTTCTACACACTCAATCCTAATAGATTTGCACTAGTGCTTCAGAAAAAGCTTATTTTTTGATGTACATCAGTAATTCTCCAGGTTTTATAATACTTGATTGGGAGTTGTGACTAAGATGGTTCCTTAAAGCATCCTCTGGTCCAAGAATAAAAGTGATAGGGTTGTTTTTGTTTAGGTCTAAATGTCACAGTTTCTTGTAGCCAATATTTTATGACTGGATGTACATCTACATAGCCATTCACATCTGAGCCTCTTTTCCAGTGACCAGGTGTGAGTGCTAACACACTAACTTTGCTTCAAAGTAGAAATCCTGAACATAAAACAGACATTAAATAAAAATTCCATGCATCAATAATAACCAGTGTCAAAAACAGAGTTGAAAATAACAATTCAGTGAATTCAACAATTCCAAACTAGCAAACCTCATCTTAGTAATTTGTGTCTTCCATCTCCCATCACAATCTATCTGGCTCTCTCCAGATCAACAATATATTTAATCTTCCTTATTGAGTCCCTCTGCTGTTATCTCCAGATCCTGCTCCCATTCTTTGGCCCATCCCACTGAATTACCAGTCACTTGCTGCTCTTTACAGCATGGGACACAGGATTTTTCCTTCACCCCTGGGGAAGAGGATGGTGTGCAGCTGTATCCCCTGTGGCCAGTAAGTGGCTATCTGGGCTGTGCTCAGATATGTAGGTCCTCAGATTTGGATAAAGTCTTTGAGACTTTGAGACTCCTCTGTCAACACAGTCAGATCTGGAAAAAAGATCAAAAATGTGTGAAGAGGTGAGGGAAAGGGAAGAAAGAATGATATCATAGGGACTTAATTTCCTGAAGAAACAAGATTAATACATAGATGGAACATCACCTTTGCTTTAGATTTGCTTGATGTTTGTAAGATTTATTTTCGAGAAAAGGGTCAAAAAAGAAAAGTAGTGCTTAAAATTTTCTGTGTGAGAGCATTTTCAAAGACTATTGCTTAAACATTTATGAAGAGAAACCAAAAGAATCCACAGAAAAATCAAACTGTGAAAATCTACATCAACAGACTATTTTTGGAAGAAAAGCCTCAGTGTACTCTCATTTCAGAATATGATCTCCTTTTCATAATCACTGTCAGGGTCCCCTATAATACCTATTTCAGGCTTTTTCTGAGGAATATCACAAGGCACATAACAAAGAATAGCATTCATACATAATGAATTACCTGATAATGTATCCCCTTGGGGCAATGAGCCAAAGGGAACTGTGAGATGCTAGAGTAAGTAGACAACTTAGAAATAAGTACAGTAAGTAGAAAAGTTAGCTTTTACTAACTTCAGGTACTTTAATGCCCCCCCATTTATTTTATTTCTTTTTTTGCAGGGGGGAATAAACAAGATTGATGTTCATTTTCATATTTACAAAACTAGATAATGTCCTCTGTATCTCTACAACAGTAGTTGATTTGCAATTAAAATTTCCTTAGTCTATATGATAGAAAGTAATTTACCAGTATCAACTTGAGGTTTCTATAACAGATATTAAAAACACAGACATAGCACAATAGCATTTTATTTTGTATGAAACTGTTCCTATCTGATCAATAATGTATTTCTTCTTAATTATTCAATATTATTTAGTGAAAATTTTATGCCTACTGGAATATTAATATGATATAATAAGTGTAAATACACCCATTTAAATTAAAATACTTTAGCAAAAGTTTTGATGCATTGATAGTCATGACAAAGCAAAGTAATCTATTGAAGTATAAAACAAAGACAAGGAATTAAAAAATTCCTAAAGAATTGCAGGAAAATTATCTTGATAAATCATATACTTGATATTTTTTGCTTTCAAACACTATTGCATATATAAATCATCTATCTAAAATATTCATAAATATTCTGGGTTTCTATTTATTTTTCATGGTCTGTGTATAAATTTTCTGTTTCTCAGAACTTTTAGGAATAAAAGATGCTCCTGTTTAATGCTATACAATGTCAATCTCAGATGTCCAGGAATTTAGATTATCTTTTAACTGAAAAGGCTCATTCCAAATGGAGAATATAACAGATTTTATATTCCTGTGAGAACCATGAAAGTACTATCAAGCTTCTGGATAAATTTATGTAAGGGTGATAATATCACTGAGCAGACAACCTTCTTAATGCTCCAGATCCATTGTAGACTTCAGGCTGCGGCTACAGTCCTGGATTCACTGATCTTAACAGCAGAAGTCTTCTGATGGGACCTCATTGCACAGTGGTGCAGGGAGAAGATCTCATAGCATGTCCCCTCTGCTGATGGTGTCTGACCACAGTTGTTCATGATACCTGAGCAAACATGGAGCAAGGAAAGAGGAAAACAAATGCCAAAGAAATTCTGCAGAAGGAGCAATGAAAATGTTCACAGAACTTCTTAAAAATCTGCTTCGTGCCAATACCATCATGTACTTATTTGGGAAATTAAAAAAAAAAAACAACAAAAACATAGCAAGCTCTTTCTCCCCAAAAAACGAACTAAATAATGTTGCAGAATTGGAGATAAAGGAAGTTTATGAGATACGGAGATCTGAGATTTATGAATACTTTAAACATGCGAACTTGTACAGTCCTTGGAGTAATAATCTCAGTCAAACTGGAAATTTAATTGTAATTTCAGGTATATAGCTACCTAAACCATACAGAATGTGCAGATCCCAATACTGAGCCTGCCTCTATGAGGACAACCGCAGGTAGTGCCACATCACATCCAATCATCTCACACTGATGCTGCTGTGTGGGGGTGTTCTCAGGGTTAATGCACATTCTTAAGTTACTTTGCTCAATGGGACCTACAGCACTGTGAAATTGTGAAAAGAGAAAGGAGGAATTAATTAGAACAGAGATAAAATTCACAGAAGCAAAACAGAGGGGCAAGAATGGATTGTACTACATTTCCCCTTTCACTATCAAATATATTGCTCTTCCATTGGTAGAAATGGCTATTTTCACTACAGCAGCACCTTATTGTCACAGCTACATGTTTCAAACTGTCAAAATATAATAGGCCTTACTAAACTGGTGCTGGTAGATAAGACATGATGCTTAAAACAAAGCCAACAGAACAAAAAATAAAGCCTACAGAAAATGGATATTCCTCTCTCACAGATGCAATATTAGAAATAAAGCAAAAACCTAGACAACTTGAAATAGCAGACGTTATGAATAATGCTGTAAACTGCTCAGAGATATTCTAATTTAAGTAGGCTGAGCTATGTCAACCATGAGATGCCCTCTGAAAGGCCACATACCTTGCATATGGCCATGCTTAGATAGGGGTCTGTTGTTGATTCAGATCTGGACTTTAATTTGTAATAACACTTCATACAGTTTCTTTCTAATTTATACCTCATGTATTTTCTGTTCTTCAATAAATGCATAAACCCAAAGTACTGGAAAAAGACAGTAAGCTGTAAGAGGACAGCTGTACAGGACACCAACCTACTAAGATAGACCAATGACACCTTTAGCCTATATCTTTCAGCTCTTTAAACAACCTAGGCAGTGCCAAAGTCATCCCCATGGGACATCACTTGTGGTTCTTTATCCTAGACAGAAACTATTACATCTTAACCCTTTGTTTTCTATCTTTACATCAGCTTTCAACTCATAAAATATTTCCCACCTTCCAAGTCTACGTGCGTGGCAGATTTAAGTGTTGAGTCTTCTCAAGCACTTCTGAAAGATCCAAATACTTTATGCCCACTGAATCCTCTTTATCCATGCATTTAATTACATGCTCACAAAGTGCTAGGAGTTTAGTGAGACAGTGTTGTTCTTCACAAAATCCTAGCCCTTCTTGGATATAGATTCTTTTTTAGCAGAGATGATGGTCAGTCATCAGTTTCCAGAAATCTCATTCACATCCTGAGATAGGAAAAATTGCTGCAAACCATTCCTTTGCCATTATTCATTTATTTTCAGGAAAGATTTAACAAATATTTAAGGGTTTGCATCAGTGCTTTCATGTGCTGTATGAAAGTCTCTCCAATAACCCCTGTATCTGAGTCAAAAAGGGAAAAAAGGAGGGAGGGAAGGGGAAAAAAATTCTCTCTTTTACCCTCTGAATGTTCCCCTATTTTTAATACAGTGTTTGAGGAAAAACTAAAAGTGACATCTCTAGTACAAAAGTAGTGGAACTACTGCATTTGTTGTCATTAAGGTTTAAATTCATAAATACTATAATTACAGTTAGCAGTAAGCTATATGAGCAGTAAGCATATCCACTTGTTCAAATCCTGCATTGTTTGCCTATGTGGGAACCCTGAGAATTCTAATTTAAGACTTTGAGTCACCTCGAAGATAGGGAAGTAGAGTTGTTTGTTATAAAGGGAGGTACAATACTGTAATTACTTTTTATGCCACTGTCAGCATCTTTAATAAGTATCTGTGCTCTCCTCAGCCTCTGTACTAAACCTTGATGCAGTGGGTATAGAATAAAATTGGCACTTCTTTGTCCTGCTTTGTCCTTTCTATTAAAGTTGTGCAGCTAAAACTGAGACAAAGATACTATTTTCTAACTAATAAATAGAAAAGATGCTTATTTAATTTATTTGTGGCATTATTGCACACGTCACACAGGACCCATCACGAACAGATTTTGGGGTTTGCAGAGTGCTCATTGTGCACAGTAGGGGAAACATAACCTTAGGCATAATTTTCTTTTCTGTTTTTCCCATACGTGTCAAAATCTTGTCTGTTCTATGGATATGGATCCCGTTTTTCCTTTCAAACACAATAAATATGTTAATAAAAATGAATAACATAATAAATTAAACTCAGAATAGCTATTCCTAACTTCAATCTCAGAACCTGTCTTATCTACTTCAACCTGTAGAATCATTTATGTTACCCTAATCTTATCTCCTTAGTCCTGTTTCCCCTTTTCACTTAACCTTTTCAGAAAAATCTCATCTCCTTTTAAGTCTTGCTTTCTCTTGGGTTTTAAGCTGTGACAATTCCTGTAGCATTACAAGTTCAACAGCTGTGGTAGTTAGTGGATGGCAAAACCAGTAGCTGTTTGAGGGACTTTCTGAGTAAGTGATCAGATACATTCACAGAGTGATGACTTAGTTTCAGAATATAGGCCATAGGTCATCCTCAACTTTTCACCTGCAATGAAAGAAAATACTGTCTTGCTTTTTAATTTGCCAAGAGGAATCTGTGTAACCTGTTCTAATTACTTTCCCCTCACAGTTAAAAACGTGTACCTGATTAAAAGGCTGTGTTTGTCTAACTTCAGCTGCCAGCCATAGGATCTTGTTACGTTGCCAGCTGCTAGGCTGAAAGTGCATTATCAATACCATTATTAATTTAATTGATATTTTGTTGCTGCTTTAGGATTAAACTCTTAACTGGTATTTCTAACTGTGCTATAAAGTCATGTGAAACATTACTCACTGCAGCCAGCCCTTTGGAGCATGGCTCTCCCCTATCATTTACTTGAAAAACTGGACGTACAAAAAGAGCAACTGGAATGGGAATGGATGAATCAGGTCTGCCAGTGAGTAACTCCTACATTGCTCCTGCTTCGCATAAACATAAATGGTTCAGCAAAGTACCTGCAGTGGATAATCAGATCCATTGAATTTTACCGTCTAGATGCTGGAAAGCATAAATTTAAATTCTGAACAGCTGTCGTGTTTCACCGCATTCCTGGCCCTTTTTTTTTTACTATTTACAAATATTCACATGAATGTCTTATTATTCCAAAGGATTTTTGGAGAATAGCTACTCTACTATAGAGACATGTATTTGCATGCAAATAAGTACTTCTGCAATAAAAAGATTAATATACCGTTCCATTTAAAAACAACCAACCAATCAAGGAAGAGAAACAAACTCTAAGATGACCATTGACATGCCCTGAATAGAGAGTAGCAAACGACTGAACCCACAAAATGTTTCAGGACTTTTTGTCTATCTGTCAAGTAGGTCTAAAAAATAAGCATTTTCACATAAATAAATCTTTGTTTACTGAACAGAACTCAGTACAGATTTTGTTTACTATGAATAATTTCCTGTTGTTCTGAAAGCAAAAATTATTTTCATCCATTTCTGATACAGAAAGAATGCTATTAACCATCAAAAGCTGGTTTTTAGAACAGTCTTGGCTTTCAAAATTTCAAAATGTGCTTGCTTGCTTTTGGTGCTCCTGCAGTGTGAAATGTTATCTCGTTAGGTCACTGGTTTCATTCGCTGAAGTGCTGGAAGTGGAGCAGGTAATTGTGCCTGGATAGATAAAACACATTCTCAATACCTCTGTTAAAATATTAGGACTGCTGGTCAGGAGTGCTCAGACTTGCTCAGGAATTTTAGGTTCACAGTGTTCACAGATGAAAGTACAAACTATTTGATCTCAATGCACATGCTGACATCTTTGATGGGTACAATGAAGTCTTTTTGCTATGCTTGTGAGTAGCTGCAGGAGCATATTTACAGCTCAGTGACTGAATTCACAAATCTGTTTCTCTTTTCATTTACAGCAAGAAAAGTCGTATCATATTTGTTTCTGTTTTAAGAAGTCAGTGGTCTAATAAACATATTTTCTTTCAAGTCTGAATGGAGAGAGCAGAATATGTTCCCTAAATATGTATTTCAGGGAAAACTAAATTAGATCTGATTAGCTTTTTAGCAAATTAATAGGAGGCCATCGTTTGTGAAGCAGACAAGTTTATGGGCATGTAAAATGTGATAAGATATTCTCTAATTTGCCCTTTAGCCATTCTTTTGTGGAAATATATTTTTCACTGCCTTGGGATTTTAAACATTTCCCAGATCTATTTTAGAAACTGGAGAGACCTCATTGTCTTTCTCGTGAATTTTCTACTCTGAAACTAGCTCTGGTGATGAACAAATGTACTTTGTATGCTCTTGGCACTGGCACTAACAGCTTCAAACTAGAAATTAATTTTTAAACACCAGGCTTCTGTGACCACTGCACTGTTATTAAGCTCTCTGGCATGATCTTTAGTTTTACTCTGTCACAGTTGATAACAGTTTTTTCTTCCTGTTTTTGTTTTTTTTTTTCTTTTTGAGCTCTATTTTATTGTGATTGTTACCTTTTCTTGAAAATTAATATTTAACTCAAAGTATATTGGGAAACAAAAAAGCATAGTACAGGTACATCCTGGTCATGTCAGAGTTTTCACTTTATCTGCAAATAATAGAATTTCAGTTTGGCTCAGCTGTTTGCACCTTGGTGGAAAAACACCATATTGACAATTTTCTGTTCCTTTCAATGGCTGTCATGCTGTAAAAAAAATCTGCAGCATCAGCAGGCCCAGTAATCGAAACCTTTTAAAGGAAATACTTGAAAAGGAAAAGCCATCTGTCTTTTCCAAAGTTTTCTGCTTGCTGTCTGAAGAGAATAAGCTGGAACACCCATTTTCAGCCCGGCCATTTTAGTTGTCTTCTAAAATGATCCTTGGAGTCATGACTCTCTTGATTGACATCAAAATACTGATGAAGATCTCTGATACGTAGTAGAAGAAGGATGAACCTGAAAAAGGTCAGATGGGAATTGGAAAGCATACACTTCAAATGTACATCTCTCCACTCCTCTAGGACCAGTGCTGAATAGGTTTCAGAATACCTGAGAATGAAAATTAAAATCCATTTTGCATCTTAAATTCATCATGTCAGAAGAAGAATTTAACACTTCCCTTAAGATTCCAGAGGGTAGAAGCCTAAGGCTTATAGCAAGCAAAGTAATCATGCAAATAATTCCATCTCTTTTTTTCTCTTTAAGTGTGGTAATATTTAAACTGCTGCAAATTATGCTGCTAGAATGAACAAACATGATGTAACAGAAGATTTATATATGAAGTTGGGCTGATTATACTGCATGTTTATGTGCAAAGTGCAGGTGCTATCCGTAACATGTTGAACTTCCTTAACTAGATGTTCTCCAAACTTTGTGGTAAAAGCCCAACCAGAACTGTGCTGTTACTAAAAATATTCATCTCTCTCTGGCTTCTTGATTTGATCTTCTGAAATTTGGATGTTCTCTATAAGTTATGGTTTGCTTCAAAAGTCCAGCAATCATTGATATTTTGTGTAACTATGCAGAAAAAAAACTCCTTGCTTCTAGGAATATTAAGGGACAGATTAAATTCTGTCCTTGTTGAAATCAATATTTGCTCTGCTTCTGAGACTAGTCTAGATCAGATTTCAGCCTTGTCAGTGAAAACAGCAGATACTTTTTGCCTTCACTAGACTTCAAAAAGGAAGAAGGCTATGTCCAAAATTCCTCTCTGCTTTGATTTTGGAGTTCCAGGGCATTTACCTTGTTTAGCATTAGCTTGCATGGGACTATTTCCTTCAGAAAATAAATGAAATTGGAATGCGTAAGTGAAAATACAGAGCATACAGAATAACTTTTCTGAAGGTGTTGTTATGAAAGCTCAAATATTTCTACTTTTTGTCCTCCTTCTGAATATGGGCCTCTAGTTGGAGCAAAAGCTTTACTACTGGTAAAGCCAGGTACTTCCTATATGTTATTTTTTCTACTGAAGAGTAAGTAAGCAACAGTATGACACCGTGTAGCAGCTGTGATATGCTCTAGGTATTTCGTATATATTCTAATTTTTCTAAAAGCACCTTTTTTTATATCAGTATGCCAGTTAAAATATTCATTTGGTGTGATAGTAAAATAAAGATTTTACCTTTATGTTGCTGATATAGACTGTCACAGTAATTTTGTAAAGGAATTTATATGGAATATATATATGTATACTTACATACTGTAATAATAGACAAGCATCATTTACCTTATGGTATGTGTTGATATTACCTTTAATGCTAAGGCAGGTTCCAGAGTTTTTGAGGCCAGATTTTATGGTCTTGAATATTTTATCCTAACACTAACACTGAGTAAGGTTTAGTTCACACACATCAATGGTTTTAATGCAGCAACCTATTCAGCTGCATCTAAGACATAAAAATTCTTCAGCTTGCTTGGGAGGCTTATTCAACACAGTGAACTTGAGCTCAGCTGAATCACAATGTGGCAATGCAAAGGTGCCTACAGAAAACTAAATTAAAAATATAAATTGAAAATTCAAAGCAGAAGCTATTGTGGAAATTTTGCCCTATGTAGAAACAAAATGTTGGAATGCTTGAATAAGTTATTGTTCCATGTAGAATATCAGATTTCTCTCTTCCAATTTATTCTGAAATGCAATGAAAGCTGAAAAATATTAAGCCTACTGGTTTTCTGGAATAAGAGTGAAAGAATGCAATTGTGAGCTCTCATTGATTTGCCAGGTGGTCATTCAGTCTCTTGAGTTTGTTGTTTTGTGATCAGGGCATGAGGACTAATATATTTGAGCAGCAATTCATTATTCTGTGTGTGTTGCCTTTTCTAGCTCACCTATAATTTAATGATGATTACAACACTTTCCATGCATTGACTACTTCCTTAAAATCATGCATGTTATAACAGTAGTTAAGTCTTCATTTACAGCCAGGTCACAGGTTTTTTTTAATAGAATAATCTACAGGACATGGATTAACTTGGCTGGAGAGCTGGAGAAAAATTATGAATCACAAAGAGGCTGGGAGAGGATTTGCCTGCTCTAAAGTATATGCAGTTTTCTCTGGAGTTCTGAAGTGTTCTGTGTAGCCACCTTTTTGATGCTTGCTTCCCTTGTTGCAGAAGGAGGGTTTAGTGAACAACACTGTATTTCATAGTTATGCAAATACCAGAGTTGTGGGGTCCACTACATGGCTGACAGGCAAAGGGAGAAATAGTCACAGTGAAAGGGGCTCCCCACTGGGTAGCAGCAATGTGTCTGCTCCCAGGGATACCACCTGAAAGGCAGAGACATCAAATAGTGTTTTATGGAGGACTCAGTCATCTGGCAAAAAATCAACAGGATCTGAGAGTTCTTGGACTTTTTGGTTGGTGAGGACTATAAATTGTCTTACTGTGTGCAAAGGTAGTGGACAAAGTACCTACGTACTTAAGTTGCAAACTGAAAGAGGATATGTGACAGAGTAGGATGAGATAAAATATCTGGGAACAGAATTTAAAAGCTCTTGAAAAGATATATGAAGACCATGATTACTATAATAGCATTTTCTAAAATGTTTCCTATGCAGGAGAGTGGAGGAGATAGCCCTGCAGGGCTGTGAAATGAGAGCAGATCTTTCACATTCCCTACTCCCTCCTCAAATTAAATATCTTCTGTGGTGCCTGAGAAAGGAGAAAGTTATCCTGAGAAAAAAGCCCATCTCTTTTCTTCCTACTGGCACAAGTAAATGTCTATAAAGGTAGATTTTGTTGGAGTATTTTAACACAGATTTTAGTTGTTTGTGTGTTTATGCCCAGAAGCTAAGATTCACTATAAATCATGTAAATTAGTTGTATTGAGTTACTGAAAACAAAATATTTTTTTCAATTAAAAACTGCGTATTTTCACTTAATGCATGCCATTCTGAGATAAATTCTGGTATATAATTTGCTCACTTATATCAAAATGGAATGGTTAAATGATACTTAATAGTAGTGGTAAAATGTCTGAATTGTGGGTAATAAGACTAGTCAAGTGGGGGATGGCAAATCCAAGATACCTCAGTGTATAAGAATGCCTCCCTAAAATTTGTATTAAGTGATAGCTACTGTAAAATGAGACTGTGAAATGCAATTCCTTGATCTGTCAGTGAGTTCCTCCCATGAAGGTGGTGTGAAGCAGTATTAATTGTAATAACTATGTCAGTTCATTAAAAACTTGCCTGGAATAGACCTAGCACAAAAAACAGTGTATATGAAAATGCCCATGTCCTGTTGTAAAGAAATCTCTTTTCCAAAGGGAGCAAAATAATTTCTCCTTATCCTCAAACATTCTCTGATGGCCTTCATTTGCTGAAACACAGCAAGCATGATATAAGTTCCAGTCATCCTGAACTATCCTGGTGTGGTTGTTTTATGACTTTTACATCTTTCTTTCTTCTAAAAGCTAATAATGAGCCCCATTCATTGTTTGCCATTTATATTTGTATAAGGTGTAATTTTTCTAATGTAAGTGCTTACAAGCTGAAATGTAAACTTCTCGTTTCTGGTCTGCAGAGGAAATTTGGTGTGGGTGAGTGCTTTGTTTATATCAAATACCAGCTAGCTGCTAGATTTTATTAGCCAGTGATAACTGGGACAACAGTATTTCTGGGGTGACTGAATATAGCTGTCAAATATTCTTTTGGAAGAAGTGATCACATTTCTCAGCCATGGAGAACTCTAATATAAGGTCAAGGAGGTTTCAAAAGGTCATGGATGCTGTTTCACTAAGCTACAAAGGAGCTGATAAAGCAGTGTTGGTCTAGCAGAAATGATTCCCAGAGGGAAGTGTTAATCAGACTATCTTTGGCAGGTAGAAGGGCAGTGGAGAGAGTGCTTGGAGGAGAATGTCTCCTTGGAATGGTAACACCATAAAACTTTTTATTTTTTAAAGTTTTAAATATGAAAACAACTAGCCATTTTGTAGAAAGTATTTTTTTATATACATATAAAAAAATAGAGATTTGTAGACTTTTAGATGATTTATTTATTAATGAATAATGTAGAATTTAGTCTTGTATCCATGCCATAGGAATCTGTCCTTAAAATCTGTCAAGCAATAATGAATTTTGAGCTCTTGCAAGTAATTTTTGGTTGGAAGAATCTGGAGATTTTGTTAGGCTTCCTATCTGTATTTATATTCCTACTTCTGAGAAGAAGGAATACAAAATACACAGGCAACTCTACTTTTTAGGATTCTCAGCCAGAACACTAGAGTCTGCCTCATAGAAAACAGTGGTAGGTATCTCCAAAACTGACTGTTGTACAGGGCAAGTGGCAGACAGCATTTTTCTGGTATTTCAAAAAAATTTTGTCTTAAGTAGCTAACACTTCATTTAGAACAGGGTACTATACTGTTTTCTAAAAAACCAAACCAGCCAAACAAAAAAAACCCCAAAAACCAACTGTGTGGCTGAATTTGAAAATACAACTGGAAGAGAATCTTTGTAGGAAAATGTTACAAAACCTACTGGAAAGCTTTCCTTAGCATCAGCTTATTAACAAATATATAGTTAGAAGAAAACAAAGTGAGGTTGTTTTTTGGTTGTTTGTTTCTAGGGGTTTTTTCAGTTTTCAAATGCACCTGTATTTTTAGGAAACATAATTTATCTGAGGATCAGGCCACCTGCTCTGCAGTTTGTATCTTCCAGTAGCAGTTTTACATGTATTTTCTCCTTAAATTCTGTCTCCTGGTTTTCAACACTGCAGGTTTTCAGTTACCATTTTTATTCTTTACCATTAGTGCAACACTACCTAATTGCATATGAAGACAGCAATTCAAAAAAACTGTTCAGCATTCTGAGCAGGATAGTGTTTATTTCATTTGGATAATAAATGACCCAGGGAGAGTAAGACTTGTTTATCTATATAGTTATATAGTGTGAATATATATATCTATATACATCAATCAATCAATCAATCAATCAATCACTATATATATTTATATATCTATATATCACTAGTTCTGTGGTGAAGAAGTGATTAACCATCTACAATGAAATAAATAGGCTGTGTTGCCACATAGCAAGTAATACTCCTATCCACAACATCAGGCAGGAAAAAATCCTGGTAATGATTAGCCTGAAAGATGAGTAATTTAGGTATTATTCATTCCCTCACATACAGTAAGGGAACAGTCTTTAGTTAGCTGTTCTCTAGCACTTTGAAAGAAAAGCACAGAATTTAAATATAGATCCTTTTTCTTTTCTTTCTGTTTCAGTTGATCCTGCCTACAAATCTTAAAACATAGATTGTGTTTGGAAGAATTTGCAGTCTTTTGTGTTGATTCACTGGCATGATAAGGGCTTAGGAAGAAGAAATATGAGTGCAACCATATAGGTAATTCCTTACAGAAATAATGTGTGTGCTTACTTTCATATAATGGAATCTTACTACATTATTAATATTATGATAATAATATATTATTAATTAACATTTATATAACATTGTGTTACATGTAAGCATGGCTTCAACTTACAGGCTTTCACAGTATCATGCCAAGATGTCATTTTGTTTTTATTAATTGCCTAATTTTTCTTTCACATTGACTTAATCATTATTTTTTCATGTTGGTTGCGTGTTACTTTTAGAACTAACTAATAAAAGTCTGCCTCAAACCTATATAAAACTGATGTTTGAAAACATCACGCATTGCATACTACTCAGAATATTAACAGATTTAGTAAAAGAAAAAAAACATACCAAACAATATTTGGCTTAATCCTATTAAACGAGACTGGCTTACGAGTTATTCCTTTCATACAGAAAGCACATTAGACAGAAGATCAGGGAAACACAGCTTTAGGAACCGCATTGCTGTGGCAAAGCATCAGCCACTGGGTGCCACTGTTGATCCACGCGGCTTTATGCAAAATACTTCCTTTGGCAGAACAAATGTTTCTCCCCCCATGAACAGCAGGTGCTCTCTTGACTGTTTGAACATCCCTACAGAGAAGAGGGCCTGATTAAGGAAAAAGACTTTCTTCTTTCTCTTTTTTTTTTCCTTATTTCTCTGATAAAGATTCTCTCTACCCACCACCTGTTATTAGTTAGCCTTACTGAAGACATGTAAAAGAATGTAAAATTGGAACTAAGTTTAAAATTAGGGTTGCTTGGTGCTTTGTGTAAGGGTTGCATGTATTGTGATCTGCTGAATTCCAAATCTAGTAGAGTCAATTATAAAAAGGAAAGAGACTTCTATGGTAAGAGTGTTTGCTAAGTTTTGTGTTATTGCAAATACATGCCCCTGTTTTACCAGGCTTTTTTTTTTTTTCTCTGCTGCTGTTTGGAATGTGGTATACAGAACTATCACAGGAAACTGAGAATAAGGAACTTGCTCATATATAAAATAATATTGCTTTTGTAAAATCTATGCAAAAATGGGGAAACATAGTTTTTGCCTGGATTTTTAAACAAAATGAGTAATTACTTATAGTTATTCCCCTGTAAGACTGAAAACAGAAGAAACAGCAAAATGAATGCTGTGAACTTAGTTCAGTGGAAGATGCCAAATATGCTTCCTATTTGACTTTAGTCAATGAGTTTGACATTTTTTCTGTAATCAGACTTCTGAGAAATTTTTCTTGTTTTGAGTATCATACTTTTCTTCAAGTCAAGGTTTTCTGTTTGTGTCCTTCAGTTTGTGCCAATAACTCAAAACGTTAATGATTTTTACATTCCTGTGAACTGGAAGGTTGTTTTTCAGGGTTCTGTTATAGAATTCAGATATCATAAATTCATAAGAGGACAAAAGCAAACAACTGAATATTCAGTGGTATTCACTCTATTTAGGGCTTTTCATTTCAAATCCTCATCAAGGAAAAACACAATCTTTCCCAGATAAGCCCAGAATTCATGGCATGTAGAAAAAAGACAAATGTTTAGAAAGCCAATAAACCAATGCTATAACTATTCAACAAATCTGACTTTTAGGAACAATTCAAGAAAATTATATCCTTACCTTTCTTGCACCTAGTTATCTGCTTGCTCACAGATAAAAAAGACACTAACACATGAGAACAGAGGAATAATTTCTATGAAATAACTGTTAAATACTTAAAAAATTGTAAAGGACATATCTCAGAAACCTGTATACATTAACTCTTTGAAGAAGCAATTTGTTTATACATTTTCTGTTCCTGTCAGTGCTATAATGTGCACTAAAGTGCACATGGCACTGGGGCTAGTTTATGAACCCTTATATTTCTTTTCCAGCATTCCTAATGCTAAGAAGAAATAATAATACAACTCACGTTTTCCCATTCTAACTGAACTCTTTTTCTTTTCCCTTTTCCTATTCTTGATCTGCATGCCAGATTATTGCTTTACATTGTGTCATTTTTTAAACATATGGAAGCCTATACAATTCAATTCAGAATGTGATTTTAAACCCCAAAGCATATCTTTCTTTTGGTCTTTCTCTTCTTTCTTTCATTATCCTTCTATCACTTTCTTTTTCTTCATTAATATGTGGAGCACTGTATAATCAAATACAAATCCACTTCAAATGAGTAATGATAGATAGAACTTTACAAGAGACTGTGAGCTTTTATATAGCTAAAGCAGATTATTGCTATGGTAGTCCTCCATTTTGTGAGCTAATTTTCAGAGAAATAGTCCAAAAAAGTGACATTCCCATGCAAATTTCACCTTTCCCCTGTGCTTTCATTGAAGGTTTTTCTGTTCAGTAGTGTTAGTGTGTAGGTTTCAAGAGGAATTTCTAAGGTATAATGGGAACGTAGCCAAAATGTCCTTTCAATTCAAAATTTGACTTCAGTGTTTTGTTTTCTTTTCACTGATCTTTTTTTTGTATCTTTTGAATATTTTGAAAAATGTAGAGGTATTTGTGAAGTGTCAAAAAGACATGTACTTACTTTTATGTACACGGCACAGCTTCTTCTATTTGGATAAATAATATATCCACGTTTTGAAAACGTACTGTATCATATCAGGGTCAACAGTAAACAACAGAAGTGGTAAATAAAATTTTTTTTCAAGCAGCATAGTTGTTTAACATTGTTTCATAAGAAGACTAATTTACTGGTGAGAAAGTTCAAAGAGGTATGAACATTAAAACGAAAAAATCCAAATCTAGACTGGGAAGGTGTGAATGAATTTTCATCACAGAAAAAGCTTGAAATAATACAGTGATTAGAAATCAGTATCAATGCACTAAAAGAAAGATGAATACAAACTGATAACTTTTACTGAAGCTATCATTCATATAAGTTGCCTGTGACTAAGCAGATTTTTGGGAAATATTACAAAAACCATAATATTGATGCTACATAATTTTGTTACTGATGATAAGTCAAAGAGGCATAATATTTATGATAATGTAGCACTCAAAAAAAAGGAGCTCACATTTCAAGGAAAAAGGTTATGATTTTGGAGTTATGTGATTTTACAGAAATGCAGTGCTACTGGTGAGACCTGAATCAATATGAGATAGATATTTCGGAAATTTCAGATCTAGGAAAACCAAATGGCAATCTCAAGTTTGCTCATTACTACCTCAATTTCTAAATATGGTGTGTAGTTTTCTTTTGAAAGAGAGGAGACCAAACAGACTTATGAAAGAATATCTAAAAAGGGAAAAGATTATTGTAGAGCGAGTTTATTATTTTGGGAATTCTAAGTCCTATGAAACAACATTGTGAGAGAATTGGAGCAGTTCTCATCTTTGGTATGTTTCAGTGTTTCTGGCTGCAAAATTAACAAGGTACCTGGGTGATGAGGGTAATATACACCCAGGTGTTTCTTTTCAGATAAGAAGAAACTTTGTGGAGTAATGAATAACACAGAGCAATTAAGATATAGTTTTATCTTTTAGCTATATGTTGTACAATATCAACAAAGTAGAATATATTACACATTGAATTATTTTCCTGCAGGATATAATAACTCATAATTTGTACTGATTCATGCATTATTGTTTGGCTGAAGACAAAGAGTATATTTAAATCAATACAGATTGAGAAAAATTACCAGAGAGAGGTGAACTTACATTTTTAAAGTCATTAAAAAAAAATCTTTAAAAAATTCTTTTAGTGAACAAATTATCAAGTATCAATGGCTTGCTCTTATCTTGCAGTAATTCATATACTTTTATAAGTGTGAGCATAACAGAAACATTTCACTGGCTATTAAAAATATAGAAGATACATGAGATTTAACAGCAAGTATAAAATAATGTTATACTATCTTGAAATATGAGATCAGAGAAAAATCTCCTTGAATGATGAGATTGTATATTAGATTGCGTGTCATAGATTTTGTATTCTTTTCTAAATAACTTGTCTTGACATCTGCCAGAGCAAGTTAATAAGGGCTGCAATGGCAATTCCTCTATGGACACAGGACAGGAGAGAAACCAAAGGAATGGCTTGATTCATCCAGGTTGTGAACTCTAAACGACAACCTGTCATTGTATTTATGACAGATGAAGTTGCTAAGCCACTATCCATCATATTTAAAAGGTCATGACAGACTGGTGAAGTTCTCAGTGACTGGAAAAAGGAAAACACAACCCCCAATTTTAAAAAGGGAGAAAGGACTATCCAGGGAAACACAGGCTAGTCAGTCTCACCTCTGTTCTTTGCACGATCATAGAGAAGATCCTCCTGGAAAATATGCTAAGGCACATGGAAAAGTGACAGGTGATTGTTGACAGCCAACATGGCTTCACTAAGGGCAAATGATGCCTGGCAATTTTAGTGGACTTTTACAGTGGGGTTACAGCACTGGTGGATAATAGACTTGTGCACAGTTTGACATTGTCCCAGCATTCGACACTGCATGACATCCTTGTCTGTAAACTGGAGAGATGTGGATTCAATGGATGAATAAGGAATTGGCTGAATACTCACACTCAAAGTGTTGTGGTCAGTAGCTCAATGTCCAGGAGGAGACCAGTGATAGGCATCTCCCTCACAGGTTGACTTTGGGACCAGTATTATTTAACATCTTTGTCAGGGATATAAACAGTGGGATTGAGTGCACTTTCAGCTCGTTTGTAGAGATGGACGTAGAGAGGTGAGCCCATATAAACCTCATGAAGTTCAACTCAGGCAAGGTCCTGCACCTGGGCCAGGGCAAAACTCAAAGAAGGATACAGGCTGGACAATGAGTGGGTTGAAAGCAATGCTGCAGAAAGGACTTGGGGATGTTGGTAGATAAAAACCTAAATATGATCTGGGAATGTGCACAATATGCACTCGTAGCCCAGAAAGCCAGTCCTATTCTGGACTGCATCAGAAGTGTGGCCAGCAGTTTGAGAGAGGTGATTCTTCCCCAACTCTTGTGTGATCCCCATGGAATACTTCACCCAGCTCTGAGGATCCCACCTAAGAGGGACATGGATCTGCTTGAGCAAGTCCTGAGGAGGGTCATGAGGATGCTCAGAGAGATGAAACATCTCTCCTTTGAAGACTGGCTGAGAGAACTAGGGCTGAAGAAGAGAAGGCTCTGGAGACACTTTCTAGCAGCCTTCCAGTACCTAAAGGGGGCCTACTGGAAAGATCCACAGGGATTTTTTTTATCGGATAGTGTTAAGGGTAACACTTTTAAATTGAAAGAGGGTAGGTTTCGATTAGATATTAGGAAGAAATTCTTTGCTGTGGTTGTGGTCAAGCACTGAGACAGGTTGCCCAAAGAAGTAGTGGATGCCCCATCCCTTGATGTGTTCAAGTTCCGGTTGGATGGGGATTTGAACAACCTGGTACGGTGGAAGGTGTCTCTGCCCATGGCAAGTGGGTTGAAACTAGGTGATCTTTAAAGTTCCCTTCCAAACCAACTGTTCCATGATACTCTATCTTCCTTAAGTCCAAGAAATTAAACAACCTGTAAAATGGGCAAAAGGTCATTTTATTCTCCTTGGAAAATTAATATATCAGAGAGATAACAACAGATAACTAAAAATATGATTCCTATTTCATATGAACTGTGAATTGGAATTTGGCAAAGAGATTGTAAGATTCTAATTAGTTCATGGTTTCTTAGTTTATGCTTCATGCCCATGCACAAGATCTTAGGGGAGATATTAAACTGATTACGGTTTTGGAAACAGGAAAAATCAAATCTTAATGCTAAAAAAATTACCAAAATTACAAGCAGACTATCCTGTTCAAATATATTATTGGGTTATCTTCTTTTCAAATGATAAATAATACTCTTCTATTTGTCTAATAGTTCTCTCTGTACTTGCATTGCAGGGTAAGGTCTAGAATACAGAAAAATATATTAAGCAAACAAAAATTAAGAAAAAGATATAAACTTTAGAACCCTTGAAATTGATAACTGGAAATATGTTCTGTCTGAATACCTACGGATTACTTGGGAGGTGGAAGAAATTAGATTTAAAATTACGTGAGATTTTAGTATTTTATCACTGCAACTAGATTGATATTGGGGGCAGAGGAAAGCTCTGGGATAAACAAATGCTACAGTTTCAGTCTGAGCACTCCCAGAAGTTTTCTGTTAATGGAAAATAAGATCTATACCTCACCTGATGTGAATGAAAGGAGGTGTTACAGAATGTGAAAAAATAATACATAGAAACACACACTGGAAACATTTTCTTCTCACCATTAATAGAAGAAAAACTACCGTGTTTCAAGTTAAAACTGTAACACTTGTCAAGTCACTAACTAGGTCAGAACATTTTCAATCGTCTCTCTTTTTAGAAAAAAACCTTAAAAAGACTGGGCTATTCCCCGTGTTTTCATTATGCACAGATACGGATTTTTCTGATGGGAAAGAAGAGATGCATATGGAACAAATAAGTGGACAATTGAATAATAATCTGTGCACTGTTGCTCTCTTGATATTCACTTTAAAATCTGCTCCAAATAAAAGTAAATATTCTGCTCTGGTCTGCTTTGCTCTTAGTAATCAGCCAACTCAATAATTTTTCTGCAAGCCTTCTTGAAACAGTATTAGTAATAGAATTGATATATAACAACTGAAATTTTGTAGGAAACTTTTATTGGCCCTTGTGAATTATATAAAATTGCTATTTAACTGTGTTGTCACCTTAAAATTCTGTAAATTTCACATTTTTAAAATATAATGACTACCTTACAAATATATTGCCACAGCTTTATAAACTGAGCTGGTTAAAAATCTATGCCACTAAATTTTTATGGTACAGATATTAATAGTGTTTGAAGATAAGAACTTACAGGCTTGCAGTGGAAAGTCTCAAAGGTTTCTTTTTTTGTTTGCAATGGTACTAAAATCGTTGCTAAAAATATTGACACATCGAGAAAAGTTTTAAAAGTATTCAACCCTTGAGGATGTTGGATGAGCAAAAACAAAGTTTCCAGATAGTTCTCTCTCTCTCTCTCTCTCTCTCTCATTTATGCAGACTAAGTTTATAATTTTCTAAATCAAGGAAAACTACATGAGACTTTGCAGGAGATCCATCCACTTTAGATATTTTTAAGACTGTTTCATGGTTTTGGTTATGTACTTGGTTGACTGCTTCTTTCTGCGCTGGTATAAAGTCTGTTTTCTCCTTATGTTTTTGTCCTAAATAAATAATTTAAGCAATTTTCGTTGTTCCATGTTATGACTCTAAGTCAAGAATGCTTCAGTGAAAACCAGTGCTTTCATTTCAGTGTAGAAGAACTGCACAATGTCATTTCAAAATAGATTTGCTAGTTAGAGTTGTTAATGCCTGAAGGTTGTCGGAGAGATGGGATGTCATTCTAAATACTGTCATAGGTAGAAATTTCAAGTGCTCTGTAAAATTAGAACTGCTCTATAATTTTTTTTTTTCAAGCCAGGAGAATAATGACATTTTTATGTGAGCTTCACATCAGAAGGAACATTCAGTTTTTTACAGGATTTCAGTTTATTATAGAGTGAACACTGGTGCAAATTCCAGATTCCTTGTCATTCTTATATACAGATTTTTCTTTAACTATAGGTAAAACAAATGAAGGCCCAAAGCATGAGGGTTCTTAGACCACTGCTCAAAGTGAAAGCTGGAATTCTTATTCCTCAATATAGGTTGTACTAAAATGCTCCCTCCTTCAAAATTTTCAAATTAATAATTTCCTTTTGTCTAAAATCTACTTCTACTTTCAAGAAAAGTGTCAGAAAACCTTAATTTACCTTAAGCAGTAAAACTTTCAAAGTAGTTATTCCTAATATTAGAGTAAAATAGCATTCAACTGAACTGTCCAAAACTCAAGTATTGACATATTGCAGTCCATCTTTCTTAAAAAATGCAAGCAAACGCATAAAGTATCAAATTACCTCAGCCCAATACTAAAGTTTAATTGGGGAAATAAAAATGAACTACTTTTTTTACTAATTTACTAATTACTAACACAGCAATGCTCTCTCTCAATCTTGGAAAATGGGTCTCAGTCTCCCTACACTGTAATACTCACCTGAGATTTCTGCAGCTACTGTGGGAACACCTTATTTTAGCCATAACTTGTGTTATTCACATAGGAACACATAGGAACACTCACTTGTCCTGGTCAAAACATTTTCTTTCTGAACTATATCAACAATGCTTAGGCATGCTTCTGTCAAATAAGCATTTATAATTTAATCACTGGGACTTTATTTCGATTTATCTCTTGAGACTAAACACCTTTTCTGCAATCTAAGTGCTTCATTCTCCCATGGCTTCTCTTTAGCCTATCAGCCTAAACTATTGGAGAGACCATACACCGTAGCTCTGCCTGCAGTGCCTATTAGCTTCAGTCAAAGAAGTCTTGGGCCAATGCTTAGTGGCTTTGAAAATCTCTTTTGAAGGGAATTTCATTCCACCTGATACATCCAACTTTATGACAAAGGACCAGCTTCAAACACTGTATTTAGCCTTTCTCAGTTGTACATATGACCACTGAAACAACAAGAAACATGAAACATTTATTATACTTTGATGTAGAGGAAGCATTCAACTCAATTGAATGGTCCTACAATTTTTTTCTTACTTTAAAAGGTTCTGTTTTGGAGTGAATAAGATTAAATGGATAAAGCTGCTGTGTATTTGAAAGCATGGTTTGGATCAGCTATACTTTTTATAACAAAATTGGTTACCCTGCTTTGCTTCAGCTGCTATAGAATCTGTCAGAACAGAAGATTCAAATGGCCTGTTTGCTGTAATGCAGAACCTCTGACCTTTCACAAATGCACCTACTTGACCGATAAAATGATATGTTAACTGATGTAACATGCAAAACACACTTAATGCCTTCTTTCCTCCTAAATTATACTGGTTTTGTAGGAAGGATATATTAATAGCAACATTGTAGACTATACTACCTGGGGTTTCTTTGCAAAAACTGTCATTAGAGAGCAAATTCTGCCACTACCATTTTTTGTAATGTTCCTCTAAGTCTTTGTTTACCTAAAAAGAGAGGCAGAGAGGAGAATTTTGTCTGATTTGGAGGGAGTGGAATAGAATATGGAGGATGAAAAGAAGTGATAAACATGAGGAGAAAAGGGTAAGCACAGAAAGATCAGCCAGAAGAAAAAAAATAATCCTAAAGGTTTATACTACCTGAATGTGGCTGTCATGTAAGATTGAAATGATACAGAAAGAAAGTGGTTTACACTAGCAAAGCTACAGCAGCAATAAGGAAAACTCAAGGGTTTTGGAGGAAAAAAACTTCTAACAACTTGGTAAAATCATGAAGACTGAAATATCTTTGAGTGCTATTGAGAAGTACTTTTTACTTTTCAAACTTGTGGACAAAATTTTTGGTGACTGCTATTGTAATTTGCTGTTCTAACACCATGTAATGGCCAGGGTAGAGGGCCATTAATCTTGTGCATTGGAAAAAAAATATTTTTTCTGGTGGCTATATGAGTCATTATTTTTTCTTTTTTACAGCATTAATGGTAGTATTTTTTTTTTCTGAAGGAGTTGGCAGCAACTTTTGCCATATAAGGATAAAACAAAGTTATAAAAAAAAACCTTCTTGAAAGAAACAATCTTCTCATGAGTTAAAACTGCAATTTATTTAAAATTTAATGAAATGTTTTTTTAATGTATTTGTTGTATTTTGTCACAGCAGCAAGGGTATACATAATTTATATCTTGTTTATAAGCCTAACAAATGTGTTTTCCAGAGATAAGGGGTCTGTTTCTAATACCAGTTATTCTTTGCATAGCAGAACTTTCCTAAAAGGTTTATGAACATTACTTATGATTATTTGTTGATGCTGCTGCTTTTTTAAATTATAACCCCTGCTTTGCATGCCAGAAATCCTGATGCTTATTCACTTCATTTGATGATCAGCAAAGATCAGTTTCCCTTCAGATCAGCAGGGATTTGAGCATCCTGACCCTGGCCTGTAGATGTACAACTCTGTTAAGTAAGAAACTCTAATACTTTATTACCATTTACAGAAATGTAGGTATTAAGAACCTGGGTACAAGATAGCTGTCACTGAATTTACCCTGACATTTTTAGCTCCTAATCTCTGTAGTTTGTAATCTAATCTAACATATTGCAGATCCAAATGCCAGAAGGCTTTTATCAATTTGAACTTTGCAGTATATTTTAGCTATATTTTCTAAAGGGCTGATTTCTCCTTGAGCACAGCAGCAAAGTGCCATTTTAAGGAAAACCAGCACTGAGAACTGAGCTCTTGAAAATACACATACTAGTGCTCATTTTCCAAATTAAACAATCGTGGATGAAATTTTAGCCCCATTGAATTCAGCAGCAAGAATACTCATGTTTGCAAGAGAAGCTGGGATTTCACTCAGTAGAATGGAAGCATTATTAAAAACTCTTCTTGAAGTTCACTCTCAGCCTCTTATGGGAAGAAACAAGTTGCTGATTATTATAGTATTATCATCCTTTTTTCTTTGATTCTCTGGTCAGCAGAGAAGTAACACTCACTGATGGCAAAATAGGTTTTAGAATTATCACTCAGGGAGATGAATGCAGGACTTGTGTACTTCACTTCTAGATCTACTTCTGCTGCCAGCTGAACTGTCAGCTCTCACAGGCACGATGGTCTGCATTTCCCTTTGCAGTGTTTTCTTCACCTTGATAGATTATTAAGCATAGATTTTTCTTCCAAATGACAGGCTGTATTGTGGTACATAGACAGGATCTGATTTACCACACTACTGGGAGCTAAGCTGAAGTGACCCCAGCTTGCAAGACATCCTCTTGGCAGATTGCAAAATGAAGTCTCTACAGAACCAAGCGGCCTTGAGAACAGATATGAAGTATGTCTGTACTCTGTCTTATCTTTCAGGTTTCTGTGTACAGAGCTGGGTTAGTGATCTGCCTCCTAGTCCCTGATGATTATAAACAAGGTGCTGTGTATGCCTTCAGGTGATTTTTCCTTGAACGGGTCTGATGCCATTTTAACAAGTTATGCTTTGTGGCTGAGAGAGTGGGGTATTGGATTTAGACCCAGAAGGGAAGAGAAAAGTTGCTAATCCTCTTCAGTCACTGAGCTCCTTTGTGAACTTGGGCAAATGAATTCACCTTAATAACTTCTCCAACATGTAGAAGGGGAATAATAATTCTTTATATAAATAACTGCTAGTTCTTATGTTACCTCAGGTAGAGCTGTGACAGAACATGTTCTGCCTGAAACACTGAGGTGTATAGGAGAAGTGACAGATCTTAGAAACAGCAGTAACAGCAGAAGTAGAGGTAGCAGTTCTTGTGCTGATCACCGACTCTTCGAACAACCTTGAAAAAGTGTGTAGTAGTTGTTTGGTAGTTTCTAGGAGCATTCCTCTCTCAAACAATGATTTTCTGAGGTCAAATTAATTAACTTTTGTTAGTCATTCATCTACTTGAAATTGAAGGTAGTTTTCTCTTTCACAAAGGAGTGGTACTTCATGGGAGGATCTGGTCTATGAAGTAAGGTGAAGTACAAGTGAGAAGCAGGGCAAGGGTTCTCTTGTCATCAGCACTCTTTTACAGAGTTATCCACAGTATTCTAAAGTTCATTCAGAGGTTGTAGGTTGAAATGAACTGCCCCAGTAAATATGAAGTTAACCTCTCTTTCTGAGAAGCAGGGCTTTGTTTTTAAAGTAATCATGAGTTGCATAAACATCTGATTTTAATCAGAGATCTTCAGAAATTTAGATAGTTTAAAAATGGAAATGATGGAAAATATTTATGGAAAATAAAGGCATATTTCCAATGGAAAACAAATTAGAAAGTTGGAGAGGGTCTTTTTACAAGGACAAGTAGTGACAGGGCAAAGGGGAATGGCTTCAGACTGAAAGAGTGCAGGTTTAGATTAGATGCTAGGAAGAAATGTTTTACTGTGAATATGGTGAGGCACTGGAATGTTGGGGCCCTCCCCCCGCCATGTGGTCCTGGGAGAAGGGCCCTGGGGGGAGACACGGGGTTTCCCTGCCCCTGGTCAGCCTCATTCCCCATTGATTGTTTTGTGTTTCCCTGCGCGGGCAAGGACCCTCGGGTCCCGTGATTGCCTCAGTTCTTCACATCCCCGGCCACGCGGCTGGAGAAATAAACATCTCTGAAACATCTATCAAGAATCCGTCCATATATATATTTCTTTTCCACAGGCCTCATTGACTGATACGCGTGTTGCAGTATCCGCACTGTAACAAATGGTAGATAATGCGAGCAGAACGATCCCTGATCCCTAAGGACAGCGACTGATTCGTGAGTAAACTCTGGATTTCTCTTCTTGTTTTTGTTTTGCTGCTCCATCTCTAAATTATGGAGGAACCATGGAAAGACTCTTGGCTCTCCGAGCCGCATATGGACATTTATCTTAAACTTGAAAAGATTCTTGAACAACGATTTATAAATTTTAGCTTAATTCAAGCTCAAAAGGAACTGAAACATTTCCTTTCATGGTTGTTTAAGAACTTTTTCTGTGTTTCTTGGGATTTAATTCTTACCAAAGACTTTTGGAAAACCGTTTGGACACAGTTAATTTCTGAGTCAAAATATATGCCGATGGAAGAATATTTTCGTGAATATTATTTAATTACCGAGACTGTTGAACAATGTCAGCTGTGTCCTTGCAAAGTTAAAACTGCTTCAGGGACCGTGCGACCCAGGCCACGTGGACTCTCCGAGCAGCAGTGAGGCAGTTCCTGCGTGCGGGCGGAGCAACGCGAGCTGCAGTGTCGGCAGCAGAACGAGGCGTGGTGGGAGCCCAACTGGCCCCATGCAGTGCGTGGTGGAGCGAGCCCCGTGAGAGGAGTGGTGTGCGGCTGGTGGCAGTGGCGGCGGAGCAGAGCCGCGCCCAGCCGAAACACGCACTGGAGCAGGGCGTGGGGGGGGTCATTGCTCAGGGGCCCGGCTGAGACGTGGGTGAGGCCCCAGGCAGCAGCAGCGCAGCTGAGAGCAGAGGAGATGGAGAGCAGGGAGCTGAGCGGTGCGACCCGGCCCAGCCTGCGCAGCCCTGAATGCGACCCCGGGAAGAACGTGCAGGCACGAGCAGCCCCAATGGCCCCGGAAGCACTGACAACCCTGGCAATTCCAACATGGGAGCGAGCGAAAGCGAAAGAGAAAGCAAAAACGCAGTGAGACAGAAAACAGCAGCCACTCGGAAAAAGGAAAAAATCATTGCAGCCAAGGTTTTAGGAATAGTAAAATGGTATAATGTTAAACAAAATTATGGTTTTATTACAAGATGTGACAACCAAGAAGTCATATTCATTCATAGAACTGCTATTAAAAAGAATAACCCTGAAAAATACGTCCCAAGCTGCCTCCAGGTCAGGTGGTGGATGGTGTACTGGCTTGTGTACTTGTTTAATGCATTCAGCCTCCAGGAGCCGGCAATCCCACTCCAGCATGCTCCAGCCCATGAGTGACACACACATCTGAATGTGTGGTGGTGCATTAGCAGTGTTTATGATGGGTAAATCTGGACTTGAAAATGGATCTGGACAGATGTTTAAATGGAGATTTAAACTAACCTGTCCTGCCACAAATCCCATTGCTTGGATTCTTGTGCTGCAGCAAAGAAGTTGTTTGTGCAGGGAGGCTTTTGACAGCAGAAGGGGACTTGTGCCAGGTGACCTTGTTCTCTGGGAGCTGGTCAGAGCTGCGGTGTCTGCAGTGAGCCCTCCTTGTCCAGGCAGCCTGAGGACATGTGGGTGCTGAGCACGGTTATGTGCCTGGTGCCAGCTGTCTCCAGTCAGCCCTGGTGACCTCTGGCACGTCCTCAGTTTTGCCAGTTATCACTGCAAGAAGAAGCAAGTAGGTATCTACCTACTCCCTTATTTAACAGAGGAGAATCCTCATATTCAAAAGCTTCTGTAAATACCATAATAACACTGAACAGAAGTACTTCAAGGCTGCAGTAGCACACTAACAAAATATTATTTACCTGTTTATTTTCCCTGAAAGTTTGTGTCAAAAGTTGTGTGGCTGCAACAGTTTCTCAAATGAATCTTGATTTGGGAGGAGTAAACTACTGATGTTTAGCTCAAAGGGTTTAAAAAACAGTGGAGGATTTTAGATATTCTGTTATTTTTTTCTTAGTAGTACAGTCACCAACATAAATCTTCTGTTCAGATTGCCTGTGCTTTCCCCTGGCTGCAGAAGGTTGCTTAGCAACCTGCTTGGTTTAGTCATGTGATAAAAGTACCAAGATGTCAAAAAAGTCCACATTAAAATTATTTTTAAAATGGTGGTATGCTTTTCAAAATTACTAACTAGGTAAAAAGAAAAAAGATCTGTCTAACCCAAAAAATTTGTTTTTACTGTGTTACTTGAGGTTTAAACATTCACTGAATCCCAAACTCCAAGCAATTAGTTTTGAATTTTTACAGGCCAATCTACTCCAGATTTCCAGCATTCAGCAAAACACACCACTGGATGCAGAACAGTGTGGTCCCTCTTGATAACAGAAAAAATATTGTATGCCCCTGCAAAGAGAATTAATGGCATTGTGACATTTGCTGAACACATAAAGTACTTAAACACATCAGAAAATATGTGACTTTATAAAGGAGTTCAATTTTTAAATGTCAAACTCTCTTTAAAGCAGAAAGATTTTAGAAAGCCTATTTGGATTCCTAGTACAATCATTATCTGGTTTTTAAACAGTATATTTTCTTCAGAGAGTTGGTGCAACCTCCATCACAGAAATTTTCAGCCAGTGTTATTGCCTGTCAGTTGTAATCCCTCAGAATTTCAGACAGCAAGGGTATAATAAGGTAAGTTTTGTCTTTTAAAACTCACATCAGACAAAGAATTCTTGAAGTTTATTCTTTTACTCACTGTGTTAAATATTTGGGGTTTTTTCCACAGAAATTTAAATGTTTATTAAGCACTTAATTAAAAATTCTCATGTTAGTGTAGATACCAATATTTTAGTTTAGATACAGAGAAAGGAAAACACATTAATATAAAATGGCTCTGACTCAAGCTTCCTTTGCTGAAAAAACCTAAATTCCAATGCAGACTTTGAGCAAGAAACTGATATTTGCATTTGAAGTGGATTAAACATGTAGTTTCAGACACAGATTAGTATTAAAGAATTAAAGACCTAATGTTCTTCTTTTTATATCAGGTCCAGCTGCACTGTGACTTCTTCCTGTTTTCAGGAAGGTTCCTTCCCCATTTAAATTTATCAATAAAATAAAAAATTCTCTGGTGGCTATATTGGTGGGCTATTACAGCTATACGAACTTTGAAAATGGAAGTTCTTGTTGCTAGGCAGGTGGCTCCATTCCCTTGTACAATTTCATTATTAATTTAGAGACCTTCTCTTATTCTCTTCCGTTTCCTAACCCCACTCCTAACTGAGCTGTTGATCACTGATTTTGATTTGTGCTGATACCTGTTCTCTTGGAGCAGACTGCAACCACTTCCTTCTTTTGCATGGTGGGAATATAATTCCTTTCCTTACCTTCATTGCTCTCTGTTAGTCAGCTGTTTCCCTTTGTCCTTGTTTCTACCACCTCTCTGTTAGAACAAGAATACATTTTTCTGGTTGGTGAAAGGATATTAATTGCTGTTCAAAGCAATGCGTTGCACCTGCCTGCTGAGCCTACTCTGTATTTCCAGATAGAGATATATTATTCTGATCACATATTCTCTTATATAATGGGGTATTATGGCATGTATCTGCAAATGTACATTTATGTTTTTTAAAATATAAGAACAAGAGCTCCTTTTGCAAAAAATCTAGTCTCTGAAATCTGTGAGAGGCAACTCTAATAAACAGGAAGATGATGTGAAACCTGACAACGTAGTTTTAAAAACATGCATTTATTCATTATTTGAGGCAAGGAAGACTAGACACAAGCCAGGAATATTCCACCAGCTTTATGACATACGTTTTGTTTCTGCTTTTCATGGTTAAGAACAACAGTCCACTTAGATGAGTGAGAGTCAAAATAATTATCAGAAAAAAGTTCTGTTTAAACACCCCTAAATTGCTCTGCAGGATCAAATATGGTATCTGAAACAGATGGCTTCTCATTCCTTTCTCATACTTTAAATAGGCAAGGCATGGAATGGTGTGTAAGATGAGTATCTGTGATTTAGGAACACTGAGGAAAAAATATATTTCCTATAAGTTTCATGCCACCTGAGAGGCACCTTTATCTTCACATAAACATTTAGGAAAACTGAATGAGATTTTAAAAGGGCAGGACTTGTTTGTTGTCTCACAAGTCAGTGAAGACATACCTGTGAGGAAATTATGTTAGAGCAGACCCAGCTTTTCAATTTATAAAGTTAAATAAGGCTTTGTAAGAGCAGTGTGGAATTTCATAACACTCCATTGAGTGTATTGTGAGGGGCTGAAGGCGAGGGGAGGAAGAGCACATACATCACTGACATACTTCATCACTTCACATACAGACATCACATTCAATTAAGTATAGAGCTCTCTGTCAACAAACTTGACACATACATCTAGGGAATGTCACCAATCCCCCAAAATCAATATTCAAGTTATGACAGACTGACAGCTTACCAGCTGAATGTCTCCTGATTTTACCTATTACTGCTTCAGAACACTGCAAAGTCCTCGTAACACGAACAAACAAAATTAATTAAGGGATATGACTGAGTAGAAATCAAGAGTCAACAACACATACAGAGTTTAAGAAAATGATTATTGCAATTCAGGTCATCAAGGAACTAAAATGCAATGCTGTTAAGGAATCTGGAAATACAATTTATCAATATTCTGGGAAGTTAAAATTGCATTTTTATATAATTTATCCAGATGAATACAACATTCCCTGTAGAATTAAATCACTATTGACCTAGGGAACAGTTTACCAATGCTGCAATATTATTACCATTTTTCTTTTTTTGATATATAAGACCATAAAAGCAGATCTAAGTGAAAAGACCAATAAGGTAGCTAGTTTGATAGTGGCCATTATGTGAATGAGATGAAGGCTAAACATGCTACCTCTGAAACATTACTTTTATAAATGTAGCTCAATAGGTGTACAGCATACCAACATATCTATAAAATGAGGAGAATATTAGTGCAGTCACAGTTTTATATTTTAGGGGATGACAGCCTTATTATGCTCAGGATTCACAATATGTGAATAGTATAATAGAAGGATATACATAGTGGCCTTATTTATGCTAAATAGAAAAAACTGGCCTCTTAATTTTTTTTTTTTTTTTTTGTAAAGATAAGCTCCAGAATGAGTTTGTCCTTATGGATCCTTATTCTGGCAACTTGATCTTCAAAATACACATCAGTAGGTGGCAGTTATTTTGACCCATTTGACAGGAGTTTTGATATTGAAGTACAGTTTCAAAGTGTTCATGGGAGGCACACAAAAGAGCACAAAAGCACCCTTATGCGGTAGCACAGAAAGGTCTGACATGCATATTTATCATCTTCACACTATAAATCATAGAATCATAGAAAGGCTTGGATTGGAAGGCACCTTGAAGATCAGCTTGTTCCAACACTCCCAGCCATGGGCAGGGATACCTCCTTCTAGATCAAGTTGTTCAGAGCCCTATCCACCTTGGTCTTGAACACTTCCAGGCATGGGTCATCCACAACTTCTTTGGGCAACCTGTTCCTGTTCCTCACCACCCTCTGTGTAAAGAACTTCCTCCTAACATCTAATCTAAATTTTTCTCATTTTAGTTTAAAACCATTCTCTCTTGTCTATCACTATGTCCATGTAAAAAGTCCCTTCCTCCTTTTTATAAGTCCCATTTAAATACTGGAAGGCCACAATGTGATCTTCCTTGGAACCTTCTCCTCTCCAGGTTGAACCACCCCAGCTTTCTCAACCTGTCTTTGTCAGAGAGGTCTATCTGTCTATCTGTCTATCCCTCTGACCATCTTTCTGACTCTCCTCTGGACTTGCTCCATCAGGTCTGTCTTTCTGGTGCTGGGGACCCCAGACCGGGATGCAATACTCTAGGTGAGAAATAATCAACAGTGACTATTTATCTTGAACCACGAACTTGCTTTTTCCTCTTCTTTCTGTTTTCTTTCTCTGTGCTGCTGGGGGCGAGGTTGGGGGAAGTGGACAACGAAGGGGGAGAGGTGTATTTGGCCACTAGCCAAGGCCAATTCACCACAATCATCTGATTCTTTCCCTTTTTATACCACTTGCAAACTTGCTGAGGGTATACAGTGTTCTGTCGTCCAGGTCATTAATAAAGAAGTTGAACATTACTGG
Organism: Corvus kubaryi; assembly: GCF_017639235.1. NCBI lineage: Eukaryota > Metazoa > Chordata > Aves > Passeriformes > Corvidae > Corvus > Corvus kubaryi. Next base: position 10,180,046 of record NW_024582073.1, read on the forward strand.
CCCCAGTATCAACCCTTGGGGTATACTGTTACTAGTTTTCTTCCAACTGGATTTTGTGCCACTGGTTAAAATCCAGTGGGCTTAGCCATTCAGCCCAAATGGCAATTACTCCACTGTGCACTTACATAGCCTCTACTTTATCACCTTGTCCAAGAGAATGTTATGTCAGACAGTGTTAAAAGCCCTAGTAAAGTCGAAGTAAATAACATCCACTCCTCTCATTCACAAAATTAGTCACCTCATTGTAGAGGCTAAACTCTTGTTCAAGCATGATTTGCCTTCATAATTCTATGAAGACTACTCCCGATCACTTTGTCCTTCATGTGTTTGGAAGTGCTGTTCAGAAGGATTATGTCCATCATCTTCTCAGCTAGAGATGTGAGGCTGACCAGTCCGTAGTTCTCCAGTCCTTCTTCCTTGCCATTCTTGAAGGTAGGAATGGCATTTGCTCTCTTTGAGATCCTCCCCAGTCATAACTGTTCAGACACAATCAGGAGTGACTCCACAATGTAATCAGCCATCTCCCTCAGCACTCAGATCCTATTAACATATTTATGTATTTAAACTCAGTTTTGTCCTAATGTACTTTCTGGAGAAACAGAAGATTTTATAAAACTGACAGCATTTCAGGAGAGACTTTAAGACTAAGATAATAATGTCTCTATGAAAGTGATTGTAACTATTGGATAAGTGAAAGAGGACTCCTTCAAAATATGTTCACAATCTTCTGCAAATAACATGCTACTTAAAGATCTAACTGTAAAGATCTCTTCAATATGTTCTATACATGAAGTAAATGTGATGTCAGGTTCTAGAGGCAATGAACTAAGCTCAGCCATTCAGACAGAACTTTGAATGGAGAGAGGAAGGTAACCAGAGATTATAATATTTGCTTTCTGATCAGATATTTAAACATATTAGAAACCAGAAAAACCTAGACAATATACAAAAGTGCAAAGGGCACAGAAACAATAAAGGGAAATGGAGTGACAATTTCTTGATATACTGGCATTTGGCTATCAAGAGATAACTATTTCAAATACTGTTTTTCAATAATAGAGTGTGTAGAATAGTCTATTATTTTACAGTATATTACAAATTTTTATCATTTGTATTTAATCATTGTAATTTCTTGTACCTGCCATAAATTGGCTAATCTTTATTTTTTACCTTTTTTCATGTACTAAGCAGAATTTTGCTGTTGCTTGTTGCTACATTGTTGAACTGAGATTTCAGCTTTTTCCATTACTGCATCGCATAGCTTTTGTTGTTTACCTTGACTCATGATGAAGATCCAACTGTCTATATGTATATACAAGATGATGTATAGAAAATACCTGTATTTGTTCTCTAATGAAGAATTTAATGAGAAAACAGCACAAAGAAACATCTATTTCCCATACATATTATTCCACCCTTTAATAAACTGACATTTGTTAAATTTGCCACCTACAGAGGAAGAGAATGTATATTTGATTAACTCCAGGTAAGTCTTTGAAAGAAAATATTTTTCTGTACTCTTCTAGGATGCTGCTAATTTAGCAGCCAGGAGGAGTTTTATGGCCTGAAAAGATGTAAGCATATTTGCAGAGAGACTCCAGGAACACAAATTTGCAAACATGTTGTAATCACTTAAGCTTAGAAAGAACAAAATGTACTCTAAAAAATAAAGCTTTTAAAATGTTCCCTGAACACAGCTCCTTTAAATTTTCAGAAAGGCTGCTGCTTCCATATAATATTCAAACAAATACAGTAATTCAGATTTTCTGAGTGCTGCTTGAAATTGAAAACAAAGAGGAAATATTCTTCTTATCATGAAGTTAAAGACAGGTATGCGAAATAACTTTTTGAGGTCAAACAGCAAGTGAATTGCTAATGGGGCACAAAGTCCAGATTTTTTGCTGTGCAGCCTTGTATATCATCTAATAAATCACAGTAAACCTTTTCACAAAGCTGAGCTGATTAGTTTGGAGTTATTATTGCTGTACCTTTTCCCTAAGAAAACATACTTCTCTCTTGCGTCAAGATATGAATGTTGACATTGTGCTGAAAGTTTTTTCTGGCCACTTGATCAAGATGAAAAATCAGATGAAGTCTTCTTTAAAAAAATCAGAAATCTCTTGCTCTTGGGGAATGGGAGGTGGAGGAATGGGGGACACAGGGGACACCTGTTCATCCTGATGTCTTATGGAAGAGCAACAGAGCAAGATATAAGGAGCCCAGAAGATTTCTGGTGAATGTCAGGTTCTCAACACAGGTACTGCATAGTCTAAGGGGCAATGCAGAGATTGATCTGCTATTCACAGACAGGGAAGAAATGATAAGAGAGAGAATAAATAATAGAATCATTGGCTACAGTAATAATGAAATTGTGTAGTTAAAAATCCTGAGGTGAATGAAGAAAAAATTAGCAGAGAACAGACCCTGAAATTTAGGAGACCAACTTTCAGATTACTCATGGAACTCACCTTCTGCTTCTCCTTCCCATAGAACTGACTCTGTGCCATGAGTGGAGGTAGCTGGAATGACATACCATGTGATCCATACCAGGAGTACTGCTGGAATACTAATAACTGAGTCTAGCAAACCATGGAATCTGAGGCTGCATAGGATCCTTTCCAGAGGATTTTTAGCATCTGCTTCTTCTGGTACTGTATTTAGCTTAATCTCATTTGATGCTTTTGTCTGATGAAATGTAGATTGTATATGTTTATTTATCCTGGAGACTTCTACAGACACTTCAAGGCACAGTTCATTTGACTAATACAGGCTACAGACTTAATTCCCTAAATGTGCCTACTCTCATCATTGACTAAAGGAAGGCTTATACAATAAGCTTAGAATACAGACACCTAACATTAGGTGAGATAAATCCCATCATTTTGACATAAAATTAGGCTTGGCTTGGGAAAATTTTTTAGTCTCTTAATGCTGCTGTTTTTATACTTAAAGATTAAATCCTCCAACATTGTGTTAATAAATACTGTATTTAAATGATTATGATAGTTTCTAGAAATCCAAACTCTCAGTAGGTCCTGAGGCTGCTCCGTTGTAATGGTGCAGGGTGTGCCTAGTATTTCTTTTCTGCAATCCCATGTGAGTCACGATTCATAAGGAATGTTCCTTCTCATACCAAAGCATCCTTGTAGGAAGGGGTAACACATCATTTCCTACCATGGAAAAAAGAGATAAGGTAGGAACATAATATGAGCTTTGTCATGGAGTATGGGAGTTAGAAAATCCAAATTAATCTTGCTTAAACCTAAAAGTAGAAGCAAATGCCAACATACTTATATCACATGTGTTTTGTATTCTACTCTGTCTCCAATTATATATACCTGCAGAAGAAAGCTACAGGCTGTTGAAAACTGCATAGAACACATCTGGAATATGTGATTATTGTTTTTTAACTTTTTTTTGTTAATGGAGACTTCTTTTAGAGTTTGAAAATCTTTATGTAGAAACAAAACAACCTTTTTCTTCCATATGGACCCACATGAAGACCTGCATAATCAAAACCAGGAGTGGCTTTTCTCTATCCTGTAGTTGCCAGTTTGCATAACAGCAGTGGTTGTATGGATGTCTTGACACACACAAACAAATCCATTTATTAACATTCAGAATACGTGCACGCACTGCTTGAATTATTTTTCTTTTCTCTCTAATGCTGCACCTGTGCATACACTATTTTCTTTTTCACCAGTGGCTTTTTGGCATTAGGAAAGTAATGATAATGTTGCCTTTGTCACAGAAAATGAGTGAACACTGTGTATTTTGTCAAAGCCAGAAAATACTGGCCCTGTGGTAAAAGACAAGAAAGAAAGAAGTTCAAAATGGTGAAACACTAGGTTCCAACTCATTGGAACTCACTGTTATGTACTTCAAAGGCCTTCAGAATAGTAAAAGAAATAAACATAACCATGTTCGGGAAACTCAGAATAAGAATGGCTAATATCCTTATCACATCTCATTAAATTCCCAGAGGCAGTACTATGTCAGTTTCTGGTCAATAATTTGTTTAATTCCAGGGTTTTTTTATATTTATCTTTTTTTCTCCCAAATATAAATATTAGTAAACAAACATCACTAGTAGTGAATGGGTCCCAAACAAATGACTTTTGAATGCTTGCTCTTTCATAATATTTTGTTTAGCTAGAGAAGCCTAAATTCATTTTCCTGCTGTGAACAAATATTTCTTCTCATATTGCTTGAATTTTGGCAGTGATCTTATGAAACACCAGACAGATATCAAATGCAGAAATGATGCAAGAAGTTCTTCGGCTGTTTTTAATGGTCTGGCTTAAAAGCAGTAACCTCATATATTCTTTGCCAGTTCCTAAACATGGAAGTTAGAACAAATGGCACTCCCTTGAATTTGAGTTCAATTTCTGAAAATGCCTCATTTACATGAAGATCTAGCTATGAGGGTTACTGCAACATTTACTATATTTTTCACCTCTTCTGAACTGTGACTTTACCATTTAAATTTGATGCCAAAAAAAATTTGCCCTTCCATCTAAATGAAAACAGTAACTTCGGTAAAAAGGGAGAGTTTATATATAGAGAGACAGAATGTAAGATCCTGTTACTTTAAAAATCCAGAGAGTAATTGATGCACTTGAGTCATATCTGGTAATAAACTGTGCATAGGGTGTGCAAAACTTAATACAATATGTGAGTAAAATATAAAGAAGTGGGGGATATATGGGTAGAGGGAAGGCTTAAAGAGACTCTGACTCATTCGGAAGCAATCAAAAAACTCTTCATGGCAGCAACACCTAAAGTACAAAATCATGTAGTTTATTTAATACAACATTAGACTAAAATCCCAAGTAGGGAAGGAGGTGGCAGTTTCAATACATTAAGAATATTTTTTTCCCTCAAGAAATAACAGTGAAGTTCCATGTGAGTCACTAATAACTTCATTTATTTTACTGGTCTTGGATGATAACTTGACAGAACTGAGCACAGCAACTAACCTAGATGGTGGGTAGTTTACATGCAGTTTTATTAGCTTATATTTGTCAGTGAAGCTCATTGTTCAATTGCAGAGATCTTCGTTGTCTGCCAAGCAAGAAAGGCCACAATCGGGCTGCTGGGTGCCTGCTTGGGTGGTGGGATGTAGTTATTATGGTAGACTGCAGTGAGGCTGCTGATACTGGCTTGGTGATGAAACATCCCTGGTGAAAGCAGTGCCAGAGGATTTCACTACATAATCACATAAAATTATGCAATCTAACAGGGACTTTTTTGAGATTTGAGGAAGTTGTGACTAATACTCCCAGCAATTCCAACTCTATTAGGAAGTATTAGGTAGAATCTACTGCTGCCATTATTGGTGAAAGCAACACAATAAAGGCTGCTTAGCTGGGATAAACAGGTTTAAAGAATAAAAAGTTGTGCAAAGGCAGTTTAAGTGTTTATGTCCTATATGAATAGTCAAGATGAAGTATGGCTTCACCAGGTTGAAAGAATTCTGAACTATCAAACTTGATTTTATACCTTGAAAAGGAAGGCATGACATTTGTATGTTTTGCTTTTTGCTGATTTTCTTCTAGGATTTGCTAGCTTGCTATAGGAAATATATACTCCCAAAGTATTTCCTTTCTTCCTCCAAGCAATTTGTGACATGACCAAATAAGGTGCTTGATTTGTATCACATCTTTACAATGCACTTTTGTTAGCAGTGATCTTGGGAGTAATTCAGCCTGCATACAAAGCAGGTGCCCAAGTACCTAAGTAGAGGGATTCTGTGAGTATGTTGGGGCCTAGTCTTACAAGGCTGTTTTTAACATGAAAGGAATCAAGAATACTCTGTCTGTGGCAAGGTCATGTAATGTCATTGAATTTCTCTCCTGTGATAAGAAAAGACATTTACTGAGCATTAGAAGTGCATGAAGGATAGCAGGATAGTTTGACAGACACTTGCAGGCTTCCTGACAGTTGCAATAGTTGGGTGATACATCTAGAAAGTATCTCTCGAGAAACTAAACAACTTACAGTCAACAGTGGCCATGTTCCCAATGTCAAAACACTGGGCAAGAATTCTTTGATCCTTGCATGAATTTTAAGTTTAGATGTTATTAGAAACAGCGTAACACCAGAAAAAAATCACTGTTATACTTGATTTATAAAAATGTACTAAGAATATTTCTCTTGCTGTGCAGAGGTATCAGCACTCTCTTTGACACTAAAGAAGAATTCTGATAAGTACCTTTTATCTCTACAGGATATATTAAAAGAATAGAAAGGGAAGGGGGATGTCATGACTTCTGTCATGCCTCCGTTGACATGATCATGTTGTAAAGCTGCTGATTATGAGATTACTAAGTGACCTTTCATTATTATTTTTTCCTTAAGGCAGAGAAGGAATTTGGCTACCATTTGATCATGTTCCTGTTCTGTCAGCTGTGACACATTCAAGGCATTAATACAAAAAATGGAACTGTTTTTCTCAGATATTTTTACTGTTTGGTTGCTGTCTACAGCTGAAGCACAACAGAGGAATCGCTCCTCACTATAACTAGGGATAGTCTGAACTGGGTCAGTCTGAATGCTGCAGGGCTACATGGGCTATTGAGCAGAGTAAAACACTGCTAAATCCGGTTGGGAAGGACAGAATAAATGGGTTATGTGTTTTTTCATGTATAGGCTGCAGGTATATACACAAGCCTAAATATAATCAATGAAATCATAGTAAAGTCTTTTTACACCAACTTTCCATGTAGCCTAGTGATACCTCATTGTGCATTCAGATCACCTTTATCTCATTGTTTTGAATTTTTTTAGAAACAAGAAGAGGAAGACAAAAGCAAAACTACTAGAATATTTATATTCATAAAATGGTCAAATTGCAATTAGTTCATACGAAATCTCAAAAATAAAATAAGGGTCTTTGAGTCCTGCAGAATGCGTGAATAGAGAGGTAAGTGCCTAAGATTGGGATCAAACCAGAGAGTCTTCATAAGGTAGAAGAAAAAAAACCTAAGTAGGTTTGTCTAATGGTTGCCAATGGAAAATACTGAGATTACAGCTGGGTCTGCCTTCTCCAATGTTCAGACATTTTGCAGAGTCAGAATTGACTCCATGGCTTTTCTTCACCAAGCAAACAAAGAAAATTCCAAAACCCAGCCAGGAAATCACTCTTTTGAGTTTATTGTTAATACTTGGCTAACTTTGCCAGAAACTGGACTGGATTTCTAACATCTGTTTGTGCATTTCAGTAGGAGTCCTTTTTAGTTTGGTTGACTTTATCTTCCAAGAAACTGCTCTAACCATTTAGTTATGCTTCTTCTCAATCTCATCTCTGTCAATTAATTCAGAACTGTTTTATGTGTAGTAGAAGAGACTGAAACAATGTTTTCCTTCCTTTCCAGAAGCAGCATATTTCTTTCTTGCTGAGGCCTGTAAGTGGGGCTTGGGATTTGATCTTCCTTGAGAAAGCAGATAGATCTGTGTCTCCCACAACACACATGATTATACAAAACACAGGACTGCGGAAGAAGGCACATAAACCATACTGTCAGCCTGCTTTTGGAGAGAATAACAGTTTCTATCACTTTTTAGGAATTTCTTTTTGAGGTATCAGGAACTGGCAGGCATGCTTTGAGAATCTTTGCTAGATTACTTTTGTCAGGATTCAGCTGGAAGATGGTTTAATTTCAGAATGCCAGTGTTTTGCTCTGCCAATAATGAAATGTTTCTACATATATATGTACCAACACAGTTTCAGGTATCAGATCAGCTTCAGGAAAAAGGTTGAGCAGTACATGCTGTTAAGCTACAGCTCAGTTAGATATCAGTAAGTGAGAAATGGGTCATGATTCTGAAATCTTTTGTCACAGTCACAATTGCTATTTTTTTTCTGACTATCAGAGAAAAATATTACCCACTACTTTGTCATCCACAATTTTGTTTCTTTCATGATAGTTCCATTTTGGGGAATTTGTCCTTTTTGACAAACTTGATGTTAGTTCAGGTAAACAGAGCTGAAATAATTTTTTTATTATTTTTCTTTAATGCTTACCTAATACTAATGAGACACTGAATCAAGAAAAGTGTTGGCTTTCACGGCACTGAATACAAAGGGTCAACTCTTCCTTGTTACTACCGAGCCTGCTGTAAATATTGCCCAAGCCTGAAGTCGGTCCTTTGAATTTGGTATTTATAGCTGTGTGCTCCCCTTAAAGGATACTGTACACTATGAAGAAAGTATTTCCGATTCTTTTTTTTACTGCTGGGCAGTTTTGGAAGACACTGATAGGCATAATGTTGCGTGCAGTAAATATTATGTATTTGGATAATGAATATAACGACTAATTAACAGTCTTCAAAAGATATTGCTAAAGCAAAGAGGATACAAATGCCACACACACTCCATTATAACAAGAAAGTGATGAAGTATAGTATCACGACCAAGCTGTTTCTTGGACTTTGGAAAATACAAGTTAGATTAGAGTTCCTTTTGGTTGCAAGGCAGTATTTTTAACACTGTTTCTCAGACAAAGCAAAGGTTAGGTAAGAGGGAGGGTACCTCATTGGTAGAAATCACCAGGGGCCAATCAGTAAGGTATTGTCTAAAAATGGCTAAAAATGTGGCATTACTTTCTGAAGCTAAAATATCTCCCTTTTCTATGTCTGTTTTGAGCCTTGAAGATCCTTCATTAATTAAAGCTTTAAAAGTAATTTATTCTATGTAACAACAACTACTACCATTTCATTTATCTCTCCTTCTGTAGTAGAAAGAGTCTGAGAAGTATGCCAAATCCCTTCAAAAAAAAAAAAAAAGTAAGTGGATGGAGGGTTGGAGTTGGGGAGTGGAGATGAGCAAACAAACCTACCAGATTTTCCATTTGGAGATATTTGCAGTAAGTTATACGTTACTGCTGCTTTCCCATATTAAGCTACTTTATATTTTTCTGCATGTTGATCTGGATCTCTCATTAATACTGTCCCTGCTTGGCTCTGTGGGGTCCCGCGTGCACCCACAGACGCACGGGTGGGTTCAGTATTACAGTCGGTAGCAAAGAGTCGAGACGGGCATTTGCGTGCTTTCCGGCAGGAGCACTTACTGGTGCTGCACCGTCAAAGGTTGCAGAGGCAAATACCAACATGATCCCAAAGCCCACAGCTTTATCTGGGGGCGGGGAAAAGGCGGGACTAGGGAATGGGGACCAATGGAGAAGCTTTGGGGGAGTGACGAGGGGTGGAGGCCAACAGCCAACTGGGGAATCCAAACTGGGATAGAATAACATAACAGAACAATGCATCCTGGGAGAAGCCTGTTTGGTCACCCTAACATAAAGTGGTTCTTGTGGTACTAGGGACTTGTCTTACAGAAAACTCTCTGTCCCTTGTAATGTATGTTCACCAGCCACCACAATTCCTCCTTTCTGTATTAAACAAAAAAGTCTCCCCCAGGGATCTCAACACCCAATGTCCCAAACAACCAAACATACACAAGACAACAAAAATGATCAGAAGTACCCACAACCCAATGTTCCAACAAGTCCTCAAATCTTTTAGAGGATTTTTCTCTCTGTATGCTGAATGGATGCTGTCACGGGCGGAGGTGAGGTTGAAGCAACACACTTCTCTCTGGGCTGTGGCACAGTCCACGCATCCTTCGCCAGTGGTACCAGGAGCATCCAGAGGATGACAGGGTTATAGGTGTTGGGTGCTGGCTGTCATGGTGGTGAATGCAGGGACAGGCTCTGGCAGTTGCTTCCGTTGGAGTTTCAAACAAAGTTAAAATTTTGTAATTTCAAATGGGGGGGCTTTGCAATTTCCCTTCCCCCCTCTTTTGCTTAAAGGTCTGAGGAAAGGGGAATGGTATAACTAAACAAAGGTATGGGAACACGTGGTTAGGGAATAAAGAGAGGGGTGCAAGTTACCAGAAAACATCTCAATAGGAGTATTGGGGAGTGTGGTTGTGGGAAAGGCAAAGCAGAGGGGTGGTGGTAGGGGAAATTAACTGCTGGGAAAGCAACAGAAAGGGTAAGATCTGGGGAGACACCAAGGGTGTTTTGACTTATCCGTTCAAAGTCTTGTTTGCAGTTCTGGTGATGGGACAGCGTGTCTGTTTCTATGGTGGACATAGGTGCCGCTTTGCGTCATCTCCTTTTCCAAGCAGCAGTTGTCTGGTTTTTTGGCTGTATCCTGTTCATCTTGGTTGGTGTTGTGTCCACAGGAATGGTGTTTGCTGGGCTGGTGCAGGGCTTGTTTTTCTCTGGCAGTTTCCAGGTATCATCTGTGGCCTTTGGCTTCTTCACCCCAGTCCTTTGGTCTTCACACTCAGCATCAGAATCTGAGAAGTCACTGTTCTCTTTCTTTGGCTGCTGTTTTGCCTGCTCTAGCTTCACCTGCGAGCTGCTTAGGTCCACTGCTTCCCCTATGATGTTTTCACAGCTCTCTGGGAACAGTCTGAGTCCTACAGCCTGGCTACTGCTACCCCCCCTCTTTTTCTTTTTCTCTTGAAGCACAGGAGCCGGGGATGCAGCCAAGGCCAGGGCCAACATGAAAGACGCCATGCAGGTGGGGTTCTCGCAGCTGGGGGAGCAGAGCAGCGGCAGCTGCAGCTTGGTAGCTTCAGGGCATTCGCATAACAGTGGCGGAGGGGGGAAGGTGCGGCTCTGCAGTGCCGCGGCAGTGAAGGAATGGCTGGGGTGAGCAGAGCAGCCAGGGCAGAATGTCTCCCCAGGAGCCGGCCCCAGTCCACTGCCACAGAGGACAAAGCCAAGTCCACTAAGTTGAAAATGACAACAAATTGTGCCTTCAACTCCTGCGCCACATGGGTGGCCAGGGTGGGCTGCGGCAAATGGCCACGTGGAGCTTGGTCCCCGGCTAGCAGTGTGGCTGGCTTGGGCGTGCCCCGCTTTGGTGGGGGGAGGCAGCCAGGCATGAGCCAGCATGGGGTCATGGGCAGGCTCGGCAGCAGCGGCGACAGGGGAGAAAAGGGGCTTTGCCAAGGCTTTTCTCGAAGCTCCCATGGGGTAGCTGGGGAAAGTCCAGCCCGGGGTTGTAGCCGCTGCTGGGTTTTAGTTCCAGGGTGCTCTTGGGCAGGAATTCTGGCAGCCTCTCCTGAGCCCAGCTCTCTTGCCATTCTGGGGCTTCGGCTCGGGGCTTGTCCAGCAGCAGCCAGAAACCACCGGGCTTGTGAGGCTGGGGGAGCTCTGTGGGCTTTGTGGTGGGCTCATTGCCGCTTTGCTCGTGGCTTTTGCTGGGGCTGTTGGGGCCCGAGGCTGGCCCGGCCATGGCGCGGAGCTGGCACCGAGGGGCAGGCTGACCTCTGCGGGGGCAGCCGATCCGGCACAGGGCTCAGAGCAGGCAGGCGCAAACACTTCCCAACCTCTCCTCACGAAGCAGGTGTGGATACCACATTCTTGCAGTAGTATTCACAGCGCCTTGCGCTCTAGCACTGTCATGGGTTAGCAAAGCATAGTCCTGGAAGTGATGTTCTTGCAAAGGGGTGCTTACAGCTCCTCTGTGACCTGACAGAACCTCTCAGCTGGCCAGTTTGAATATGGACAATTCTTTAAGCCACTTAAAATTGTGACCACCTCTGTGATCCACACTTAAGAATAGACAAACCCGGGGAAGAGTTCTGTCGCCTTTCCGGCGCTGGGACAGGTAGCTGCAGGGCCCCATACGGGGGCCCGGCGGACCCAGCCCAGGCCCTGCTCGGGCCAGGCCAGGCCGGGACACAGCCATCCTGGAGCCGATGGGCACTGTTCCAGCCACAGCCCCCACCACAGCCCTGCTGTGGGCAGACGGAGTGGCATGGCTTCCCCTCTCCAGTGTGGCCAAGATTCAGCAGAAGCTGCCGTGCTGTCAGGCAAAGATCATGTGACCAACAGCGATAAGCAAAATTCCAGCGGCAAGGCCTAGGTGAGTATTACCGCAGGCCTAAGGCCTAGGGTATTTCACCGTGTCCGGCAGCCGTAGGGAGGTGGAGGAGAGAAGATCCAGCAGGCAGGAATTGTGCAGCGACTGATTTATTTAATTATTTTACAAACTCTTTTATAGACTTTTTTCTTCATAGTCTAATTGGACAAGGATCAGCCACCCCTTGGGGGTGATTGGCTAAAATCCTAAAGCATCCACTGTCAAAATATTTTTCTACTGTACCATGAACAAGACTTTTCAAGGTTGCAGGTGTTTCATTGTTTACATAACTCTGCTACCATCTTCTGTGAGAGAGAAAAGTCTCTTACGGACTTAGAAAATAGCAAGAAAATCCTTGCTAGCAGCATTTTTGTATCTCCAAGTGAGATTAACCCTTTTAGTGCTGTGAAGAGCTGAAAACCTGAGGGAGGAGAAAGAGGAGATACTTAAAGCTGAAATTCTGTTGTAAAGCTATGATGTATCAATCAGAGTACCCCTTGTAATTTCATGAAGGCATGGGGGGTGGAGCGTTCAACTTGTACTTGTGAGCAAAACCACCTGCGCTGAGATAAGCCGATGGTGAAGCAGCTGTAATTTCATGAGAAGTTTGAACAGGGAGAGATGGAAGCGATGAGGACTTTTGCTCCAAATGGAAAGGAGAAAACCTCAGTTCCTAGAGATGCTCCCAGAGACAGTCCTAGAGAGGAAGATGAGGAGGACCCTTTGCTCCCAGGAAAGGAGGAGGGCCTCTGTTCTTAGAGATGAAATGCTCCTAGAGATGGGTGAAGAGAACTTTTGTTTCTGAACGGCTCAACCTTAAAATTGTACCCCAGTGGCCCAAGACTGGACCCTCGAAAGCAGTTGTGGGAAAAGCTACAAGTCGGGGGAGGGGGACTCTCACATGATGAGAGCAGAGAACCAACCCGGGCGGCTGTCTTGTTGTGATAATGTTTTCATAGCATGGGAAGAGAGACTCCTCTTCCTAAATGAACTGAACAAGGCTATTACGGAAGTGGTAAACAGACTGAAAATCTCAAGGATTGTCTTTTTACATTGTCACTTGGAGAAGGAAGAAAGGTGGGGGGAGGAGAAGTGTTCTGAAGGTGTGGTATGTTTTATTTTTTTTTCTTCTTTTCTTTTTCCTTATTTTAGGTCAATTAATAAACTTCTTTATATTCTTTCAAGTTTGGTGCCTGCTTTGCTTTTCTCCTAATTTTCATCTCACAGAAGGTAAACAGTAATGAGTATTTTGGACTAAACCACTACACTAAATTGGTGTTTCTGCCTGGTTAAAACTGAACCCGCTACAAGCACGCATAGCTGCAGCCTCACTATGGCTGGGCAGCGAAGAGGAGGATACAAGGGCAGTGCACATGGAGGTGCCGCTGTCCCCGAGTGTCCCGGAGTCTCTCTGGTTGCTACCACTCCCACTCTTGGTCTTGGCTGCGTGGGAACGTGAGGTGGGTTGGGTCTCACGAGCAGGACCACCGATGGAGGCCACAGGGACACAGGAGGGAGATGCAGGGTCTGCGGCTGAGGGGGAATCACCGCCAAAGGGGGAAGGGCCCGATGCAACACGTATCGATGCGTGGGAGGGGCCAGGGACGGAAGAGGGACTGCACGTGGTAACATGAGCGGGAGCGGGTGGGGGAGGGGGACTGCACGTGGGCGAAAAGCCCACCACTCCTGCCAGGGCTGCCATGTGGTGTCCGCCTGTTGCAGCGGGGATTACTGCAAGGTGTATAAGAGAGCGAGGCCCATGGAAAAGAGGTATGGACCGATTTTTGGTAGATGTTTTAGAAATGTTTATTTTCCAGCCGCATGGTCGGGGACTGCCGAAGAACTGTCGCAATCATGGGACAACCAGGGTCCTCCCCACACAGGGGGACACCAAACAACCAATGGGGAACGGGCTTCATCAGGGAGTAGGGAAACCTCATGCCTCTACCCCAGGGCCCCCTCCCCCCGGACCCCAGGCCAGGAGGGAAGAGCCCTAACACTTCATCCTTTCGTTTTAACTAAAAGAGATTTAAAACTTAACATTGAAAACAACTGCATAAACATAAGATAACATCCGCCATTTTGTTTGAGGGGAGTGGAGGACACAGAATTAAAAATAAAGGTAGCAGCTGGGATTGCAGGACTGGCCATGCTGTCGTCGTCTTGGAGCAAATTTAAAGTGGAAAATCTGGGGAAATGGGTACAGGGAAGAGGTCTAGGGAGGAACTCGGGGTAGCCTGGCCATTGCTACCCTGGGCAGGGAACAAAAGAAATCAGGAGGAGGCAGGCAGACAGTAGCAGACCCATGCGCTCTGGCAGAATCTACCTCCCGGTTTCTCCTGAAGCAGGGCAGAGGGAACAGGGATGCAGGGAGAGGGAAGTGGTAAAGGGTTTTTTAAACTGGGGTTAACATTTCTCAACTGTTTCACAAGACTATCAACAGCTTTTGCTAGCTTGTAAAGCAAATAACCTTTTCCCGACATAAACAACCATCGCACAAAGCATTTTAAATATGCAACTAACTCATACGTGGAAAAGATTCCACTACTGGAGTAAGTAGTAAAGTAGGTATGTTTATTTCAGTGCTGGGACGTGTGGGGGATAGTTCCTCCAAAGTCATGCGTGCTGACAGCTGCATTCAGCTTGGTATATATTGGATTACAAATTCCATATTCATTAAGTTTACCAATACACCTATCCATATTCATTACTTAGCCTAGCCTCGCCTCGTATTACAATGAGCCCAAAAGTCATTTACATCTGCGTTGTGCTTGCACAGTGTTGTCTGGTGGTCATGGGCAGGGCTCGCTGAGATGGAATAAGGGTCTTACTCAGATGAAGTAAAGATTCTTTTTCATTCTGAGCTTTTCACCTTACTTCCCTTCGCATGCTCTTTATGTCCCTGGCCCAAGTCCAAACTTCAAGGCTGGTTTAAGTTAGTTTTAGGTTCAAAAACAGGATCTTTGGTCAAGATTCCTTTCCTTTATCAACAGTCTTATATATTCTCATCCTGCTTTGGTAGGCACAATAGGTGTTGAGCAAGCTGTATGCGTTGCTTTTAACAAACAACTTCTTAGCAAATCATTTAATCTCTGCTTCCCCATCCACCCCTGACTCATAACCACTGCTTAAACAACCACTGAATAAAATGTTTTAAACCTTCCCTGGTATAACGGTAATTATCCTGAACAAGGACTCTTGCAACTGGGAGAAAAACTCTTCGCAGGAGACATGAGAACTCTGCTCCCATATCCCTCTCTTCCCAACCCTTGAGATAAAAAGAAATTAACAGAAAAGGATACAAAAGTGACCCATATTACCTTAGAGGGTCAAATAAAAGTCTCAAAGTTGGTCCACCGACTTTAGACCAGTCTTCTCTTTCCCTAGAAGGTTGTTGGTCTCCCCTGCCAAGCTCCTGATAGAACTCAGAGGTTTCTTTGGGGCTATGGCTGCTCAAATGCAACTTAAATCCAGGAACTACTGGAGACGCTGTCAGGGATGGTCCGAAGCTGTCCACATTGAGGCGCCTGTGAGCTGCATCTTTTATAATTCTGTATCTAGTGAAGTGTGTTTATCTCCAAAGTAGGCTTCTAATCACTACCATACCTTAATCAATCTTTGATATTTGAAATATTGGCAGCTCCAAGACTGCAATGGATTTACTAGGTAAATATGCTACCTTCGTCACAGAAGCCTGTGAATTAAAAAGCAATAGATCAGATTCTGGGCAGGAAGCTACCAAGAATACCCTGCCATCAAGATTGATTAAAATTGTCATTTAATCTGAAGTGCCTTATTCCATGTTAATAGAGTCGGAATTCTTAAAAGAATGTGAGTTTTAACTGAATGTAATTTTTACCTTCAGGTGAATTAAGATAATATAGAAAATGGAATATTGGTAATGCTTGTAGTATTTTTATTAGATGGTAGCAGAAACAAATGCTAGAAGACATTTTATAAACTAAAAAACCCTTTACAGTTTAACCAGCTATTAAAAGAACATGGATAAGTTTTTCAACTATTTTGGATGCCATTATTAGGGCTTTCAACAAGGAATGCAGCAATTAAAGACCCATATAATTCTATCTTCAGTATATAACAATTGAACCATAAAAACTTGAGAATCTTCCATGACCTCCTCTCATGTAAAGGCATGACACTATTATTAGTAATTACAGGTCTTTAATAGTCTGTGTATCAGATTAAGTTCAGCTTGGTTAGTAACAGTGGTACTGAAAAACAAGTTTTACATTCCTTGTCAATTATTTTTCCTTTCTAATGCTCACATTACAGTGTCAACATACACCATCTGAAGCTACCAAGTTGCTAACTTTTTTAAGTAGGTGGGCTTCTCCACATTTATTCATTGACAGTCCTCAAAATCACGGGTAGGATGCAGCAGATAGTACCCCTGAATTGCTTGTAGGCATTGTTTCATTGCTTAGGTTTTTCAAACAGTGCCACAGAAAAATCTGAGGTTTCTGTTAAATATTTGTGCTTGTTCAGCAACATTTGGACAGGAATTTAAAATTAAAAGTGCATACTATTAATGTGTTTACATGAAAGCACAAAACAAGAAGTCATGTCTACAATATTTCAGACAAATGCTTGTGTAAGTTATTCCAGGTTTGTGTGCTTCTCTCTGTCTCTCTCACTTTTTTTTAAAATTTGGAACATGATAAATTAAGTGTCTAAGTGGTGTATAGGGCATAGAATTCATTTACTGTAAAATACGCTGCATAGCCACTCTTAATTACAATCCACACTAAATCTGACTAATGCTATTTATTATTTGACTCAAGTTCTGCTTAAGACCTTGGTTTTAAAAGTTTAAAATATCAGGTTTAAAGTGAAGTATGTAACTTTCACAGTTGAACTACCTTTGAAACCCTTCAAATCATATGATTTTTTAATTTTAAAAAATAAGCCAGTGTATGATGATGATTTGCAGAAACTGCAGAAATACGTAGTCTGCTAGATTTTAGTTGCACTATGAGCAACAAATAGGAATGATGCATGCTGACAATATAGTCTCACAATTACCTTGAATTTATATCAAAATTTATTTCTAAATTGTTTACTTGTACAAGTGGCAAAAAGAAGGAATTAGGGTTTATAGGTTCATATTAGGAATCTTGTCTCTTTCTATCTGTCTCGACAAGAAAATAACCTCCTCAATGTCAACATGCTGCTTTCCTTACTTTGAAAAGGTATTTCAGATCAACAGCTGCAGACACCACTGAAGTTAAAACATCCTGCACACAAGCAACTGACTGGACCTGGGAAATGGTAATCTTTTCTAGGAGAGTATTTAAATTTCCCTAAAGAATAGGGAACCTTCTCTTCCGTGAGAAGAGGCTCCCTGAGGTTCTGGTTGAGGTGTGAGTTCAAATGCTTTAACGAGGTTTTTATGCCACTCTCTATTCTAAGGAGGTTACTTTTTCCTCTGCTTCTTGTTACAAAGCCTGATGGATTTTAGGTTTTATGTATATATTTTTGTATGTTCAGAGAAGTATCAAAGTGAAGATCTAATTCACCTATATGTATATAAAATATTTTGATGATCCTTCAAAGCTAAACAACAAACAAAACACAGCAAAAAAGCCAAATCCACAGCTCCAAACCTAACACCTTTTGGAAATGCATTTTCCTTCCTGTCTTCACTTGCTTTTCCTCTCAGACTTTCTCTTTTAACCATGACTGCTTTTTCCATTTACTCTGTCCTTCAACTTCAGGTGGCTGGAAAAGTCCTTTTAATGTTCTCCTTGACGATTTATTTTTTCTAGTAATCCCAGGCTGCTTCTTGACCCATCCAACAACTCTTCTCATCAGACATCTCTGTTACTACAGTTCTTTTTTATCAATTCCAGGATGTTGCTTTCATTATACTCTTTCTAATACAGCTGTTGAATTAAGAACTATCCTGTGATTCCTGTGTGATGCTTTTTGGCACAGCCTTGCTAGGTCTTGAAACACACTGGCTCCAGAGTCTCTCCATTTAGTGGTAGGTGGGAAGGATGACTGGAGGAAGAACAGCTATTAAAAGAGAATTAAAAGCTACTTCTCATTGCCATATAGTCCTGAGAAACTGGCTAAGGCATTGATTTACTGGGACAGTGGTAGACTTGAGCGAATCAGAACTATTGGCAGCATGAAAGAATGAGTGTCTGGAAGGAGTGACTGAGAACAGATGGGAATGTAATACTGCAAGAGAAGTTTGTTAAAACATGTAATGGTCTTCCTGAAAGGGCTTCTTGCTTGTGCCCAGAACAATAGAATGTAGACACAAGGACATCAAAGGACATCAAAGGACATCAAAATGGCGTTGGATTTACTGTTATTAATTCCACCCAACAGGTGTCATCTCCCTTTAGTTATATGGATTTACATGGAAAATAAAATTTTCTGCTTCTTTAGGCCTCAATTCAGCAAAACATTTGAACATATCCTTAACTCCAAAATAATTCCAGTTGTACACAATAGGTCTTATATATGTTTAAGGATATAAGTTGCAAGTTAAGGATATAGTTAAGTGTTTCAGAATAGACTCGGCATTGGGTGTGGCAGGAGCGCACCACCCTATCCCCTTGTCCCTTTTTGTGGTGTTCTTTAGAGCAGCAGGTCTGTGACAGGAAGCCTCTGCTTGGGTCTGGGATGGCACCCACAGAGACTTCCCAAGACTAAGTGCCCTCTCCCTCCTTGGCTGAGCAACTTTTTTTTGCTGGATATCTGTTGCTGATCCTTCAGCCCTTTGGGTGGACTGAAACTCTCTTCTTTGTACCCTTGAATGAGAGGCCTCCCAAGTGTGTGCAAGTGTGTGCATGCTTTGGGTCACCACCCTTGTCCATGTAGTGACAATATATCTGATAGAGGTTAGATGTCATTGGAGCATCACTGTACTTACCCCCACTCCTTGTTATTTTTAGCCCCTGGTCTTCATAGCAAAATAAATTTTGTTTGCATTTGTTATCTGAGTATGAGCTTGTTTTTGTATACTCCCATGACATTGGATCTCAACAAGTTATTTTCAGTTCAGTGCATTCAAGCCAATTTATTTCTGTTTCTTTTTATATTACCAACTCCATTTTAATACTGCTACTTGTTTGCTTGCTTTGTTATTTCAGAGCTGTTAACAGTCCCAAACCAGCTGGGGCAATCCACAAACCAAAAAAAAAACCCAAAAACCTTACAATTTTCTCAGGAAATGGAATTTTCTGTGAATCTTTTAAGCCTATGTGTCTGCAGAGGGCAGCATCAACTTTTTCTGTACTCTAATTCTTTCCTCTAATTTGAGAAACACACATTTTACATATGCTTTATAAGCACTTACCATTTTGAATAAGAAAAATACATCTGGCCAAACAGATGATAGTGTTCTCAGGAACAACAAGAAACGTTTAGACTTCCACCCAATCTAGTTAGGAAACTGATCCTTCTGGAGACATAAGTTGTATTTGACCACATCAACATCTCAATTTTCTTGAAAAAAACCACATTTCTGTTTTCCTGTGAAGTAATATTGGTTCTGGATTAATTACAAAACTCTGTTGTTCCTTCTTTTAAGCTAATAGAGCTTTTCTCTGGTTTTGCTGTTACTGAATCTTCTGGAGTGCTTATTTTCTTATAATGCTAAATTAAATTAGTAACATGAACAAACATTGTGCAGTCATGCAATAGGCATTCTGATACTACTTGTGGGTGACAAATATGTTTTACTTCCTTGTTGCTTCTAGAATTTTTGTTTGCTTTGCCCTCAAACAATGCATTTGGACCGTCCTCTGAATGTTCCAGGAATGACAGTTTTGGCAGGATATGTTTCAAGGATTTAAAAAGAACAGATATCCATGATCTTACCCAATCTGCTTCAGAAGCATTATTAAATACTGTGTCTTAAGCTTGTTAAGAGCTGCTGGGAATTGTCCTATAATTAAACTTCTTCATCATTATCAAGGAATAGACCATGATAAGGACTAGTGTCATGTCAAATTCTTCCATTCTTACAGTCCTAATTCTGATATCTTCCCACTTCTTTGAGTTGGAAAGGTCAATTTATTTCTATTAAAAGCTGAGAGTATGAAAGTTGATTCATATTTGGCAGACTCCCACACTCATCATTGATAAAAAACTGAAATTTGGTAGGAAGAATTTTCTCTACAGACAGAAGGAAAAACTATTGCATTTTGATGCATATAAATTTTTTTAAGTAGTATTGGTTGTCATTTACTGAAACTCATATATGCTTTGAGTAAATGTTACTATATTGCAGTTCAGCAAATTATTAAACAAATCTCCCCTATGGATAATTCAATTTCAGTACAATATGTGAAAATTAAACTGCTGTTAATGCTCGTTTATAAATTAGTATATTATTTTAGCGAGAAAAGGTTCAGGCAAAAAGGGTATTTTTCCAGGAAAACTTTAAAAATTAATACTTGAATAGTACCCATAGTAACAATGTTTGAGCTGCGTTTAAGAATTTTATAAACATGTTTAGGTTGTCTTAAAATAATCTAAAAATATCAATAAATACATTATAAAAAGGCCAAATATTAAAAGTTTTGCTTTAGACATTACTAATAAATAACTTGGACATTCTAATATCTGAAGACTTATCAAAATACTAGTAGGCTTTACTATGAGTGTCCTAGACCAACATAAAAGACTTGGTCCCTGAAAAACTCTAGTCTTTAATCCAGGATACACATGATCTGCTTCCTGTCATTTACTAGGTCACATAATGACACAGAATCAATATCTGAAATTACATACAAGCATCACATACACAAAAGTATTTGAAGTGTTTGAAGATACAAGGTGATATCCCTCAAGGATAAGTTGTAGCAGTGTGTTTCCCAACCATATTTTTTTTCAAACCCAATTATAATTTGTTCTTTTGCTAAAATACTCATTGGAAGGCAAAAATCAAATCCAGCTATATAACTACCTAAAATAAATAGATATATTGAGGATTTTTTAATGTGCTTTTGTTTTTCTGTCTCAAGCAAAGCATCATCAGACAGGTTTCTCTTAGAAATTGTCAGAAAAATAATTCCCACAGTCATTCTGGCACAGCATAAAAGCAATGTTATGTTTCAGCAACAGGAAGAGATTAATGTTTTACACAGAGGTTACACCTTAGTTTGTTGGATTAGAAATTCTTCCATCTTATCTCAGATACATTAACCAGTAATTAGCAGAGAAAGTCTCTCACATTAGAAGGCTTATGTTAAGGAATACTTTTAAAACTCAGGCTTTAGCGCAAGCTTTTGTTCTTATCAATGGGATATAGTTACAAATGCATTGCAGTGTCTGTTCTTGTTTTAAAACTGACTTTACAACTTTTGATGGGAAAACATGTAATAAAATGTGACTAAGTGTTGGTAAGCATTGTGAATAGATAAATGTTTGCCAAATGACCAAAGAGGTTGCCATTAGCTGGAACAACCAAGATCTGGGAGTGATCACAGGGAGCGTACAATTATTATGGAGAAGCACTTCGGGATTGGAAAGAGACGCGTAATCAACCTTTCACAAAAACATCAGCAGTGAGAGTTTTCAATGCTTTCAGGTAAGTGAGACAAAAGGTGTGGGTGCAGACTTAGTCCTTTGGTGGACAACAAACATCACATTTGTGAAGCTAAAGGATTAAAGGCAGAGCCATTCAATGACACTATCAGGAGCAGGTTTACCTTAAGATGATCCTGAAAGACCTGAATGCATTGTAATGAAGATTCATCCTAAAGGTGGTGAAGAGCTTACAGACCAGTTTGTGAACAATGAATGACAAAGGCGCTGGAAAATATTAGCAGACCATAAATAACAATTCAACAATCCTCCCTCACAAAGTAGAATGACATGATTATTTTACTACTCTCAGAAAACACCAGAGATACTTAAAAATGAAAAGATACTATTTCACAAATCAAATTGGATTGGTGGATTAAGCTTTTTAGAAGCACTTGGTAAAAAGAGGCATATGATGGCTGGATATGGAGTTGTACCTGATAGCACAAGGGGTATTGGAAGTGTGCAAGTGTGCATTTACAAACATTAGTGAGTCTTCAAATAGCAACTCTGAATCACCTTTTATATTAGCTTCTGGTTTTGGTTTTTTTAATGATTGCAATGGTTGGGATTTGATTACTTTTATTGCATTTGTGGTCACTATCTGTACTAAATGTTCATTGTGCTTTTAGTAGATAGACTAGAAAATGCATTTTTTATACATGATAATTGCAGCCTAAATACCAGACTAATTCCAAAACATTATTTCTTCATTGCCTCTTTTTCTGTTGTTCCTTTAATCAGAGTAACTTTTTTAATGAGACCTTGACCACAATTAAATAAGAGTTGATGCCTTGTTTTTTGCCAGGAAAAATTTCCCTTTGCAATATTATAATTTATTCTATGCTCTATGATGTTACAGTAATTAGAGATGTCTGAAACATGCACACATTTTAATGGATTCTGCCCCAAACCATCTGCTGCATGTGTACTTTCATCTGCCCATCCCAGATCCACTTTAAAAATGTCCAGATATAAACTAGCTGGAGCTCAATAAGCTGTAATTGAATTTGATGGGCCTAGGATTTCTAAGAGGATGTTGGCTATGAAACAAAAGCTACTTAGGTACAATGCTAGCCATTAACTGTTAACAGTTCATTCAGGAAATCC
Source organism: Corvus kubaryi (assembly GCF_017639235.1). Classification (NCBI taxonomy): domain Eukaryota; kingdom Metazoa; phylum Chordata; class Aves; order Passeriformes; family Corvidae; genus Corvus; species Corvus kubaryi. Next base: position 10,202,603 of record NW_024582073.1, read on the forward strand.
ATCCTCAGTTTCTTTATGGGTATGACTAAAATTTTCAACTCTTTGTGTATTCTCCAAACTGGTTATTTATTTTGGCAGGAATGCTACTTGCTCCTGTCATTCTAGCACCACTATATTGAAGAGGATTCCAGAATAATCTCAATGAAAGAGACACTGCATTATCTGGAATGATATTTTTGTAAATAAAATCACAAAAAAATATTAAAACTAAAAGATGATTAGTTTTGTTAATATTATGCTACTTAAAAACATCTACCATGTCCAATGAATGTTGAATGTACCATTTTCTCCCAACAGAAAGTAAGATTGCGAATAAAGATTTTTATTTTATGGATAATTTTCAGATCTGTACCTGTAAAAAAAGTATCATTATTAAAACTGATGAATATTTTCATGTTACATAGCAGTCACTGTATGAAAGATTATCCGTATAGATCCAAATTCTGATTCACACATGCATATGTGTGTGTGTATGTTCCTTTTCAAATCTGTGTTTATTTGTTATGTATAGTTTCTTGATATCAAGAAACACAATTCATTCACTAGAATGTATGCATACACATATAGTAAAATATAGTAAAGTATATATATATATTTATATAGATATATAAAATTTTTAAGCTGTTTTTTTGTTGAAGGTTTTCTAGTGAAGTTTTATGATAATGACTTAACTTTGAAAGAATCTTGTGCTGACGGTCATGCATCAAAGCTTCTGATCCAAAGCTGCATCAAAGCTACTTTTGAATGTTGCACTGAACATTCTGAAACTTTTAAGTTCAGCCAAGCATTGACAAAGCACAAAACAGAAGCCATCATTCAAGACTCCTAATCATATGGAATAAATAAACTTTTAGAACAGTTCTGAAGCAAACAAAAAAGATCACCCATTCCACAATTATACTCCACTGTAGCAAATTTCTGTTAAATTTCTTCTGCACCTAGATAGTACAAGACTTTAGTCTTCTACGAATAGAGAATGACTAGGCTGTCACAGAATACAGCATCCAGGTAAAACTACAAGTTGATATTACAAAGAAACAGACGAAGCATAAATCTGTCAGTGGAATCCCTCCACATTATACAGACGTTTCTATTTTGCTTTTCAATATAAGTAGCTTGTATGGTCTTTTTCAATTATTTACATTAGCTGCTGTCATATGTGAAAACAAAGTGATCTTCTAAAAATGGCATAATATTTTAGGCTCCAAGTCAGCCTTACCTCTCTGCATGGTAAGATCATGGGACAGATCCTCTGAAAGACATGTTGAAACATATGAAAACCAGGGAGGTGATTATGGACAGCAGATCTTATAGCAGTCTTTCAATATATAATGGGGACTCAAAGGAAAGGGGAAGACTTTTTCCATGGCCTGTAGTGATAGGACAAGAGCTAATGGTTTTAAACTAAATGAGGGTAGATTTTTCTTGGATATAGGGACATATTTGCTATAATGAGCATGGTGAGGCACTGCAACAGGTTGCCCAGAGAATTTGTAGGCGCTACCTCCCTGGAAGTGTTCAAGGTCAAAATGGACAGAGCTTTGAACAACCTTGTCTTGTGAAAGATGTCTGTGTCCATGGCAGGAGGATTGGACATTTAAAAATCTCTTCCAACCCAAACCATCTTATGATTCTAAAATCCTATCTGGATCTGTGGCTTTCCATTGCAAGCATTTATATCATTTCAGGAGTTGGTGGTAATTTCCACATACCCTAATCATTGAAGCAGGGCTCTACATCTCTGTCCATCATTTCCAAAGAGATAGTATTGTATAATTTACAGTGAACAGTTTTTCAGAAGGTAGCAACTCATTTCTGTCAGAGCTCTTTCACAGTGTTGTAATCTTAAATATGCATCAGTTATGCTTAGCTCCTTTTCAAATCTGCTCTTTTCTTTGATGTTTTTATCCACACAGTGGTTAAGGAGGTTGGTGTTCTGTTGCTACCTACATTGTGTTTAAAACACAACTCTTATAATTAATGTTCAGGAAATTATATTCTACTGTCAAAGATTATCTTGATGGTTATGCCATACCTGGTGAAAATGTATTCAACAGCACAGATTACCTGCAAATCTTACTATCTTATAGAAAGGCTAGTTTAAGGAAGTGAAAATTCTAATCTAGGCTTTATCAATTGCTTTTTTCCCCAGCCAAGAGGAACAATTTTCTGTTTCTGAGGTCTGTTCTCTATGGTACAATGTTCTCTCTTCTGTGTGTGTTTTTTGTGCTTCATTTGGTCTGCATTTCTGACATGTGTGATAAACTGTGTTGCAGATTTCAAAGTGATACTGTCCACTTTGGGTAAGGATTTTAAATCTCTTTTTCTTTTTATTTTTATTCCATAAAATAACACTACTTTAAAAACATATTTCTGTGAGTCTTTATCACCATCTAATTGATTTAAACAAGACTTGGTTTGATGACATTTGTATTAAGTCAGAAATACTACATAGGAATAGTTCTACTGGTGCACGGACAGCCTTGTCTAGTTTTAGTTTTCACTATCCTACTAATACTAAATCTGATCTGCCTTTTCCTGAAAATACTTCTGCTAATAATAGCCTATATTTCATGTCTAGTTAGACTTTTGGAAATAGTAATTTTTTATATCTATCTATCTATCTATCTATCTATCTATATCTCACTGTGTTCTGGACTTCATCTTGCTGATTTTTGTTTAATGTTTGAGAGATTGTAGCTGCAACTAGAGGTAACAGGTACAACCTAAACTCTGGAAGTTCTGTCTGATCATCAGGAAACAAGTTTGAAGTCTGCGGGTGATCAAGCACTTACAAGTTGCCCAAGGAATTTTTGGTCTCTATCCTTAGAGAGATTCAAAAGCTGTTTGGACATGGTCCTGAGCAACTGAATCTAGGTGACCCTGCATGAGCAGGGTGGGGTTGGACCAGATGGCCTCCAGGGATGCCTTCCACCTGCAGTTGTTCTGTACAGTTCTGTTGAAATCTCAGTGTTTCTCAGTAGAGCAAAATCACTTCTCTGTAGATCTTAGTGCTGTTTTCATCAGTTGTTTTCAATCTGTTTTGAGGGGAAAAATTACAGGGAGTAAAATTTACCATCCCTCCAATTCCATAAGTCTAATGGCCAAAGAAATGTGAGGACTGTTACTTACCTTTTGAGAAGTTTTGAAATTTTTTTTCCACAGGTTCAAAACAAATTTATGTTCTTCCATTTTTATTGGAATTACTGAGCACAGCACAATAAACAGACTGATGCTGCAAATGTACAAAAATCTGCTCCATTTTTCTAAGAATTTTGATATTTACAAATTTATTGAACACAGATTTTTTTTCTGTCTTTCAATCACCTAAAGATGTTCCCTTTTTAAGACCTAGAAAAAGTTGTTCTTATTGACATGATTTGGATTCTTTTCATATAATTTGAAAATCAATCTTTTCTTTCCTATTTTAGACCAACCATTGTAGGCATCCTGTTTTTTCCTCAACTTGATATAAATTTATTTAGCTTACACTTTCACCACAGTAGAAGATGTTCTTACCATATTGGTAAGAATTACTCCATCATGTAGAAAGCATTTTTGTTTCCTTCCTCAATTATTTTGATTATTTTCTCCTCAAAAGACCACTCAGGAATAGAAGACTGTGCATAACACAATGTAGTATAAATTGCATTTTTTTCTCCCTTAAGTTACATCAACAATCTTTTAACAAATACAGCCCTTGACTGATTTTAGATCTCACTGTTTTAGGCAGGCAATCATGATGATGAAATTAGGAGCTCACTTGCCCAAGGCTGTTTCTATTTCCATTGCAAAGAAATGGGTGTTCTGAAAGGAAAGTTAAATCTCAGGAGTTTTTATGTGCCCTCTAAAGACATTTACATCTCCTCAGTAGACACAGAGAATACTTGGGACAGCTGTATATCTAACTTGCCCCAGTAGAGTATCTAACACTAGCTTAGATGTATCCAGACATGCTCTGTCTTTGAACATAGATTCACTGACTGTTGTCAGATCTGTGTTTTAATTGTTTGCCTTCCAAATCCTGGCCTTGTATTATTTTATACTATTCAGTATTAATATTGCTACAGCAGCATTACTCCAGTTTGTGCACAGACATCACTGAAAATTAAGCTGTGTGTCATTTGCATTTAGGCTAACAGGTCTTTCATCATCTTCTACAACATTTTCCTATTAAAAATTCCTCTTTACTGTGATGGTATTGTCACTGACTTTACCTGAGTGCTACATTACATTTGCAAAATGTAAATTTTAGAAAGTCAGTCACTGTTCTCCTCTAAGCCTGAAATACTATTGGCTTCTTTGTGACTCTGGGCTTTGGCTTTCAGAACTCCTTCCTTCTATAAAATTTAAACTATCATGATGATGGGATCAGAGCAGTGTCCATCTTCAATCTTTTTCTGCCTAAACTAGGTTTACAGAACCTGAAATTGTGTGGAAAGGGTGGTGGATGCTGTTTTCAAGCTGGAAAAGCTGCACTTGGTATGAGGATCTAACCTCAATTTGCTGTTGATTGGTGAGTGAGGCAGCCCAGGATCCCCTCCTTCTCTGTTCCCATTCTCACAGCTGCTTGTCTTCTTCCCTCAGTTCCTTGCATTCTGACTAGGACCCAAAGGTTAATTGGTTGCCCATTCATTAATCACAATTGGCCTTTAATGTCATAAACCATAACTGCAACTTGTTCCTTAACTTAGCTAAAGAAAGCTCAAGGGTCACTTGTGAAAAAAAAGATACTTTCATGAGTGGCTCACAAGTGGCATGAGACTTACATTTTTAGTAAAGGAAATGAAAAATCAGGAAAAATTTGATATTTGATTCAGCCAATCCAGTGGGAACAACTAAAAACTTTTCCCTTCTTCAGTTGATTTGAAATGCCTTTTTAGGTACTTGGCTAAGCAGAGAAAATTATATTTTTTTTATTGCTATCTATGACTGAAAATCACAACCCCTGCTTTTGCAAAATTCAGACTATGAAAATGAAGTATGTTTGAGTTTGTTAGGGACATAGACATTTGTCTTCGTGCAATATCAATTAATGTACTTATCATCTCAATTTCTGGTGTATAAAAAATGAAAACAATTTTGAAAATACATTCTAATAACAATCTAATGATCACTTTAAGTAAAAGAGACAGCATGGTTTCAAATTCTGAAATAAATGCATTTCAGGATGATGTAAAACATAAGGTGAAATACTGATTTAGCAAAATGCTGCCAGTAAAGAAGGTAAAAAATAGTTGTGTGATGATAGTCCAAAGCACATCACCGAAGACCTAAATTTTTTCTACTCTTTCTTTGAGAAGAAGAAAACACTTTAAACTATGTGGCAGGAGAGTAAGGCTACAAAAGGACTCTAAAGAAATAAGCTTCTACAGGAAAAAGCAAACGGTTCTTCATGAAACATAAGACTCAAATCAGTGACAATGTAGTAGAAAAATATGAGAGTGTTCAAAATAAGTCAGGGGACAAATTGCTTCGAGGTATAGAAATCTCACAGGGAAAGAGAAGGGCCATTTGTTCCAGTAAATTGACATAGCAAACTCTACTCCAGAAAAATCATAACCCCATTAAAAGTAGATCAAGGACACAGCTGAGTTCAAGAAAAGAGTAGAGGCTAAGGATTCTAAAACCTCTTTGAAAAATCATAAAAATTCCACTGAATGCATTTTTTCTAATGGATATTATTCCCTCTGTGAAGATGAATGTCTTGTAAATGTCTGCTAATTTTCCAAGAAGTTTTGGTTGGTAGGTTGGTTGGTTGGTGGGTTTTTCATGTTGGTTCGGGTTTTTTTTTAAATCTGGTAGGACTAGTTCAGGAATACTAAATAAGAATCACGAGCCAGGACTGCTGAGTCAGAACTTATTAGGAAGACTGTGACTTATTCCTTCATAAAATGTACCTTCATTTTATGTGACTAATATTTCAAAACTATCTGACCATAGCAATGGTTTATAAAAGTGATGCAGGGATACACTCTGTTTGCATGTACTTCTGGATATACACTATCTGTTTAGGTATTTGCATAGCTAGTCTGGGGCAGTTAAGCAACCAGGGTAGATTTACATCTCAAGGAATGTATTAAACTGCAATTGTATTCAGAGTCATAATCAAGGACTGAGACCTCTTACACTCACATTTGAGTTAATTGTTTTGCCATGTCTTTAAAGCACAGAAGAATCAAGTAATTGAAAGATATTGCTTATGCTTCATGCAACAATGCTTAGTTTATGTAAATTGTACTGTATGGCTGGCAAAGCAGTGTTATTACAATTAAGGAGACTTAAGATGGTTGGTCAAATATGGATTAAAGCTTCAGGGTAATGTGGTTACTTGTGTCATGCAAAAAGTAACTACTGCCATTGGAAATTATTTGGAATTATTGTAGTTTGAATAATGTTAAAATGTGGATGGATATATATGAGTTTATCATGCCCTCAGCAGATCAGTCAGCCATAATCAGAACCCTGACTAAAACCTGACAAACACTTTATTAAGAGGACCCTCAAATTATTGCCCCCCTTAATATATTTTTTAAAATATTAGTATATTGGTGTATTTTAAAAGTACCTGGTTTGATTAAACAGGAACAGGGTGCAAAGAGTTTTCAGGATAATTTTAAACTTGGAAAAATTTGAATTTAATGAATGAATACAGTCCCCTTGGAATGTAACACAAGGACAGTCCCATCATAATGGTATTTTTTCTGCTTTGTATAAGAGAGGTGTTCTAAAATCTGATGGATTATGCTCATTACTATTATAAATATGAAGAGCAATTATTATCTCTGTTGTTTCATTTATACTTTTAAAAAAACTTGGGGTTTACTTAATTTGTGTGTATTTGGAGAGCAGATGGCTTCTTTGGTATTTAAAATGATGGTAGGGTTGAAGCTGCCAGTAGAAACTAGAAAAAGAAAAATAAGAAACTGGAAAAAGAAAAATAAGAAACTGAGCTTTTGTACTTAATTGAAATGTCACTCTCAGATGTTACTTTTTGTTTGTCTTTTTTTAGTTGTTTTGAAAGACAAAAACCAAAGCAACATTTCCCAAAAGGTGCTGTAAGCAGCAAATAAACAAATGTTTATTCATTGTAAATATTTAGCTTAATCATCTAAGTGTCTATGACTTGGTCAGGAAGGGGAATAAGGCACCTGAGCTCAGACTGCAGGAACCTGAGTTGAAGCAGGTTTTGAAATGCACCCTCATCAAGTTTGCAGGTGGCACCAAAGTGGAAGGACCACTTGATAACAGCCATTCAGAAGAGTGTAGGAGGCTGGGCAAATGGGCCAGCAGGAGCCTCCCGAAATTCAGCAAGGATAAATACCAAGTCTTCCATTTGTGAAGGAAGAGACTCCAACAGTGTTATAGGCTGGGGCTTTTGAGCAGCACTGCTGAGAAGTACTTGGGGAGATGCTGGTAGATGGAAAGCTGGGCATCAGCCTGCAGTGGACCCTGGCAACAAAGGCCAAGAACACCCAGGTCGGCACTAGGAGATCCAGGAAATTAGTTATCCTTTGCACTGTACTTGTCAGATCACTTCTGGAGGCCTGTAACAAGATTTGGGTGCAAGAAAGATCTTGATCAGCTGTTTTCCAGACATGGAATAGCATAGCTATTTGATAAAAATATTTCTCTCAGTTTCAGTAACATTTGTTGTGCCAGTAGCTAAGGAAATAGTGAACTTTGGCATAAATATGAAACTTCTGTGTTTGGTTTTGATGTTGATCATGTGCCAGTGCCACCAGTATTCATTTTGTTAAACCAATAACTAAACTGAGAATGAATTGTATCTTATCTTTTTTTATTTCTTAGCTACCTAGGTGCTTTAGTCATCACTGAACTATGGTCACTGTCCCTTTCTTCTTTCTGTAATTTGGAAACCATCTTGGTCAACAGGTACCTGATTTCTATCTAGCAAAAATTCAATAAAGGCCATTTTTTCTTTAAAAATTGAGATTGTCTTTCAACATTTCTGCTATGATGGCTTACAATATATAGCCTTTTCCTATACTGAATTTTAGTTCCCTGCTCTCTCACCATGAATTCAAACCTGTAGCCCTGAACTTGTGAGTGGATAGGGAAAATAGAAAAATGTTCTTGGCCTTAAAATATGATTTAGTGAGGGCTGGTTTGATGGGTTATATTCAGTGTCATCTATTGAAGCTTTTCCCCTTATGCAATATAATTCCAGAAACCCTGGCAAGGAAAAAGAGCTAATGTGATTAGTTCAAAAATTTATTAAGGGAAAACCCTATGGTAGCCACAACGGTAGCAGCTTAGGTAGGATTGTTTCCAAATAAGATGACAAACAACAGGAAAAAGACTACACATCCAGAAACTGAGAATCCCTGTGTTTAAGTGATGTTCTGTGTCCTTGCTCTTTCTTATTTCAAAATTGAACACTTATTGTTTGAGTGGTAGGATTGACTGCACAAACCTCTTAGTAATAATGCAGCATTGACAAATTGCACTTCTTATTTATTTTAATTGCAATGTTTAAAAACTGGCTAATCAAGTAGTCTGTAATAGATTTGCAACATTAATTTATAAATACTGGAAGTCTGATGACTGATATGATGTGCTGTGTGAATAAATTGCATAAGTTTAATAGGAAGCTGCCAGAAAAAAAAATGTTTTAAACCAATAAATAACCCCTCAGAAAGCATTTGTGATTTAAGAGTAAGTAAGGATAGGAGAAGGTTCTTGAACGTATGAGGTTAAAGAACCAGTCCGAATAATAAAATCAAAAGTGAAAGGAGTGTATTGCTGAAGAGAAACAGACTGAAGTTCCTGATGTTTCAACATCAGTATCAGCATCAGAGATTAAACCTTGAGGTAAGATAGAGATATATGGACTGCTTTATAGTTTTAAAACCTGTAGCAAGTATGCTGTTCTTACTGTTAAAACCACTTTAAGAGGATTGTTTTGTCTGGTCACAGACTGACCAAATACCTCCAAAGACTGTCAGTTATACTGGATCAGCATAATGAATTCATAGAGAACTGTGCCCTTAGGCCTGGCTTAGGATTCTGGCATTGTGCAATTGGTTTGAGGATTTAAGAAGGTCTAAGATTTGTAAAGGAAGAGTAAACTGTGTAACTGTGGCAAAGCTGAAGAATATTTTCATAGGATTAAAACTGGATCTGTGTATCCTTTAAAATGCACCTCATTCTCTCTGTTCAATGAATGAAGAAAGTTGCTACAGTTAATTGCTAATGACTAATATATTGTATGGCAAAACATTAAAACAAATCAGAAAGAAGTAATTTTAAGTTGTTTCATATATTAAAGGCTTCTAATTGAATATTTATTTTCCAAAAGTTTTAAGACGTCATATTAGATAATCTCTTAATTGATTTACTTAATTTAGCAGCCAGAATTTCTCACAGGAAGTACTTTTAAAGTACACAATGAAAAATATTAATAAAAAAGGTTATTGTGCTGTATCCCTGCAGCAGCACTTTATATTAAGTGACATTAATTGCTTAATAATTACAATGTAAGTTGGAATTGGAGCATAAAGAAATAGCAGTATTCCCATTTCTCATAATTCTGTTCTCAAATACAATCAGTTTACAACTTCTGTATTTCTGACTAATACCCCAAATGTGCCTATGTTATTGTGTGTGTCCAGTTGATTAATCTCTAGTAATATTTGAATTTAAAAACATAATGTAGCAGGTCCAACCAACTCCGCTAGCCCTAAGTATGCCAGGATTTCCATGTTAAAAACCTCTTTTATAGAAATTCATAACTAGTCTGTAAAACTGTGCTTCAGCTTGAAAGCTGGCATGTGTTAGGGAAAATTTTTTTTCACAGAATTTCTGTCAACATGGTTTATCTATTTAATGTAAAAAAGTGTAACTCAAGAGTTTGGTCTTACCATTGCTGTAAAGAGTGTAGAATGCCAAATGAAATGTAGAATGCTAAATGGCATAACTAATTTTTGTCACCGTGTCTTTACAATTTGTTAATGACTCAGCATGTTTTTGGATACATAGTTCTATATACAGGACAAAGTTTAAAATGGAGGAGTTTGGTATCCTGTCTTTAAAAATCCCGTAGAAGGGTGACACTTGTAAACGAGATAAAGTCATGACAAAATAGAAAGCAGCACTTGGGAACTGAGACTCAGGAAGAACTGTTTTGTTTAGCAATTTCACTGTTGTACAGTTTGAGAAGATCAGGTAATAAATTTTTAGACCAAAAACCTTTGCAGAAGCTCTGTGTTTCTGGTACCTCCACAACCTCTTTATTCTTCTACACATGCAATAATAAACATCTGGTCCAAAAGGCCAATTCTAAAGTGAGTAAGATAAAAGGCATAAACAAAATCACAGGTCTTTGCATGGATGCTGTTGCATACAACCTTTTGATGACCCTAGAGTGGTCCAACCTTGGACCTGAAGGGGTTTCAAACAGGGGGAAGTGATCTTTGTTTGGCGTCATAATTCAATATAATTGAAAATATGTACTGACTCCCTCTGTGGTGTTAGGAAACAATGAGGTGTGCGTCTGAGATGGACTATATGCATTTAGGATGGGAGGTGGAATTGTTTTGTTTTCCTTCCAAAGAGTTTGAAAAAAATTGTAGTTTTAGGATAGTTGATCAAAGAAATGTGTGGTTATCATCACAAAATAGGTTATGTATTTATTTATGTGTGTATATGTGTACATGAATGTGTATAGATTTTGTAACATATGATAAACTTAGTTCTCTCAGAAATATTACATGGTTTAGGAATGATACTTCCCAATTTATTTTCTCTCCATCCAAGACTCCAAAACCACTCCAAAGACTTGTTTCTGCTCCCTGCCTTCTCCTCATAGGTGGCCAGAGAGGAGAACTGGAGACTTTCTTTTGCAGCACTTCAATAGATAAATGACAACTATTTATTTCTAATTTATTTTCTGTAACAACAGCCTGTGTAGATCTTCTTTCTTTTTTTAAATTCCTTTGAAGTAGTTTGACTTTGTAACCCTATGAAGACAATAACATTTCAGATAATTTCTGTTTTTAGAAAAATTCATGAGTGTTGTTAGAAAAGGTCGTGAGTGTTTTTTTTTTTTTTTGGCATTTCTAGAGCTGTAGTTATGGGGATCTTTGAAAGCATGAAGCAATGTTTTAGGTTTCAAACCTGTTCCTCTAGTTCCCCTTTTCTTTAACTTTCATCATTTAAACTTTAAATGTAAAAAGAAGTGATGTGAAATAAGACTGCAAGTGCACAGGGAAAAAAAAGTGAAACATACGGTCAGATGGAGAAGTTTATCCTGAGAAATTTTGTAACAAACTATTGTATTGAATTTAACTCCTAATAGAGTAGTGCTCCAGAATACAAAAAAAAGGATATACAACTTCTATTATCTGTATTTTTATCAGAATAATCACGAAAAGTGAGAACAACCTCAAAATCACTTTTTCATGGCATAATTGGCCTAAACTTGATTTTAAAGTATTTTTAAAGTATTTTGCTAAGACATATAAGTGCTAAGTTAATTTTGAATTTGATGCTAAAAACAGCACTAACAATTCAATTCGTAATTGTGAGATTTGCAAATTAAGCATTGAAAAATATGAACCTGTAATAATTTTGTTACCTTTTCATTTTGCAATGACTGGTATTTCATTTCATTATATATATATACATTTCATAATATGAGTGGTCCTCTGTAAATAATTGTTGCTACTAATAAAGCATGTAGGATTGAATTATATGTTTTGAATTAAATTATATTCACGAGTCTATTAAAGAATATAGTTTACATAAAAGAAACAACCCTAAAGCAAGGATGATTTTGGAATTATTTCTTTCTTAAGAACTCTGAAATTCATGTCAGAAGTCACTAACTTAAGCAATTCTTACCCCTTCATGGAATTTATTGGGCTGAGACAAAGATGCTGACGTCAATGGAAGATTTTCTTTAATGCACTTTTAAGTAAACTTTGAATTTCCAACACATTTATTTCTACTTTAACAGTATTTAAAAGTTTCCATTTTGTGTTTTTCCAAGTACTCTTCTGTGTTGGAGAAGTTCTAATTTAGTAGTTCAGACTAGATGTTGCATTAAGTTTTCTATTCTTAAGTTAAAAATGTTGCTCATCTATTTTTGGAGTCTTCACATTCAAATTTGCCAATATTTTAAATTGTTTGCGTGAGGAGAGAGGGCTTTTAAAATATTTCATTCATTTTTCTCATATGCTATATTTCCCTCAGAAGTCTTTTTGTCTGCATACGAAAACACGGATAAATATGGGTATTTGGTATTATCTACTATAAGGGCATTGAGCAAAAAAAGTCTTATATCAATTTCTTTCCCTTATCTTACTAAGTATTTACCTTTATACAATAAGAAAATTTATCTGAACTTCGAAGAGACTTTGCTAAATAGAATTCGCTACAGCTGTCCTCATAATTGATGACATTGATTGACTGATTGTGAGAAGAAAGCTAGTATAAATTTATGTTACATGATTTAAGAAAAAATTACACTGCGAGTGAAACCAAGAACTCTACATTTCATTTAATGAGAAAGTTTCTGAATGAAAGATGGCATGCAAGGCACACCTCAAGGCTTTTTGATCATACAATCAGGAAAATAAAGTGTTTTAGTAAGGGAAGGTTAGCTTGATGGTATGACAGATCACAGGATTCAAGGTTTTGGGAGGTTTTTTAATATTCAGAATAAGCACAGATCAAATCTACTACAAAATGCCCAGAAATAATAAAAAGAGAATATTCATGTATCAATATAATTGTTTTCATCAATATATATGACTCAAAGGGCAATGCTGATACATGCAGGAATGGATATAAGGTAGTTTTGAATACTAAAATTGAGTATTAAAATAATTTTTCTTGTAATTCAGATGAAATATTTTATCCCAAATCAGACAAGTCAGATACTGGCACAGTGATACTGTAAGAAAAAAGATTCTTAATTGTTTCAGTATGAAAAAAAATCTTTTATGTTACTATGTTTTGCTAACAAGAATTTGTATTGCTTGGCTCCATGTACTTAGTGTACACATACTCAGTCTTAAATGTTGAAGAAGTTAAAAGTTCGTACAGATTTCTATGACTGTCTATCAAGGCCAGGGTTTGGGATGGGTTTTTTAAACATCACTGCCACTGATTTAGAAGAAAATATTCAGATATCCAAGTGGACAGTTTTCTTCATCTTACGGAGATCTAGGAATTGCTGCATTCCCTGTATGGTACTCTGAAATACCTTATTGTTTCTGGACTAGAACATTTTTGGAAATTATTTTAAAGAGCTATTAATGGATTCCCTGTTTTGGGACACTGACATTGTACTAGAATTTTTCATGATACTCAGTTTCTTTGGATAATGGTTTTGACACAAGAATAAGACAAATTCTGTGTTGAATTGTTGAAAGACATTGTACTGGACAACAGATGGTGTGACAGTTATGGCTCTCTCTGTCAGACTCTCCTTTGCCAATTGGACATTATAAGTATTCCAACTCCACTTACTTAATTTTTACCAATTTCTAGAAATTTTTGAAATCGTTATCTTCCTTGATATCACCTTTGATAAGCTTTAACATGAACCTTGACTTAATTTATAATGTAGGACAGTAGTGATATATTGCTAGGGCTTTCCTAAGTATGCACCACAATGTCTTTCTTAATCCTCTGGAACTTTCACTATTCAATCATTTCAACTGATACTATTTTCCTAGTTCAGAGAATCTAGCAGTTGGAAGATCTGGCAGTTTGTCCTTTGCAAATGGAAAGAAATGAAGACAATTTCTCTCTTGTTCTCTGCTTTTTGAGATGGCATAGTTTTATGACTTCATAGGTCTTATTTCTATATTGCAGCTAATAAGGAGTCAGATGGTGATATTCAAGATATTTTTAAATAAGGAACAATTTGCCTTTAGTAAATTTTTAAGGATTGTCTTGTTTTTATTTTTTTAGTACCATTTTTTTACTATTCCTAATACTCTCTCTTTGAAGGTTTTTCTATCTGCAGTTACCAAGAAGAACCACAGAATCACAGAATCATTTAGTTTGTTAAAGATCTCTGACGCCAAGTCCAACTTTTGACTGATCACCACTTTGGCAACTAGACCTTGGTACTAAGTGCCACATCCAGTTGTTTCTTGAGCACCTCTGTGGATGGCAACTCCGTCATCTCCCTGGGCAGTCCATTCTAGTGTTTAACCTTGCATGAGGAAATTTCTCCTGATGTTTAACCTGAACCTCCCTGGGTGCAGCTTGAGGCTATGTCTTCTTGCCCTCTCATTTGTTGCCTGGGAGAAGAAGGCGACCCCCACCTGGCTACAGCCTCCTTTCATAAGTTGTAGGGAGTGGTCAGGTTTCCCTGAATTTCCTTCTCCCCAGGCTAAAGAACCCCAGACTCCTCATCTGCTCCTCATATGCTAAAAATTTTCTCTTCTCTTTTATCTCTTTTCCCCGTTAGATATTTTTAATTGGAAATTTGTATGATTCTTCAAGACAGAACTGGTTATATCCATTTATTTAAGTCACATGACCATAAAAGTTATAAGAATCCAAGAAGGCTTTCAAAGTATCACATAACTTTTAGACATGTGATCTCTTAATGAAATTTTTAAAAATACAAAATGATGGAAGTAAATATTGACTGAGTTGGTCTCTAATTTTTTAATTTTCTATGACAGTGACTTTGAAATACAGTGGTGCTAGTAACAGACAGTATGTCTTTTCCTTTTGTCTTAAACTGTCTACATTGTATAAAAGTATTGTGTTAAAAAAGAAGTACCAGAATCACCTTCCATGTTGAACTGTGCTGCCTGCCTATTTACACAGTGAAAAATAGATGACAGACACTAAGTGCATCCATTCCATGAGTATTTCTTTTTACTTTCAGAGGCATACGCATTTGACCTGTACCCTTTTCATCTGATCATACAGAAAGGACATTTCTATGAACCACTCTGGCAAATGAAGCTGACCTTAATCTTATCCCGGGTTTCTTTACCCTTAATATCTTATCCTTGTGACAACCTTCTTATGCTTCAGGTACCTTTTCAAGACACAGCTCTTAGGAAATGCAGAAAATTCAGCCAAATAACTTACAAGCACAAAATGCACTGTGGTCGTTGGTACTGAGAAATACTAGGTGGAAAAATATTGTCATTTTTTTGTATGTCTTGTACATCAAAATATTATCGAAATGTTTCATTACCATAATTTTAATTCAGTCATTTTGAAATAAAAATTATTGAGTTTCTGTATTGGTCTAAATCTATTTTGCTTTGATAGCAATTCCAGGTTTAATGAATCAACATGTTTTAATGTAAAAAATATGTGGTAAACAACCTCCACTCATTTCTGCCTCTGGTTTATCTCATTAAGTCTGTTGTCATATCTTTTTTTACTTTCTCCTGACCTGCATGTTCAGGACTTCTAATGTTTTTTTTCCTGCGTCAGATATTTGGAAGGTGGCTTTTTACTATCTTTGTGGAGCACCTGAAATAATGGGCCTTAAAATATTTAGGTTATTTAAGTATTTTAGCAGTAGAAAAAGGGTAGGTAAATACCAAGGTTTGTGACATAAAAGAACTTAAAATAGATTTCAGACCCTACAACAATTCAAGGAAGCAGAAACAGTCATCATATTTATTAGGTATAATCTTGAAAAAAGGCAATAAAATTTATCTTTCTTAACAGGACAGGATGACTGCCAGCCTGAAAAATGAGATTAACAGTAAGATAGCTATCATCCATTTTAACTTGTTTTTCTCATAAGGATAGATCAGATGAAATCATCTGCTCACCACTGCAGTCACCTTCAGCAGACACTTTTGTACATAGCACTAGATGTATGAAAAGATTCATGTAGAATTCCTGTTTACACACTGACTTTTTAAGAAGCTGTTCCATAAAAGATGGATCAGATCTGAAGAACCTGTCTAGGTTTTGTAGATATTTGGAGATTATATGTTCACTTAGGATTAGGACATGGAAATGCACTATAGATCTTGCCATTAAATCCTCCCCTCTAGGTTTATATAGCAAAGAGAAAACCAGAAATCTACTGATGATGAGCAACTACATGTTTTATAAATTTATTAATAAATATTTCAGAATATGACAAAAGTATATTATTCCAGTTAAATAATGCCTTACAAATCAGTCATTGCCAGCTGTGAGAAGTGATTTATGAAAACAGTATCTTGCAAAATAAAGAAAATTAACATACCTAAATCATTGGGCTAAGAAAGAGATTAGATGCTAGTTTGTTAGTAATGTGCTTGCAGCAAATTGATTGCTAGTGATTTGGATAAATCTGAGAATTGTTCAAAAGAAAAAAGGAATCACCAATGTTGCTGTTCCAGGGATACTATGAATGGCACTTTATTTGGCCACAAGATAGATTCCTGTTGCTATATCTCTGGAAATTCTTATGAGCATGGCAAAATTTTCTTACAAGCCATCTGTTTTTCTGAACTTTGGCTATTCTCTGCTTCTACTGCAGTTCAATTTTAAACAGTTACGATGTCAATAGCAGTGACATCAAGGTCATTATTTTACCCATGTTTGGATTATTCTGGGCTGATAATTGCAATAGACAACATACGAAACATGCTATCCTCAATCATAAGGAAAATTACTGGTAATAAAAATGACAAGAAAAAAATTAATCCTTTTATGTGCGGAGAAAGGCAACAGCTCACACTTAAATGGTTTTACCATACGAACACTTCTTTTCTTTTTTATTTTTACTTTGAATGTTATGTGTGTTGTGTTGTTACACATAATGGGTAGTGACAATCTCATAACACGTACTTTATGCTCTTGCTCAACTTTAAACTCCTGCCACATGTCTTATGTTAGAAAACTACCATCAAAAATGAACTTCTCATTCACAGCATATGTGTCCTTTTCTTTGCACTGATGCCTTAATTTCCTTTGTTGTTTCCTTGGACATTTTTTCCCCTCAGTTGTCCTTTAGTTTATTCTTCTTTACCTCATAGCTGAGGTTAATGCTCTCAACTATTTTGTGTCTCACCATGTAAAAGAAGAAAGGATAACACACAGGTGACTTAGTACAGTACTTGTGTATTTGTTCACGAGTATGAGCATAGTTTTATTCTACTCTAAGAAGCCTCTTGTTGACATTCAATGGCCCATACAATCCAATAGCAAAAAAAATTACTCATATTAGCAGCATATTTGAACTGGTTTTGGAAGCCTCAGATCTCTTTTCCCCCCCCCTTTTTTATGGAAATCTGGAGAAGACCACATATTAGAATGATTAATTGAAAAATCAGGGATGTATTGGCAGCTCAGAGTAACATTCAATATTTTTATAAGCTGGAGATTAATTCAAACTGTTCATTTAGAAAGTGAACAGTGCTTACAAAAGCTAGGTGGCATTTATATCATTAATTGTATCTATTCCATCTGTCTCGTCTTGTGGCTAATGGGCTTTTATCACTGCAGATGTGTCCCATTGATACATGCTGTCAGCTAAACGAAGGCAAAACAGGAGATAATGAAAGAATGCACATTTTACAGCTAGAAGAGATGCTACTGAAGTTATGGACCAAATGGGTTTTTTCTTAAAATCTGTGTATGGATAATTATATCTCAAATCTGAGGAGTACTGCATTATGTCTAAGATCTACAGGAAACTGGTTGTGTTTTATTTACACATTTTTCATTATCTTCTTAATTTTGTACACATGTATTTTAAACTACTAATTGACTTATTTGGAAGTCAATTAGTACAGAGATAACATGGAAAATCTATTTAAGTTATCACTGAAATTATTGTTATGAAAATGCTTCTTGTATCTGAGTTACTTTTTCTGTAACACATCACAGTACGATTTCAAAACTCTGAAAAGTTAAAAGTAAGTTATAATTAAAAGAGAATACTAAGTGAGAATACCTGGAAGGTTGGCACGGTTTTACTGATGAGATAATGGTAGGACATAATTTCATTCAAGAGAAGTGACTCTGAATTAGTATGTAAAATATCTCCCTCCCCCAATGAATATCTTTGCTTTGTCTAACTCAACAACTGCAATCTATACACACAGTTCCTGGGTTTCTAGTGTAGGCCTAGCTTGAGAGCTTCCATGATGGAAACTACCCATTTCCGTGGGATATTTGCTTATAATAAAATTATGTAGAAACTGTGAAATGGGTTATGTGGCATTATGATTTCCAAAACTGAAAGTAACTTAAAATCCAATTTCACTGATTTAAATAAGATATATATATATATCTCTAAAAATTTGAAAGCATCTAGCATATTTTCCAGCTTCATCTTGTAGAACTGGGGACTAGAAAAGATTTTTAGTAAAACAGGAGTAACTGTGATTTTGGTGGTGCTTTTGTGTGTAAGGAATTAAATACAGCAATTTTTTTTAATCTGCATGAGCATAAACACATGATTATTTTTAAAGAGACTAAATTAAAATGATCCATTCTTGAAATAGTGTATGCTATGATCTTACTATAACAAAGTGAAATATTCTAATCCAGGTTTTAGTTCAATAGTAATGGTAAGAATGCAACGATAGCATTTAAAGAAGTAATGAGTGTTAATCAAAGTAAATGATAGAGGAATCCTTAAATCCCTTTTGAAAGGATTTTAAGTCATTCTTAAAACTCTGCAGTACCTTTCAGAAATTAAATTGCTCAAACTAATAACTCAAGTTTTTACCATCCATTGCACTCTGACTTTTTCCTCTCCACAGAGTCTGAGTTTCACTGAATCTCAGTTTGATACCTCTCTTCTACTAAATTGTCAACATTTTCCCAAAAGTTATACTGCTGCCTCATGTACAATAGAGTACCTACTGTAAGGAAAGTGAGAGCAAGATCGCAATAAACCAAGGTACTGAAGAGGTTCAATTATTTGTATAGAATCATAGAATATGACTTGCATTGGTGGATTTGGACTATCTAGAGGAATATACGTTTATCTGTAATCGCGAAACGTGCCATGACAAGCAGGTACAGGTGGGTAGAGCCCCTGTGGTATGGGGAGCAATGGTCAAAATATAAATCTGGGGAGGCCTGGCAGATTGATTACATCACGCTACAGCAAACCTGCAAACCCACAAAGGCAAGCGCTATTTGCCTATAGTGGTGGAAACAACCACTGGATGACTGGAGTTGTACCCCATGCCTCACACCACTGCCTGTAACACCGTCTTGGGCCTTGAAAAGCAAGTCCTCTGGCAACAGAGTGCCCCAGAAAGAACTGAGTCAAGTAACAGGACTTGTTTCAAAAATAGCCAGAGAGTATGGTATTGAGCGGGTGTGTTATATTCCCTATATTGCACCAGCATTTGGGAAAATTGAACAGTACAATCGTTAAAAACCATATTGAAAGCAATGGGTGGTGGGACCTTCAAACATTGGGATCTATATTGAGTGAAGGCCACTTGGTTCGTTAACACTAGAGTCTCTACGAATCAAGCTGGCATTGACCAGTCAGAACCTCTACTTACTATAGAAGGATATAAAGTTCCCATGGTGCATATGGTAAATGTGTTAGAGAAGGCAGTTTGTATTAGTCCTGACTCAAGCAAAGGCAAACCCATCCTTGGGATTGTTTTACTCAAGGACCTTGATGGATAATGGGGAAACACGTGTACCTCCAGGGGAGATTTAATTTTTGGGTAAGAAGAATCTGTAGTGTTGAATTGCATATGTAATACTGGTTGCTGGATGACATTGCCTCTGTATGTCATGACTACCATGGACTACCTGAGTGTTGTCTGCTCCAGACACACCAGTGGTGAGCTCCTGATGCAGCTTGTAATCAGCTGACATGCCAGCTCTCCTGATCTGAAAGGTGCATCTAGGATGGATAGAACTCACAGTCATGGACTAAATGATCTCAACAGACATCTTGAGGGAAATGGCCATTGACTACTGCAATAATACCTGCATTTGTGCATATGTATGTACATGTACATGTATGTGTATAAGTATAGGTATGTAGTTGGAAGGTATAGGATCTGGGCATGACATAGATAGCAAAATTTAAGAGGTGTCTAATGTCCTAGTTTCAGGAAGGGGGCAGAGCTTGGCTTACCTGCAGTGAAATTAATAGCTGGTGCTAAACCACCACAAATATTAACAAAGTTAAATTTAATCCAATAATAGTAATTTTAGTACAGTTATTTTATACAAATTGTCAAAATCATATTGGCTGCTGTATGTAATTCTGCCTTCTCACCTTTGATTACAGGCAGAAGTAAGAAATACAGGAAAATAAAGTTAATTTTTTGAAACAAGTATTTTTAGTAGCTTTTCCTCAAAGTAATTTTCCATTTTATACCTTGAACATTTTCTGTAAAAACCTGATGGCTTCTTCTTCACAGAAAGTTCCACTGAGTCTCAAAACTTTAAGCATCTTGTCTAGCACAAGGTAAAAGCTGCAGCAGAGTCTAGTGTAGCTGCTGTATGAGAGAGATAAAGAGATTATCTGAAAAAATGTAAGACCCAGCTTAGCTGATTGTTGGGTGTCATCCCATAACTGTTTTGCTTCCCATTCTCTATCCCAAATAAGAACCTATAAAGCTAATGGAAACATAAAAGTAGCTGAAAGATAAAGGAAAAGTATGTTGAAAGTTTTAAGTGAATCTAATGCAAATGATGAGGCATGCTTTTGTCAAACAAAATGCTGAAGCAAATGCAAGTATCTCTAGTGAGTATCTCTAAGTCTGTGAGGATGAAGGCTTTGTTCTCATACTAAAGAAAGCTTATTCTTTTGAACTTAATATATTCTTCCTGTTGAAATGACTGACTTTTGCAAACAGATTAATGAAATACATCATATAGGAATATATGATGTATATAGTATATAGGAATATTCATTGATAAAGAACTTGTATAAAAAAAAGCATTTTTTCACTGAAAATATTGAATATGGGCTGTAAAGAAAATTCAGCCTTATTTATCCCAAATAAAAATGAAATTGATTATCTTAGTCAATGTTTATAGGTAGTAACATGCAATTTAACACTTTCATGGTGTGAGGGGTTGTGTTTGTTTTCTTTTAAATATGCAATATTGTAAAGATATTTTCTTCTTTTCCACAAATTCAAGTGAATTTGTGAATTGGTGAATTGTTCATTTTTTCAGTAAAATGTTCACATTACCTTTTTCTTCAGATATTTTTAAACTCTAAGGCTGTTAGTAGCCTCAGTCAAATGGACTTAATTATTTAACTGGTTAATACAGCGTTTAACTTCTGGATGTCTCAAGCCTTAAGCAGAATTCAGATGATCATGGCAGAAATTGTATTCCTTGTAGTGTGTGAGTAGAGTGAGTGTTTAGCTCTTCTAGCAAGCAGAGCAGAAAACTATGTAGGACTAAACACCAGGAACCCTGAAAAAGAAGTCTGCCTGAAATTTCAAGCCCCATTAAGTTTAGATGCATAACTCTCATCTAGATGAAATTATCTGGTGAGCCTGAGACAAATGTCCTGATCTTATGGGAGTAGATGGATCTATCTCTTATTTCAAACAAAGAAGAAAGTTCTCTCACCTTTTGTAATGTGTTTGGTGACAGTGGTGGCAGTGATAGCATACTGTCTTTGATTCCTGCATTAATAACTTTAGTATGTGGAAACGTGAGCAAAATTGTTTAATCTTCAGCTTAGTAGGTATAAATGTAGACCAAATCTTTCATACTTCCAGCTATGAAGATGATTAAGGATTTGACGCGTATGGAAATAGGTTGTGAGAGGTGGACTTGTTTGTATTGGAAAAGGGAAGGCTCAGGGGAATCTTTTCAATGTATTTAAATACCTCATGGGTGGTAGTAAAGAAATTCCAGTAAACTGCAGAAAATTCAAAATAAAAATAAGAAAAAAATATTTACTACTGGGGTGGTAAAGCAGTGAAACAAATTGTTCAGGAAGATTATGGAGTCTCCATCTTTGAAGTTATTCAAAAGTCATCTAGATTCGGTCTTGAGTGACCAGCTCTACATGGTCCTGCTTGCTCAGGCCAGTTGGGCAAGGTGACCTATGTAGGTGTGTACCTCAACAATTCTGTGATTCTGTTACTCTGTGATTAAATAAAACAGAACACTGAGCTCCGTACATATTCTTACTTTGGGCTTCCTCTGGAGCATTGGTGCTTACTTTGTTGTAAAGAAATAGCAGCATGCTCTTTTAGCATGCAAACTTGCAAAGCTACATTGATAAAAAATTATTTATTGAAGATGCAAAACATAAATTGACTCCAAAACAGACCAGTCTCCATTCCCAGGACTGTGACTACACACAATAAATGCTTATGATTTCTTAAGAAAATGGCTAATGTTCATCTAAATGTTGGTTTGGTCTGATCCAAAACACAAAGATCGGAGCTTTGTAAATTTACAAAATATCATGTTCTGAGCATATTGAGCATTCTTGGCATTTGGGGAACAAAAAAAATGTGTGACTGGAAAAAGCAGTCAGAGTGAGTACTGTCCTTTTGTTGTCTGTGGACAGAACTAAGGTTTGATCTTTCATCTGAAATGAGGGACTTGATTAGATCTGTGAATTTTTAATTATAATTTCAATCAGAATTACCTGAAAAATTGCAAATGTTTGGATATTTTTCATCCTAATACTGCACATTTTTATTAAACACAAGATATAACAGTCTTACACACTCATAAGATGTAGATATATTTTTTTCTTAAAAATAGATCTGTATATTTTTGTAATTTCTCTTGCTGTTCATTGGTTTTCACAGGTAAGTCTTGTGTAATCTTTTTTCCCTAAGGAAAAAAAATAGTTCAGCATTATCATCATAGTTCATCCCACATGTTGTTGACTTTCCAGATTTATTATGTGGTGTCAGATGGCCTAATTTGTGATTTCTGTTCTATAGGAACCAAAACAGTTTCTAACTTGTGGTGCATATCCCACCAGTACCACTAGAAAGAAAAAAAGCTAATCAAGCATTTTTTAATATTTTCAGTCTTGATATCTGGATTTTGTGTGCATTTTAATGAAACTTCTTAAGCACTGATTTGCTATCACTAATAGACTGTAGTCCTAGAAACTGAATGTTAAAAACTAGGACTTTCCGAAAAATCACTCCTATGTTTAATTAACAATTTACTGAGGTGTGAGGATGCTATTATAATTAGAAGAGGAGGATTTTTGAGAAATACATTGTTCAAGACTCTAACCATTTGTAAGCAAGAAGACTTGCTGTTCTAGTGTTTCCCATAGGTTTAGTAACCTTCGATGAATTTCCCCTCCACTACTCTTCCTTTGAATACATTTGAAGTTTTATCATCCACAGTATGCTATGAGTGGATTCCAAAACATAGCTAGAAGCTGTATGGGTCACTTTTCTTTTTGTTTTTTGTTTTGAATCTGCCCTATTTCATTCAAGATCTCTTTTTAAACTTGTGAGACAGCAAATGAGTCATGTTTAACAGTTTATATTTTACAGATGTTTCTCACTGTCTCCTAAACCCCCAATCATCTCTTCTTTAGACTTAAGCATCCTACATTGTTATTCCACACTTTCCCTGTATGGAATATTGAACACGGTATGCAACATAGAATCATATAATAGTATGAGTTGGAAAGAACTTTTTAAAGACCACCTATTCCAACTCCCCTGCCCTGAAGGGGCATCTTCAACTTGATCAGATTGCTCAGAGCATTACTCATATCCAGAATATATAACTAATGCATTTAGGAAATTTTCATTCATAGTTTGTTTCTTCAAGAGACAGTGCTATTTTTTAGTTTTAAACCAAGTTTTTGGACATGAAAATGTCCATTTCTTCTCAGTGAAGAATAACTGTGTCCATTATCATATCTTCTTGAAACTGATTTGAAACAAGAATTATACCACATTACTTTGGTACATGTTAGTTTGTTAGTCTTGAGGAGGATTTGGTTTCCCCATACAGTAATTACTGAGGATTTAGTGTATTTGCAGGGAATGTTAATGTACACTGAGAAATGGGGGACATGATCTTCTGAAAAGAGATACAGATTCTGAGATATTTGTACTATGAATCATAAGAAGTAGAGTTCTCATAAGATGTGAGGATTCATCTGACTTCTTGAGAAGTGAATAGCATTTGAAAATGTATGTTGTTTCTTCAAATCCTATCAGTACATTTCTTCCATTTTTATCCTTAATCTACCTCAGTGAAAATATCCCAAAAGTCCTTCAATGAGAAAGTTATTATCCATCTAGTACTTGACTTCTAAATACCAAATATAGATCTCTATTTTCAACACAAGAGAGAAAAATGACCTGAAACAGCCTTTGGTATACTTCCATATGGCACAAACCCTTAGTATTTCTTCTGGCTTTTTTCAGTATATAGAGCATGTCTGAACTTCATGCTCCAGGAAATACAGGCTGTGTAATAGTTTAATTTACACTAGAATAATTTAGAACACTGTCAAGACCAAAATGAACACAGATTTTATCAGATTGAAAGGGTTGAAATCTTTGTCTTCATTAATGATATACCTTCCTTGAAAAAAGCTTTAATGGGCTTTCATCTTATAACTTCAGTGTTTTCTTCACTAAAGTATTTAGTAAATGACAAATACATGTATATAATCAGGATTGTTTCATATATAGATCTCCAACTATTTCTACCAGCTCACAGATACTAGCTACTACAACTGTACTCTTTGAAAACTGAAACATGACAAAAGATGTGCATTTACAAAGCTACATAAAGGGAACTTAGGACAAAGTATGGGGATTTTTTTTGGTGTTAAGTCAATAAAGTTATTTGGTTTTGTAGCATTGGGAAAGCCCTTAATACTAGTATGTGAAGAAAGTGAAATGTGGGATACAGACACAATCAGAAATAAAGGATTTTATATGTCATCAAAGACTAATTGATGGCACCCTTACATAATATACTCATGGTTTCTTCTTTTTTAGAAGAACTATGTGGTTCTTCTTAAAAAAAATGGTTTTGAACTTGAAAGTAAATTAATATGCCATAATCATAGAATGATTAGAATAGAATGTGCTGTTCCTTTTCAGTCTTCTTGAGCATTACCTTTCCAGAACAGCTTTCACATATTTTGAAATATCAAATATGAAAACCAAAAAAAAATTACCTTTGTTTTTGTCTTCTCTGCATTCTTGCTGTTTTTCAGAATCAGGCATAAAGGTAGGTACAAAACGTGGGCAGGATGTTTAATTGGCACATGAAAGTGCATTGCTTACTGTTACACTATTTTGTGACTCATTTACCCCCTTCTTTTGGGAAGAACATAAAAGGAAAGCAGCAGCAAAACTTCCCAGTGCAGTTGAGGGCTGACTGAAGATTAAAATCCTGCAATGTATCATAAGGTTAAATAACTATATGTTTGCTCCCAAAGCCCTAGGATTGGAGTTTTTTATGTCTGTGTTTGCATAGTTATAAATGCAAAATTACTTTTTTTTTTTTTTAACATGAGGGGGAAATGGTCTCTTTGTCCTTATTCTATTTCTCAAAAGTTGTTGAAAGAAATGTGGCCAAACAACTACTTTGTTCTTTGACTGAACAAATGATGTCTGGAATGTAAATCAAATATAAAATATTCCTCTTCCAACCAACAAAATATTTGATAAAACTGTGTAACTGTGAAAAAGCAAACCTAAAAATGGAAACTATTCTGTAGCATTAGGTCATTATCCATAATGCAAAAGATGCCTCTTAAGCTGTGAGAGAGAATATACTGAGAAATAAAAGTCTTAGAAAAAAAGAGGGCAAGTACTGTAGGGCCAAAAAACTGTTTTATTTAAATAATTGTCCAATGAGAGTAAAAGAGAGACAGTGCTCAACAGTAAAAGAAAAAAAGAAAAAGAAAAAACCCCAAAAAACCAAACCCTTAAAAAATCCCCAAAAATAAAACAAATAAACAAACGAAAAACCCCAACAGCATCCCAGGATTTTAAAGAGCAGATAAATTTAAGGTTTAATTTATATGCAATAGTACAAAAATGTATTTTGTCTTCACTGCAGACACTGGGTCCATAGGAGAGCATACTCTTTTGCTCATGCCTTACTATTATTAAATACATTTCAACTTACACAATTTTAGCTTCTTCTTAGTAAAAGATTTTACCATTTAGTTAAAGTAAAATTGGTTTAAGAAATGAACTGCCAGTTCAAAGTTACTTATTCAAAGCAACTGATCAAAAATATCTTTTCCAAGAAAGCAAATGAAAGTGACTTTTTTCCCCTAATACATATATGAGTCTACTATTTAGCTGTTCCACTAATATGGAGAATTGGACTTAGCTTCTCTCAGAGGAACAGCAGTCAGCAAAAGCCTCTTAGTCCTCTTAGCCTGAGGAATGTGTGTCTCTAACAGACTGCCAGAAAAGATTAACTGCTGCAGGTAGCACAGCTGCTGGTTCAAACAATTTTGATCTTTTTATATCTTGTGCTCATTCTGTTTCCACATGGAATTGGTCTGCTTGTTATGGAGAGCCGCAGGTAGCACAGCTGCTGGTTCAAAAGATTCCAGTCCCCTTATATCTTCTGTGCATTGTTTCTGCATAGATCTTGCCCAGTTGTTTTGGAGAGCCCCATGGAAACCACTTTACGAAATAGTTTGCTAACCTTTTAAAGGAGTGAAATATGGTCCTACTTTTTTTGTCTTTGTAGTGGAAAAGCTTGTTCATCAAAACCAGTATTTACTATAGTTTCTTTGCATAGTTTTTCCTAGGAGAGTAAAAAGAGATACCATTTAAAAAACCTAGTTTAAGAAAAAAAATAAGTGTAGATATCACTATGCCTGACTATTTCTCAGTATGTGCAGTCTGTGTGTTCCATTTTAGGTTTTAAGTAGGGTTTATGAAAGTTTATGGGGGTGGGATGATGCATTTATCCTAACCAGCCATTTAGAAGGTAGATTACTAGAGTAAATTGTCATCTAGTGACAAGTCAAGAGAAATAGGCAGCTATGTAATCACTCACCTTGAAAAAGATTGATAAATGGAATTAATTTACATTGTGACATGCCTATCTCCCTGCTGCTTATGTTGAGCATCTCTAAGTGAAAGGTCTTATTTTTAAATAGATGAAGTTACATTATATAAATCCCCCATTAGTGATTCAGAAATCAAAGCCATGTTCTCATAGCTGAGCTCTGTACTGACAAGCCTAGATGTTACTGAATATTCTGTGGTTTGTAGAAGCATATGTAAGCTGTGGGTGCAGGAACAACTAGAATTTCTGCGTATGAAATATTAATGTTGAGCAAACTTGGCTATATGGTCAAGGTACTAAGATCATTCACTGCTGGGTGATCATTCCAGTTCAGTAGGATGCTTTTTCGGCAACTTCCGGACCCTGCTCTCTTGTGCTGTGAAGGTTTGACCACAATGCTTGCATCATTCCTGAAGGTGCAGTTTAACTTCCCTCTTAAAAAAATTTAAAAAATAAGACAAAATACTGAGGAGAGTCTGGTGGTGTAAATAGCTTTCAGTTTCTTAATAGTACATCAACATGATGGACTAAGGATTGTTTTCACTACTTTACCTATATCCCCTCTAAACATAAGGTAGAATACTAAATGATTTTATCAGGCATGCCTCCCTTATTCGAAGAGAAGCAGTTTTGAGAGGATAAAAAGAAAATAAAGATAATCAAGAATATGACCACATCTTTTCTGACCAGCATAGCTACCTGGATGTGTAAAGAATATATTGTACTCTTCTGCACTATTATGAAGTGTCTAAGGTATTCTGAAGTCGAGATGTATAATTCTGAAATGAGGATCACGCTTTGAATTTGTAGCATTTTATACTATATATCTGGACTGACAGACTGAGAGCACATTTTACATTGTAGTACAAGAAAACCTTTGCATGATGACTAAGGTTACTTGATTTAGGAAGAACTAAAAGAAGTCAAATTAAAAAGTAGCCAACCTGTATTCTCACTTAATTGCAAGATTTAGAATATTGTCTTTATATCTTTGATGAAGGGATGTATGGACTGAGAAAAGAACAAAAGTATTTAGTCCAATATGTGTGCTCAGCATCATTACATTCTTTTGCAAATCCTTGCTGAGTTTTGGGTTGACGTGCCAGATGACCCACACAAGAATATTTTATTCATACTCTCTATTATTGATACCTAAAGGTCGATCTGTGCTTCCTCAGACAAAACCTAGGAGACTGCAGTAAGTCTGTATTAGTTTTAGGTAGTGGATGCCCATAAAAAACAGGGAGGAAGAGAGGATACTGCTGTGCTTGGTTCCTTTTTTGTTACAAGATTCATTGTTGACTGAGGTCTCCTAGGATATGTGTTACACTAACCATTAGGAGAATGAATTACTTGGTTACATCACATTACTTGGTTAAGTTTGTCAATAAAATTGTTATAAATACAATTAGATTTTTTTTCAGGAACTAGATTAGGGAAAACTAGTTTCTAAGGACTGAAAATGACCCAGGAGGAAAAGTCTTGTCTCATCATTATAGTTACTCAAACTGCAGGTGAGTTTTGGTATATGCAAGAGAATTATTAGTGAGACCTTTTCATTTATTGAGCAGCATGTGTGCAGTTTCACAGATACCATTCCCATAGATTAATAGTCACTATGGGCATCCTACTATTGTTTAGTAGTTGACAAGAATAAATACAAAAGAATCAGGTATAAAATAACCTACAAAGAACAGGCTATTTTTCCACAATAAAGTGGCTAGTGAAGAAAGTATGCTAGAGATTACTTCTGAGCTGAAGGAAATAGTGCATTCTTTCTCTTCAGGGCAGTTTATGTGTCTTTTCTAATCTCTACTAGCTGTGCAGATGTTAATGACCACTTTTTCCCGGATCTCTCTTCCTAATGTTTTTCATCCACCATTCTTCAAAAGTTTCAGAAGTGTGAAATGTCAGCAAAATATTTCACATACAGAGAGAACAATAGTGAAGACAAAAGAGAAACTATAATAAGCATCTGCTGCAGACCCTGAGGACTGAAGAGAGCAACAGGAAAACAAACAAAAACACTACTGGGAAAGTATTAAAACTCAGGACAACAAGATAATTTGCTCAAGGGTGACTACAATGAACTGGACATCTGTTTGGTAACAAATACAGGAAACTGCAAAACATCAAAGATATTCTGCAATTAGCCAAAGGATAACTTCATGATCTGGAAAGTAGAGGATGCAACCATGAAGGAAGCAAGTCTGTATTAACTTCTTCCAAGCTGGTGTGATTGGAAATCACTTATGTATCTGATAACCAGTTGGTAAAGGGTCACTTTCATTTCATAAAAAAAAAGAAAAAAAATCATTTGATCAAAAACTCAAAGGCAATAGAATGATAAATAAAAATTTGTGGCTTTAAAGGCAAGTGTCTAGATCCCTACAAATTATATGAACTAACACTGAAACATAGATTTAAAATAAATATAAAGATTTTAGGCTGTGTTGAAATTAGTTAGAACAGGAAGGAATTCGGGCCCAGCTAGAGTTAATTAAAATAGTTAAGAGAGCTGGACCTGAAACGGTTTTCAAGATGTTAGTAATTGATTACTGAATAACTGATGATCTGTCATTTGTATGTTTGCTTAGCTGTGCTTAGAATGAGGAACAGAAACATTGATAAGTTGGTCTAGGGAACAAGGACAATTACCAATTTCCTCCCTTTGTGGGAACCTATTCAAAAGTCACACCAGAGGAAAATTAGAGGTCACTAAAGTAATTAGGATTGTTAAAGTTCAGAAAGGTGAAAAGGTCAAAATGAGGAAGATGAGCTTACTTCATCTTTTTTTTTACTTCATCTTTAGGACCACTGACCCAATTCAAGACCACCGACTCCATTCAGAGCACACACTGTGCATGCTTAATGACATTTAAGCTCATTTCCATACAGAGTGGAGAATGGGAGGTGTTAATGTTATGAATATGCATTTGTACTTTGGATATTCATAATTTTTGTAAATAAAAAGCTTTGTGTTTTCTTGTATTGGGGCCCTGCACCTTAGGGAGTTTATCCCACACAGTGCCTGGAGCCAAAATAAACATGCACTTTCTAACTTTAAACGGTTAGAGAGTTTTTGTCCATCTCAGTTGGATATCGATATTAGATTGATATTCATATTTTGGTAAATCAAAACAAGCTCACTTTCTACTTCACTTAGTTGAAAACGCAGGTGTTATCGTGAATGTGTTTTTAGTGTATTCATAGTACCTTTCTCTTTTTCCTGCCATTCTTAGAACATGTCTTGTTCTGATATATGTCTGGACTTAGTGCTTTTCTTAGCTTGTGTTCTTTGTCCCAGCAGCTCATAATTCATTTTTCTTGTCCAGCATGTCCCCCTTTTTTTACCTAATATCTTCTTGCTTTAACAGATGTTTCTCATTCTCACTTTCTCTGTTAGCTGATGCACTCCAAACTTTGTCTTCATGTCTGTCTGATCCCTCTGTATCATGACGAAATTTCTTTTGCTTCATTAAGAAGAGAAGCTAATTAGGTGTCACAGACTCAGTTCTTGTGCCCTTTTCCAAGCCAGGGCATTTAAAGTCCGCTTAAACAAATTCAGATTTTTAGTACTTTCAGTTCAGGGCTGGAGCATGTCCAACGGCTATCTGAGCAAAGTAGAGGCATGGTTTAGTAAATGACATTTTAGTGAGTTCAGTGACCTGTGAGAAGCTTGGATGTGCTAAATGATTATGATTTTTTTCTACAACAGTAGAAAAAAATCAATGGAATAACTCACCACTGTTCAATCTTTAGTAGTTTGAGTTCTTATAATTTGACCATACTTTGGTCAAGTTAATGAAGATGAAAGACAGATAATATAGAAGTTACCATTCCAAATGTCAGCTTCCGCTTCAAAGACTGGAGGCATTGAAGTTTTACAAAGAAAATGCTGCCAACTTTATTACATTGGCCAAATGATGCCTTTTTCCTCAACTCACATGTCAAAGGTAGTTGAACAATTTACACTGAACCTTTCCCAAAACACACACTCCTAGGCCAACACCAGTCATGATAAAATCCAGCACAAGTGCTAAAAGCTGGCAATGTTTGAAGGAGCTTTAAGAAAATTCTAAATAGATTTGACTGCTAGCTTGCTTCCAGATAGTAGTGATGGGAATTCTGCTTTTCAGAAATTTTATTGCAGTTTAAAAAATTCCATTCACTCTACCTATGAAGATATTAAGCAAGGTTTTATAACCAACAGATTTCATATGAAAGTGTTTGTATGTATATTTTAAAAGAACTTTAAAATGCTTGAAGTTCATCTGTTGTGACTGCAGCTGTAGTGTAGAAAAATCCAAATTAGATTTACAGTCTGTTAGCTGAAGGACTAATCATTAGCTGAAACTGAAGGACCAGCAGCAGTCCAAGGATAGCACCAGATAGATCTTGAGAAGTTCTGACCATTTAGATATGCAGCTCTTCAGAGTTTTGCTAGGCTTATTTGCAGTTAAGGAGAAT
Source organism: Corvus kubaryi (assembly GCF_017639235.1). NCBI lineage: Eukaryota > Metazoa > Chordata > Aves > Passeriformes > Corvidae > Corvus > Corvus kubaryi. Next base: position 10,234,028 of record NW_024582073.1, read on the forward strand.
CTTGTTTTCTGAGTTGTTTCTAAAAAAATAATTGGAATCATTGCTCATGTGGGTAAATAGGCAGAAAGGTAAGGCTGGCATAATCTGACCTTGCCAGTTGATAGTATAAGACCAAAACCATAATTTAGTGAAAGCTATTCTTTTAAGTAGTGCTACTTTAACCAAGACTTTATTGTTGATGTTATTAACCTTTCTTAAGACCTTTGAGAAATGAAGAAAATCTGAAGATGCACAGTAATTTGAAGAGTATGTTATGAACCTTATAAAAGAGATCAATTTCAACAACAACCTGTCATCTACTGGCATAAAAGTAATGAAATTGGAATAGCCCACTGGAGAAAGCTGCTGATGTTCCAGTTAGTCCTCATGTAATTGAAAGAATTTGGCCATGATTGAAGCATAAATTGTATGGATATTTTTGTTAAGATGCTTGGCAGACTCCTCTGGGGAATTAATCTTCCTCTGATGGATACAATGACAAAGTTCTGTGCTATATTTCAGGAATTTTTTTTCTGAGGTTCTTCTGTCTTAATGCAAAGCAGGAGTATATACAATATATCTGCTGTCTATCACTGCAATTTCTTTCTTAGCTGTCTGCTGTATGAAAAATGATGACTTAAATAATCTATTCCTTCCACAAAAACAAATTTCTTTTTAATTATTAGGGCAATTTAAATGTATTTTTAATTATAATATATCAGATTTTAGGATCTACCAGTCACCCTTGTACTCCAGGAGTCACAAAAACTTTTAGGGAATTATAGTAATGTCCCTGTAGCATCTTGTGAAAAGGTCATGTACATTAAACATGAAAAATAAAAGGCTTTGTTCCTCTGCAATCTGTATTTTTGTCAAATGAAGTGACCTTACTGTAAGGTTAGAATTGAAAGTTTCATGTTTGGCTAGATAATTCTGCATGGATGGAATTACTGACACTTCCTACCTCTTTTTAAGAAAAAAGTGCTTAATCGCATGGGACCTTAATCATTCCCCATTCTAATTCCATCCTACAAAGTATGTATTCACATCCTTAACTTTCACTTGATGTTTTAGCCCAGACTCACAATTCAGTTAGGTTAACAACTACACTAAAGCTGATGGAGACTACCTGTTTCAATTTCATTGAAAACCTTCAATAGATAGGAGACGAAGACCTACTGTTATTTTAGATATACTAGAAGTGAGAACCTACTTTATATCCCTTTAAAAATTTAGTTTAATTCAGTTCAACTTAATTGAAGTGACACTAGATTTATTCTAACATGAATAAAAGTAAGTCACCATCAGAGGATTTATTTAATAGGGTTAAGCAGTACAAAAAGGAAGAAAGAGTATTTTTTTTCCTTAGAGGCACCTTCCAAAGCTTCCCTAACCTTTGGAGAATGAGAATGCAAGAAGTCCCTTTTGATGTTTTTGTGAAATATACTTTTGAACTCGACTGGAAGTTATCACTTCAAGGGTGGAATTAGGATGAAAATTCCTATTTTGAATTGTATGCAGGTGTAAGAATGGATTAAAAAAGACCCTGTTTTGGACATTTTTAAGTATCTAAATATAACTTGAGACACTAAGAATTTTTCATCTTAACAATGAGTTATAATACCAGATTTTTAAAAAAGAAGACAACAGACAGTTAAGATGCAGAAATATAGTGTATACATTGCAATTATTTGAACTATTTTTCTGATTGTTAATATGTGCACACAGTATAGCTATTGTGCTGTAAATGTATACGTGCTGGATATCTGGCAGTACATAATGTGTAAATGGTAGCTCCTTGTCTGTCACACAAACAATAAAAATTTATTACTTGTTCAGGTGCCTCTAGTGCAGTACCCACCAAATTAATGGACACAAACAGCTGGATTAAACAGGGAATGCAGTCAATTATGCATATCAGAGTATAAAAGACTTTCCTGTTTTCTAGAAACACAAAAGGTGAAACATTTGAAAAATAAGAATCACATATTTAGTGCTTTTGTAAAATCATATGACGAAATATTTTAATTCCAGCACTTAGTTATATTTACGGTTAATCTATCTGAATTCAGTAGGTGCTTAACCATCAAGTGAATATTAAGGATGTGAATATATGCTTGGTAGCATTAAATTCTTTCAGTAGTTCCCAGATATGCTGAGTAAAGGTATTATGTGCCAATATCTGAAAGACCAATGAATATGCTATCACATAAAACTAAATTCTTGACCCTATTGGAAAATACTGAATATTTTCATACCATTGTAATGAAAACACTAGGGGGTTATGTACATTTTAAAATTTATAGTATATTTTCCATATTTACAGATGTCCCATGTATTTAGAAACAGGCCCAATTCTGAAGGACAGATATTCCACATGTATTAGCACTGAACCACTTGTGTAACTCTATTCAAAAAAACCCATGACTATGAAGTATTGAGAAACATCAATAGACTCCAGATAGCATTGAAAGTGTCCAGAGGGTTAAAATACCCTTTTCTATCCCAAGGGTATTTTAACAAAGCATGGGAAAATATACCAAATTTAGATAAACACTGAATTTAGATTATTAAATATATGAACTTTTCCCTCATTTGTGTGATTTGAAATATTTTTTTTTTGCTTCTTGTTTAGAGACATTAGAAAATATGTATTTGGAAAAAAAGGGAGAAGTAACTTAAATCTAGATTCAATCTCATTAAGCCTAGATTCCATTTCTGTTTGAATGGGTAGGTGTAACTTCATGAAAGACTGACTGAGCCATTCTCTTGTAAGAGTCTCTCACAAGGAAAAACCATGTTGTTTTTGAAGATATACATATTATTATTTTGTTTCACTGATTGAACTATATGAGATATCATGAGTACAAATTATCCCAGGCTTTACACTTTAAGGCTGCTATCTTTCATTTTGTGCTGACCTAAACTGAAAGATTTTATATGACTCTAAATTAAAATCCAATCCATTTAAATATCAGTTTATCAACATTTTGATTTACTTATGAACCTCTGTGAACCTTTTTGAGTTCAACTCAGCTGCACACACACTTCAGTACAATGTTGAAAATACTTTAATAACTTAATAGTGATTTCAATCAAGAAAATTAAATTAAAGTCTTCTTAAAAGGTAATTAGTATTATGATTACATAGTCTTCTTAAATAAATGTATTCTCACTGTTATGTGTTTTTCAGAAAGCTTGGTTTCCCATAAAATCTTGCTTCAAGACATTGGAAATAAACTACTTTGAAAACCTGTTTACTTATATCGAGAACACTGAAAAGTAAAACTTCTGTTCCAGCCTCTCTGACTTGCTGCTTTTATTGTACCTTCTAATTTCCTTTTATGACACTGTTTCTTCCTGTGCAATGAAGTATTTCATACAATAAATGGACCACGTGCTTTTCTATGAGTCATTATTAAAAGGCCATAAATTAAAAAGAGAATAAGGTATAAAATTCACACTGGGTACTCATGACTAAGCACTTCTGACTTTGTCACTAAAATATCACAGAATGGGTGAAAATAAATGTTTGGTTTGATACTTATGGAAAAGTGAATTTTAGTAAATTTACTACTGAAAATTAGTTCCACTGAGATTTTGTAAGAAAAGTGTTTATCAAGATTATTATTTCTCAAATATTTCATGTATGCACTCAATAACTTCAAAACTTTCTGACAGTAGATTTTAGAAGGTATTTTTTCCACTAGATTTTAAGTAAATGTTTGTTCTGAAAAGTGGTGTAGCAACATGATGCCCTAAAAGTAATTCCTGAGGAATACTCTTGAAATAGAGTAACTTACCATAACATATTATTTTACTTTTAAGTTCCCTTCTTGTGCCAAAATATGTATTATTGACCATCGTACCATGTTATGCTATTTTATTAATGAGGTTCTAAATGCTATTTAATGAAATGTTACATATTTTTAACCCCTGCACATCACTTCAGGGCATGACCTTAAATTCGTTGGAAAGAAAGTTCACTGACTTTAATTTAACTTTCATCCTAGTATTTTTTTTAGGATTCAAAGCTTAGAGCTATCTTCAGATATGGGATATATTATCTGATCTATTTAATGCATTTCTTTTCAAATCAGGCTTATACATCATTACTGAAAAGATATGTGAACACACATTTTGTTCTCTTAATTTTTCCTAATTTTCTCAGGTCTGTTTGCCACTTTCATATCACGGTCTCATCCCAACAATATATTTATTTAGCATCCTGTTTTCTCAGCATCTATGTTGAAGTTCTCAGAAATCAAAGTTTCCTAGTGTGACTAACAGTTTTCAGACCAAAGTCTCAAATTCATCCATCTTAAAGAATATGCGTGATTTTATCAAAGTATTTCTGAATACCTCTGAAGGTGCATTGGCTGACAGATACTTAGCTTCAGTATTTAATGTTCATTTAAATCTCTCTACAGTCACTTTTCTCTGGAATTACATTAATTAATATTTTTGTCCTTGTTATAACATTTCAAGCATTATTTCTTATGAAAATGGCTAATATATTTTAATTTTTTCTTTTCCTGGTGAGATAGTGAAAAAATTTATCTTCATTAACTTACATTTATTTTCCAGACTCTGATTAGGCGTATGTGTTCTTCAGTGGTTTCTTACTGTTTTAAGTCCATTCTGGTGCAGTGTTCAATTTTTCCATTGAGACCCTTTGTTTTCCCCAATTTTATGGTTGTTGATGATGTTTTGCTTGCCTGTAATTGCACACATTGCTGTGAAGTGCATTTCCCAAAATGAAGTACTACCTCACATTTCAGGTCACTGATGGTACATAAAACTGTGCTGTTACTTAATGGAATTTGATCTTCCTACTTAGAAAGGAATTTGCAATTTATGCTTCACTGAGACCTCCTTCCTAATTCCCCCACATCCCTTCAGTCTGTTTCAGATTTTGCTATGACAACAAAATGCTGAAACAGATGGGACTGGCCAGGTTTAGGGATTCTTTGGTGAAAGTCTCAAAGAATTGTGCTGTTGCTATATTTTGGTAAGAACCTCTGTCACTTTGTTTTTCCCTCAGTAAAATTGCTTTGTAACTCAAGTTTCATTTTTCACTGTCTTTTAAGTGTTAGTTTTCTACAGAATTGGCATAATTTTATTTTTTAATGTATACTTCTTAATTCAATTAGAAAAAGGCATTTCTTCCCCAGGAAATACAGTCTGCAGTGAAAGCCACATCAAAACAATGTGCAGGGAGATTTCTGGTGGTGAAAATCCTGCTGGGGCTATGTTAACCACAAATGGACTGTACTCAGTCTTACAGTGAATGTTTTTGTCACTCAGTAGGTTTCCTTTCAAGTAAAGAGAAGCAAAGATCAGAGATATTTAGACCCTAAAACCTAGGCAAAAGAAAAATTTCACCCAAAAAAAAAAGAATCACACAGAAAGATGCCCTGTACAGTGGCAAGGCAGATAGGGAATGGCTCTTCTAGGAAGCTTGGGGGGAAGGGGGGCTGCCTGCTGCTGCTGCAGAAGGGAAGCTACCACAGGCTTTTACCTCTCAAAAATTCTAGTTTTGAATGACAACTTTCAGTTACTCCTGAAAAAAAGGGTGCTTTAAACTTTTGTTTTCAGCTGATGCCTGATAGTGTTAGGGACCTGGTGGTAGGGAGCAAGTTAGATGGGTGCAGCCCTGGAGAACAGGTGCCCGGAGGGGGCTGGAAAGGCTGGAAACCCTGATGAAGGCAGTGTGCAACTGCTCAACCATGACAGTGGTATGGCATAGGGCAGGGCTGCTGGCACTGACCACAGCAGATATTCCTGGTACAGCAGAAGCCTAATTTCAGACAGAGCTGAGGAGACAGAAGGCAGCTTTCCAGGTCTGGGTCTGCAGAGAGCACTTGGGAGCTCTTACCATGGCTGGGCTCATGGGAAATGAGTTCCTTTCTTGCAGGAGGTGTGCACTGATTTGGGGGAGCTGTGGGAGGAGGTCAGCAAAGTGCACAACATCAGGGAAAATGGCAACAAATTTGTTCATAGGATTTACTATGTTCACAGAGACCCTGCAGACAAAAAACATGAAAAGAAGACAGAACAGCCAGAACCTGAACATGATGCAATGACAAATGGAGAGTCCCGCACTAGGAAAGGCTGGAGTCTTGTGACTAGTTGCAACATGAGGCAGGTTTTTTCTTCCCTGCAACTCTGCCCCTGCAGAACAGGTTCAATGCCCTAGTAGCAGATGATGGGGAAAAAACATTGTCTGGGGAGACATCATGCCTGAACCTGAGCTGTATCAACACTAAGAAGACACAGCAAGTGAAGGCAGAGAGAGGTTCCCTTCTCAGGGAGATGAGTGGCCTATCAGCCAACTTGCTGTCTACGGAGGTTTGCTGATTGCCAGGTGCTCAGATCCAAAAGTTCTAGGGACAATACCAATGTGTTGCATTATTAACCTCTGCTGTCCAGCCACACATCACTGCCAGGGAAGACACTGACCATATGAAGATTTACTGCTTCACTTTGGGGATAAGGTTTAAGGGCATACAACCTATCTGGTGTCTCCTTCATCCTCCTGGTGAAGAAGAGAGGTTGGACCAGGAATGGGTAAATCTTGGAGGTCAATACCAGGCTGCACAACTGATGTCATTAGCAGGAATTTGCTTTTTGTGACCACAAGATCTCTGAAGATTGAAGGTTGTTGAGGAGTGGTGGGATCCAATTGACAAAGTAGGACAAAAGCATCTTTGGTTGAAGCAGAGTGATCGATTTGTCAAGGTGTCCTAAGCCAGTAACATCAAAGGAGAGATACTGCAACACACTTTTTGGTGAGAAAGGGATAGGCAGAGGTGGGAATCCAAGAAAGCACATTGGAGGGAATAAGAACACCAGAATGATAAAGCAGTGTGAAGAGACATCCACCCCAAGTGCATGCAAAGACATGCATGCAGCCTGGTGTAAAGCCCTGGTCCTTGCTCAGCCAGTTTATTTCAAAGGGGCTTAAGGCACTACTTTTCCCTGAGGTGATGCAAAGGAGAACTCGACAAAACATGTTCACAAACTTTTACTGGAAAACTTTAGAAAATAAGGGTACTTTGCAAATTTTAAAACAAAAATTCAAATTAAATAAAGCATTTCGCAAGGCACTAACTTAGCAAACTCTCATGCATCCAACTTTAAGTTACCCAGATTTAGAGAAGAAATTAGAGAGAGAGAGACACAGAAATATACAGACAAAAATTATTATTCACCGTTTGAGTTATAGAGTGTTTTCAGCTACCATAAAATCCAAAACAATGGGCCATGACCACATGTGTCTTTGTGCAACTACTTTTATCTGCTTTGGTCTCCTGGGCCCTGCCCTCCAGGTGGGGCTTCAGGTGTGCCAGTGACTGACAGCTATTCTGGGCAGGACTAGAGGCTCCAGCCAGTGGGGTGTAGGGCACATCCCACTTTTCTAAGAACTTGCACTGCCTTCCCCACCACCCCTCACCCTCATTTCTGTTGTTTTGAGCCAGTAATCATTTTCTCCCGTCTCTCACACCTGGGAAACAAACAGGAAGAACTACAGGTCTGCATCTGGTCACAGCACTGAAACATCTCTAATAATAACACAGACTGGTCTCTGACTGGCAGGGGAGCATTTCTGCTAGGAAGAACTTAGCAGTGCTGGTAAGATGGCAAGCTGGGCATAAGACAGCATCGTGTCTTGGCAGCAAAGCAGGCCAAGAACCTCCTGATGTGTAATAACAGGTAGGAGGTCCAGAGAAATGAAGGCTCCTGCCTTCAGTACCTGCAAAATTTCATCTAGAGACGTGTATTTATTTCAGGTCCTCTGACAGATGACAAATTCTTACAAACTACAGCAAGTTCAGGCAAGGCACTTCATAGTGGTGCGTGTTGTCAGGGTGAAACACAAGAGGCATAAACCAAAACAAGAAGTCAACAAGAGGAGCAATACTGATCTAAGGAAACAGTGCTTGCACTGAATGAAGTGATGCTCAGCATGGTATAGTTGGGAGAGTGAAACTTACATGAGATCTGAGCTGCCTTTCTTTCTGTCAGACAAAACACAATCACACTGACACTGAATGTTAGACTACTGAAAAATGTGGTGTATTTCTGATTTTTGGCACTTTTATCATATCTGTTTTTATAAAGAGAAATTCAGTACTTCAATTTTGCAGTAGTTTTTGAACCATGTTTCCAACTGAGTTGAAAAGGAAAAAAATATAACAAGGCATTCCAAAAGAAAAAGACAACCTTAAAGATTAAAGTTGGGCCTGCTCAGTCTCAAGAAGGTATGACAGAGAGGGAATTTTATCAATGTCTGTCAGTATCTGAAGGGAAGGTGTCAAGAGGATGGAGCCAGGCTCTGCTCAGTGGTGCCAAAGCAATACGATAAGAGGCAACAGGCAGAAACTGTTGCACAGAAAGTGCCACCTAAATGTGCAGGTGACTGTGCTCTGGGATGACCCTGCTTGAGCAAGGAGGTTGGACCAGATGACCCGCTGTGGTCTCTTCTGACCAGACCCATTCTGTAGTTCTGTGATATTTGAGGTCCCTTTGCTACTACAAGTATTAATGGGAATATTTTATATTCGATGAGAGTCTTTTATTAGAGAGATTCTAAAGGATATGATCAATTAAATTGTTCGTTTCAAAGGTAATCCAAAGTTTTAAACATCTGGATGATGTTGTTAACTTTACAGTGGTTTATCTTAATTATCTTTCTCTTTCTGCATATTATTTTTATTTAAATAGGTTGAGGGAAGAAGTCTAAATTAACAACAAAGGCTGTTTCACATCATTTCTTTTTGAGAAAGAGCTGCAATAATGCAAGTAAACTAGGCTGCTCCTTAGAGACTGGCTGTAACATAATTTGGCTTTTTTCTTAAATAGTAGTTGAATATTAATTAGGAGTATTTTTGGTTTTTTGGAATTTATCAGTAACTTAAGAGAGCCTAGATATTTCCATTAACATTTTTTCTTCATTTTTATGTTTTAACATTAGTTCATTAGAAAATAATCTTTTAGAATATTTAAATACTAATGTGAAACATTTAACCACTGATCCAATTTTTATAATGATGCAAAATATTACTTTAACCTTCAAAATGAGTTTGAAATTGTGACAAGACAGTCCCCAAAGCAGAAATACTTTTTAAAAAGTTTTTTAAACTGGTAGTAACAAAGCATCATTTAACTAAACATGGCGTAGCTACATGAACTTTACTGAATTATGATTTCTTAGAAGATTTTGTATGTTTTTGATCAAGAAAATCCAAAGTGGATCACAAATAAGAAACAAAGAGTAGTAATAAGTATGGTGTAACTTTCACCATAAAATTTTTGTGTCTGTGGAAAATTAATCTTTCCATTATTTTGACATTTGTATTAAAAGCAGGAATGTGATGATGAAATCTGTTGATGATGCAAAAATGTGTGGCATCCTACAAACATGCAAGAATATTACACAGGAATAAGTGAAAGTAAATATTATTAGTGTAAGAAATAAAGTATTACATTATAACAAAAATACTATAAATGTCTGTTTTGAATTGGGTGATCATTTGGAAAGAACAGAAGAAAATATTTTGATCAGCATGTGGCTGAGACACCATTATAACTCATCACTAATGGAATCCTAATTCATAATTTGTGAAAGATCATTTCAGTTAATATCTTTGCAAAAAGTTTTGTGAAGGACTGCATATCATTTATTTGAGGACTCAAAAGATAATTTAGCTTAAGAGTTTATAATTTCACAAAGCATTTTGGAAAAAGACTTGAGATTCAACTGCAGTATTGTATTACTGTGGATTATATGAGACACTGTGTCAGATAACCAGGTTTTGTAGATGTTCCTCAGTTCCTAAATATTGTGTGAATAAAATATAAGGTTGGTGTAAATTTCTTCCTAGGGCTGCTGGAAATCACACAGCTTGCTCTGCAAATGTTTCTGTAATTTAGCAGGGGCTTTTTGTAGAGAATAATGCTGAAAGCTGACCTTTGAAATGTACTAAATTTTTCAGTGCTGTCTTTTATGTGCAATTTATCACTACCCTGTGGATCACGCTGCATAGCACTTTATTTTTGAGCTAGTCATGTGGTCTTCAATAGGACTATTCTGTGTTTGAGACATTATCCAATGTAAATTTAGTATCATTTCATTCCTCAGTTTGCATTTGCATCCTTTCCTTTTAAGCTCCTTGTTTCTTAAGGAGTGAATTTCTATATGTATCCTAATTCTCTCAGCTATTGCTTTATATAATTTCCCATCCCTTTCTTTTCTCTTCAGCTTTTCTAAAGACTTTCTTATTTTTTTCTCTTTTTCTTTATTTTATGATACCAAAATAGCTATTTTCATCTATGACCAAAATATTCTTCTGTATTCATATACATGAATATAGGCCTATATTTTGATAAATATCAAAATACTTTTAATATTAGATACTTCTTGCATTTCATAATTTCCTTTATGTGTTCTATCTACCCTGACTAATACTACCTTTAATAACTATAAAATATTAAATTGCAAGTATGAATAAAAGCAGAATTTATTTTAATATTTCTTTTCTAAATCTGAAGATACGTTACAGTTGCTCCCTCGTTTTATATTGTATTGTTATAAAGACACAGACTGCTATTCAGAAATTTTGTATGTCCCAGAAATGGGCCTTAAATATATATTTGAAGAACTGAAATAATGGAAAAAGATCTTTATCCAGATTTGTTTAAAAAGATAACATGGAACTTAAAAAAAATGTAGTGATGGGAAGGAGAGGTGGATTCAGAGTACTCATCTCCCATTAATTTTTTCATCTATTTTTAGAAAGGTTTTAGAGGAAGAGTGGTGCGGGGAAAAATTAACAAACCCCAAAAAATACCAACCCTTTTTTATGTTCCCAGAGAAGGAGCTAGAACTGTTAAGAATTACCCTAAGTCTGTTTTGGGGGTTTATTAGTAATTGCACCCAGTTTGTTAGAAGAGGAGGAGACGGGGTTTCCCAGCCTTTCACCTCCCTCCCCTTTAAATTTGATACATTATCTTTTGAGAATGTTCCGTTTCCCCTGGATATTAAAGATACCACCTTCCTGGTATTTAATCTGGTAGGCTTCCTCTATATGTCCTGCAGCTTGTCTAGAGTAAGAGCTCAGATTTCCAGGGTGACTGATGAGACACCTGACCTGGAGGTGGAAAATTCTGAGTGATGTGGGGACTGGGAGGATATGGGCCAAATCCTGAAGAATTTCTCTGACCCAATCGCTTGGAACTTTCACCCTGAACAAATTCAGAAACCAGCTGAGGTGGGGAAATATCTGAAAGAGAAATACAATGACAATTCTAATGAGAAAAGGCTCATTGTAATATGTTGGGCCTTGGCATATGCCTATCGCACACTGCTAGGTACTGCAGAGCAGCAGGTAAAGGTAGAGGGGCAGGAAGATAAGTCAGCGAACACCCCAGTCAGTCAGGCTGCAGCCAAACCAGACAGCAACCTCAAACCAGATGGAGAGTCTAAGCCACTGACAGTGGCTCCTGTCACAAGGAAAAAGCACACAACCAAAACTGATCGTCCAGTGAAAGATGATGATGCTGCAGGGGAAGGAACCTCAAAGCCATCAACTGACACAGGCACAGAAACTATTACTGAGTCCATGTCCATGTCCATAAAGGACCTTCACAGCCTAAGAAAGGATTACACCCAATGGTTTGATGAATCCATAATAAGTCGGATGATCTGTATTTGGGATGCTGCAGGTGATGATGTGATGCTGGATGGTGCTGAAGCAAGGCATTTAGGATCCCTGTCATGTGATCCAGCTATCAACCAAGCGATAATAAGGAGGGCTGAGTCTGACAGTGTCTGGAGACGGCTCTTGAATGGTGTGAGGGATAGATATCTGTGCAGAGATGATCTCTATACGCAGCAAACCCAGTGGGAGACCATGGAACAAGGGATCCAATGCCTGAGAGAACTAGCAGTGGTAGAGATTGTCTTCACAGATGACCCAGGATTGAGGAGTCCAGACCAGGTCAGAGTTAATCCATTGATGTGGTGAAAACTCATACAACTTGGGCCACAAGAATATGCTTCTGCTTTAGCAATAATGAAACTGGACTGCGGTGCAAATGAGACTGTGCAGGATATTGCAGTGAAGCTCCGAGCATGTGCAGATGCCGTGCATGGCCCAACACATGCAAGAATCGTGGCTGTGGAAACATGTATGCACAAAATGGAAGACGAGATGGAGAAGAATCTCCAGGAATTCAAGAAGGAAATTAAGGAGATTAAAGAGGGCCTTCTCCAAATCTCAGCAGTACAGATCAGAGATTCTGATACCAAAAGCAGACGCTCCCCAGAGAGAAGGTACATCCCACGAAGTGAGCTGTGGAAATTCCTGTGCGACAGTAGGGAAGACACGAAGAGATGGGGTGGACAACCCAGTTCTGCTATGGCAGCAAGAGTGCGTGAATTGAAGGAGCGCAAGTCTCAGAAAGGAAGTTCTACCAAAAAGGAGCAGCTCCAGTTGCCTGTAGCCAAACTGCAAAAAATGATGGAAAAGATGATGACGTGTCCGATCCCCTTGAATGAACCTCTAAGATGCATGCCCAGGGAAAGAAGGACAACCAGAACTAGAGGGGTCCTGCCTCTAGCCAGGTAGAGGCCAGGGAAAACCATGTTTTTTGGACTGTGTGGATTCATTGGCCTGGTACATCAGAACCACAAAAATATGATGCCTTGGTTGACACTGGTGCGCATTGCACAATAATCCCATCACAACACGTGGGGGTGTGTGAGGAAAAAGACAACTCTTATTTAAATTAAAAATCAAAATAATTTCTTGAAAGCAGAAAAATTACAAAAATTAGAAAAATATAAAAATCTGGGACCCTATGGCTTGGTAGGTGGTATGCCCCAGGAGAGCAGGGATCTGAGATCTTTTGGCTGAAATAGCATTGGACCTCAGATGGTGAAAAAGGACTTGCAGTGCTGAGGTGACTCTTGGCTAATCCAGGAGTCTAAAAAGGTTATTAAAGGCTCCTTAATAGCAGTTAGGCTTTTAATGCTCAGCACAGGTCCCCACCCACAGCTAGCCTGCAGGTGTCTCTCCTGTGAGGCTTCGGTCTCACTGTTTTATAGTGCCTTTGCTCCGCCCCAGTCCGCTCACAGTCCACCCCTTTGGTTTGAAATGATTGGTGCTTTTCCTTTGTGAGATCATCTTATTCCACCAATAGCACGTCATTGTCAAGAGGGTGGTAGCAGTTGAAATACGGGTGGTAAAGTTCCCTCATTAAAATTCAGGTTGCTATGGAGCTGGACTGCAGGGTAACGGCTGAGGACCTAAAAATAGCGTGTGGCCGTTAGAAACTGGGGTTTTGGAGTTAAGCTTCGAATTGAGGTGCAAGGTAAAAACACTTAAAAAAATATTAAAATACATCCAACACATCTTAAAACTCTTGTAAAAGTATACAATAAACATGGGAAAGATAACTCTTGTGGTGTACAGGTGGTTTAAAGTTTGAGAAGGGAACATAACTTGGGAATTTTTAACTGGGGATTTTTAACTGGGAATAGTGCAACTCTTTTAATAAACTACTTTGAACAATTGAAAATAGTGATAATGGAACTTGGTTTTGGTACCTGGGCTGATGGGTTAATTTTAACATTCAATTTAAAAATACTTAACTCAGAATTAATTAAAACACTTAATATGCAAAGGCCAAACATAATTAGGGATTTCATGTATGACAGGTAGAATCTGTTTCTATTGCTGGTGTAACAGGTGGATCACAAGATTTGACCTTCGTGGAAGCTGACGTAAGCCTGACTGGAAATGAGTGGAAGAAGCATCTCATTGTGACTGGTCCAGAGGCCCCATGCATTTTGGGCATAGACTTCCTTTGAAGCGGGTATTTCAGAGACCCAAAGGGATTCAAGTGGGCTTTTGGAATAGCTGCTGTGGAGACAGAGGGCATTAAGCAATTGAACACCTTGCCTGGGCTATCAGAGAACCCGTCTACAGTAGGCCTTCTGAAGGTGGAAGAACAAAGAGTACCAATTGCCACCTCGACAGTGCATTGCTGACAGTACTGAGATGCTGTGATTCCCATCCACAAGATGATGCGTGAGTTGGAGAGCCAAGGGGTGATCAGCAAAACCCACTCACCCTTCAACAGTCCCATCTGGCCTGTGCGCAAATCGGAAGGAGAATGGAGATTGACTGTGGACTATTGTGCTTTGAATGAAGTGACTCCACTGTTGAGCGCTGCTGTGCCGGACATGTTGGACTTCCAGTATGAGCTGGAGTCAAACACAGCGAAGTGGTATGCCACTATTGACATTGCCAATGCATTTTTCTCCATTCCTGTGGCAGCAGAATGCAGGCCTCAGTTTGCCTTCACCTGGAGGAGTGTGTAGTACACCTGGAACCGACTGCCCCAGGGGTGGAAGCACAGTCCCACCATCTGCCACGGACTGATCCAGACTGCACTAGAAAAGGGTGAGGCTCCAGAACATCTGCAGTACATTGATGACATCATTGTGTGGGGGAACACCGCAGCAGAAGTGTTTGAGAAAGGAGAGAAAATCATCCAAATTCTCCTGGAAGCAGGTTTTGCCATCAAGAAGAGCAAAGTCAAGGAATCTGCTTGAGAGATCCAGTTCCTGGGAGTGAAATGCCGAGATGGACGGTGTCAGATTCCCGCTGAGATCGTCAATAAGATCACAGCAATGTCTCCACCAACCAAAAAGAAGGAAACACAAGCTTTCTTAGGTGCCATAGGCTTTTGGAGGATGCATATTCCCGAGTACAGCCAAAAGTTATCTGCAAAAAGAACAATTTCCATTGGGGCCCTGAACAGCAACAAGCCTGTGCCCAGATTAAGCAGGATTTCGCTCACGCTGTAGCCCTTGGCCCAGTCAGGACAGGACCAGAAGTGGAGAATGTACTCTACTCTGCAGCCAGGAGCCATGGTCTGTCCTGGAGCCTTTGGCAGAAGGTGCCTGGTGAAACTCAAGGCCGACCACTAGGATTCTGGAGTCGAAGCTACAGAGGGTCTGAAGCCAACTACACTTCAACAGAGAAGGAAATCTTGGCAGCCTGTGAAGGAATCCAAGCTGCCTCAGAGGTAATTGGCACTGAAACACAACTCCTCCTGGCACCCCGACTACTGGTGCCGGGGTGGATGTTCAAAGCAAAGGTTCCCTCTACCCACCATGCCACCAATGCCACATGGAGCAAATGGATTGCTCTCATCGCACAGCGCGCCTGTATCGGAAAACTGAATCGCCCTGGGATTTTGGAAATAATCACAAATTGGCCTGAAGGTGAAAACTTTGGTCTCAGTGACGAAAAAGAACAAGAACAAGTGATGCATGCTGAAGAAGCTCCACCGTAAAACCAATTGCCATCAGAAGACACACGCCATGCTCTTTTCACTAATGGTTCTTGTCACATCATAGGGATGAAACAAAAGTGGAAAGCAGCCGTATGGAGTCCCACACGATGGGTTGCAGAAGCTACTGAAGGAGAAGGTGGATCAAGCCAATTCGCTGAACTCAAAGCCGTTCAACTAGCCCTGGACATTGCTGAAAGAGAGAAGTGGCCAAAGCTTTGCCTCTACACTGATTCATGGATGGTAGCCAATGCTCTATGGGGATGGCTGGAAAAGTGGGAAAAGGCTAATTGGCAACGTAGGGGAAAGCCAATCTGGGCTGCTGAAGAATGGAAAGACATTGCTGCCCGAGTAAGAAAGCTGGTTGTGAAAGTCTGCCATGTAGATGCCCATGTCCCCAAGAGTAGGGCTAATGAGGAACACCGAAACAACGAGCAGGTAGATCAGGCTGCAAAGATAGAAGTGTCACAGATGGACTTGGATTGGAAACACAAAGGAGAGTTGTTCCTAGCTCAATGGGCCTGTGATGCCTCAGGTCATCAAGGCAGAGATGCCATCTATAGATGGGCACGAGATCGAGGGGTGGATCTAACCATGGACAGTACCTCCCAGGTGATCCATGACTGTGAGACGTGCTGCAATCAAGCAGGCCAAGCGGGTGAAGCCCCTGTGGTATGGTGGGCGATGGTCCAAATACAAGTATGGGGAGGCCTGGCAGATTGATTACATCACACTGCCTCAAACCCGCCAAAGCAAGTGCTATGTGCTCACAATGGTAGAAGCCACCACAGGATGGCTGGAAACCTACCCTGTGCCTCACACTACTGCCCAGAACACCATCCTGGGCCTTGAAAAGCAAGTCCTTGGAGGCATGGTACACCTGAGAGAATTGAGTCTGATAACGAGACGCATTTCAAGAATGGCTTTATAAACACCTGGGCTAGAGAACATGGCATTGAGTGGGTGTACCATATCCCTTACCATGCACCAGCTGCAGGCAAAGTGGAACGGTGCAATGGATTGTTGAAAACTACCTTGAAGGCACTAGGTGGGGGAACATTTAAAAATTGGGAGCAGCATGTAGCAAAGGCCACCTGGTTAGTTAACACCTGACGTTCCACCAATAGAGCTGGTCCAGCCCAGTCTGAATCCCTGCATACAGTAGATGCAGATAAGGTCCCAGTAGTGCATGTCAGAGGTCTGTTAGGAAAGCCTGTTTGGATTAATTCTGCCTCGAGTACAGACAAACCCATCAGTGGGGTTGTTTTTCTCACGGACCTGGTTGCACATGGTGGGTAATGCAGAAACATGTAACAACACGTTGTGTACCGTAGGGAGATCCAATTGTTCGGTGAAAACCATCTGTAATGTGGAATGCCTGTATACCACTGCTTGCTGAGGGTCACTGTTTGTACATAGCTGTACATATATATATGTATGTATTGATGTGCAGAACATATGTATGTATTGTGTGTAGAATTAGACTATATTAGTTTGGGCATTAAGTCAACGATATGGGATAGGGGGTGGAATGTCCTGGGGTGACTTTATGATGTGTATCCCATATCGCTGCCTTATGCTCAGAAATTAATTTTGTGCCTTTCTATGCCTTTAAACTGAGCCTGAGAGGGGGGAGAGAAAAAAACCCAGCAAAACTCTTCAAAGCAGTTTGTTTTCAAGGACACAGAGATAGAAACGGCTCTCTGCATTCAGCTGCGGCAGGAGCGGGAGGAAGCACCCAGCTTGCTTTCTTTCAAGCCAGCTTTCGGCCAGTTTTTCAGCTCCTTTTCCTCCAAGAGTTGAACTTTGTTTTCCTGGGACTCTGATTTTTCCCTTCTTCTCTGCTGGACAGTTTCAACATCCGAATACATTGGGAGGACTTTCCACTGAGGCCTTGGCTCTGGAGGTGGGCCCACCACCCCGTCCCAGCTCTGAGAAGGGGAAAGAGAGATCTACAGAAGGACTCTAAAATTTTTCCAGATTTTTCTCTCCACAGCGAGCGGTTCTATTATTTAGCATTATTATCCTTTTCATGTGTGTTTGTTAAATAAATAGTTTTAGCTCTTTCACTTTCCTTCAAGGAAAACTCTTTTTTTTCCTGAACCTGGTGGGGGAGGGCTGGTTGTAACCTGCCTTCTCTAAGAGGATGTATTTCCAAATTTGCCCAAACCGGCAGTTTCTTATGGTAAAAAAGTAACAAATGGTATCTTTGTAACTTTCTTTTCCACCTTTCCATCCATTTTTCCAGTATCAACATCATCCTTTCTCTTTCACACACTTCATTACTGTCCTGCCCTTGTTGAATTCCTTGTCTTTTGTATGAGATGCTTGACTTTATAAAATTTCTGTGAAAAGAAACAGCAGACATTTATGTCCTAATGGCTTACTCTCTCCTGCAGTACAGGATAGGTTCAGTTCCTTCTGTGTTTGCTTTTAATCTTTTGTTTTTGAAAATGGAATACTTTAGAAATTCCTTTTTGCATGGGTTTATACTTACCTGATGGAGCATGCTGGGGGAAAAAAATGGAGTTTTTGTGCCATGGCTGTTCATGGGAGCCATCTTTTATGGATCACCCTAACATGAGGTTGCCAAGCAGCTGTGCACACGTGCACACACGTGAACTGCAGAACTCTCTGATGTCTGACAGAACCAGCTGTAGATTCTGCAGAAGCATGGGCTGTGATGCCACTGAAAGTGACAGTGCTGTCTTAATATATATGAGACATATATATTCTATATTAATATATAATTGTTACAGTGCAGATACTGTAACACAATGTATCAAACAAGGAGGCCTGTGGAAAAGAAATATATATGGACCGATTCTTGATAGATGTTTCAGAGATGTTTATTTCTCCAGCCGCATGGCCGGAGCTCTGCCGAGGAACTCTTCAATCACCGGGACCTGAGGGTCCTTGCCTGCATAGGGAAACACAAACCAACCAATGGGAACGAGGCTGAGCAGGGACAGGGAAACCCCGTGTCTCCGCCCAGGGCCCCTCTCCCAGGGCTACATGGCAGGGGGAGGGACCCTGACATATAATAATATTTTACTCTCCTCAAACAACTGATATGGAAGGACTACATATTTACTTTATATATAATCAGTATTTCTTAATATAATCTCTCCTACATTCTTGTTTTCCATTTGACAGCTGTTTCTTCAGCCACTGCTTAGCCTCATTACAGAGTAAGTCTGATATAAAAAAATAAAAGTTCCACCCACTTTATCCTACTTCTGAGAAAAATAAGTCAAGAAAATGGTGGTTTTACTATAAAAAGGCTTAGAAGTCTCAGAAAATCCTGTTTTCAGAGGAAGTAGTTTACCAGAGAAAGTAAAAGTACTTTATCGCAGAAGCTATTTGTCAATGTATTTATGAGTAATTCTTACACAGGAATGCATGTAGATACTGGTTTTTCCAGTCAAACTTTCTTTTAAAAGGTAAAATACAGACAGCTGCTCTGCATACTAGGTGTGGCTGGAGTGGAGTGAATTGTCTTCACGGGAGCTTTGGGTTTGCGGCTAAACAGTGTTGGTAACACTAAAGTGTGACATTTTCCCACTCTGCACCCTACTTCCCCCACTGTGAGTAGACTGGGGATGGGCAAGAAGCTGGGAGCTCATATAGCTGGGACAGCTGACCCCAGCCGGATGAAGGAATATACCACACCCTGTAATGTCATGCTCAGCAATAAGAATGGACAGAGGAATAAGGGGAGACGAGTTTTGACTTCCAAGGTGGCCCTTTTTCAGAGACTGGCAGGGTATCAATCTGCATGAGGTGGTGAATGCTTGCCTTTGCATCACTTGTTTTTTTCTCTTTCCTTCACTTACCAATCTGCTTTTATCTCAACTCAACTTTTCTCATGATTGCTCTTCTTGTTCTATCCCCCATCCCAGTGGGGCTGCAGTGGTGGAGTGAGCAGCAGTGTGGGTGCTTAGCTAAGGGTTAACTCACAATGCTTTAACTACATTTTTGTAATATGAAATATAAGTATATTCCTGAATTTTGCCCTTAACAAATGTATTTCCAGGACAATGCTGAAAGTGGAATGCTTGTTACAGAATCTTTTGTAAACTGCTTTAATGAGTTCCAAAATACACATGAATACATGAATATGCATGAGGAAAAATAATTTAATTCTTTACAAATGTGCGGCATATTTGCATGGTCATTAACAAATGAGCTCTAGGCCATGCATTGAAACAGCCACATAAACAACAGCAGCGATCTGATCATTCTTTCCCCTTATCTAGTAAAGGTGCACACTCCAAGATCATTAAGCTTCCTGTGTGAATAAGAGACATGGTGATCATACCGATTTTCATACAGTTTAGTAGAAGAAGTGTGAGATATCTTTCTCCCATGTATCTGTATATAAATACACACATAAACACATTATTTTCTATCTTTAATGAAAGGTGGTTTTAGCTGTATGGATGCTGTTTAAAATGTTAGTATTTATATGAAACAGCAGAAAACCAACATCTCCCTGTGAGAAAAATAAATTGTCTCGTAGAATAAAAATAAATTATTAATCTTTTCTATTGCTCCCCAACACCTCACTGCAATTGCTTCTTGAGCAAATTTTTTTAAATGATACACCTATGTGCATTCTGTGATGATTTCAGAGCTTGTGGACAAAAGGCTTAGGTAGGTGCTTTAGAACGGAACCAGTAGATATGTAAAAAAATAAAACTACTTCTCTTTGTAGCTTATATCTTTGTTGGGAAGAAAATAAGATAAAGATGACAATGCTGATATCAGAAATCAAATAGTCTCTCTTGCATTTTTTTAATTTAAAATTGTTGCCATGAAACATTTGAGAAGGTATTCAATATGTTTTAAATCTACCCACAGATTAATAACTCAAAGTAAAAGCAATAACTTACATTCTGCAGATCTTGACTCTGCCAACATGACTTGAAAAAGCTGGCGAAAACATTGTCCTCTTATTAAATTGTTTGGCTCATATTTTATGCACAGGCATGCTTTGCTTCAAGATTTGGCGTGAATGTCTTCCTGTTTCACCTCAGGGATGAATGCATCCCAGGCAACAAATAAAAAGGACAGAGTTCCACTTTCTGTTACAGTTTGAGATAACCTTCATGATACAAGCTGCTACTGCAGATCAGAATCTTTTTTTATACCCGTCTGTTTATTTTTTGTTTCAGATCTTCATCAAAAATCCTTTTGCAATAGTGTAGAACAGTCAGTTGATTTCAGGAGTGGTTATCTAAGATCTACACTGTGTTTGGGAACTAATGATAGATGATTGTTCTTGGCCCTTTTCTGCTTAGATGATGTTTGACTCTGTGTTCTGGCACGTGGCATTTGGACGCACAGTGACTCGGTGGAAATGGCCTTCTCAATCTGCTTCTTCCTGAGTAAACTTAATCTGCTTTTTGCGTTTGTCCATTACTTTCTCTTGGGAAATACTGCTTTTGTGTCACAAACCTGAAACTTTTCTGATTTTGATGGAGATTTTGAACAACTTTGCTGCGGACATGTTTCAATCCTCTTCTACAATGTGCTGTGCTATAAGCTGGCTCTTGACAGTTAAGCTCTCACGTTAAGGAAACATTAATCCTAAAGTATTCATTCAGTGGTGTAGACACAAAACAAAGTATGTGTGCTTTTTTATATGTGTTTTCAGCCTGATCCTTGATAATCCATTTGGATTATTAAAAAAAGAAAAAAAGACTATTTGAATGCTGGACAGTTCCAGCAGAGGTGAGCTGAAGGAGAAGCAGTGGTCTGTTTCCAGGTACTTCAATACCTGTTTGTTCACTGAAGCAGTACGGAATAATTAATACTGCTGTACACTGCCATATCACTACAGATAAAATGTTTCCCTTTTTTAATACAACAAAGCCCATGGACCTGAACTCTAAACTCTTTTTAATCTTCTGCATATATATTATAAATTTATGAAGAGCTTTAAGGGTTTGAGTACAAACCAGTAAAAGCCATTTAAAATATAAACCATATACTTAATCCATGGTTTGAATAATTAAAAAAATAACAGAAGATCTATTTACAACATAAGTTATACACTGCAGCATAATTCCATCTTTAATTTTTCCAGTGTGAGATAGAAGTTTCATATTACTTAAATACAATTCTTCCAAATCTCTTTTCACAGGCAATTTGTAAATCTTTAGTGGAATACTTGAAGATATATTATAGAAGATTATATATCTGAGATGTTGGAACCACTTTTTTAATGTTATTCAAATCTCTTTGGGAAATATGTATGAACATACTTCATTAAATGAATATTAAATTACAAATCCCAAAGGCCTGTTGTGATACACATTAAAAAAAATGCAAAAATTTATTACGTTGCAGCTTTCACCCTGAAGGGACCAAAAGTATTTTTTTCAACCTATCTATGCCAATGTGTAAGCCAATTTGAAATGCAGCTCTCTGTAGCTAGACACCCATGTAAACACAAAATGTGGAGACAATAGGGTAAACTTCTAGCAAGTATCAACTGTATTAGAAATTTGACTGATTGGCTTTTTCCAAGTAGAAACTGTGTGAATACTGGTTTTGAAATTAATTCAATATCGTTCCTGAGTATTCTTTTTTTTTTCATCTGGGTAAATCTAAGTTTAATTAATTTATTAGAAATTAATTAGTGGCTATGATGGTGTATAAAAACCATACACTGATGATAAATAAATTATATATTTTTTAATACACAAATGTCTTCTACTATAAGTTACTTTGTTGTCGTAGTAGGTATCTAAACCTCATGAAGAGTCTGTAAATGATTTCATACCACCACCATGGTCCAGTCCCAGTTTGCATGTTTCAATAGGCCAGTGTGGGGCAAAATGATAAAAGACGTTAAAAAAAAGAAAGTAAAATTAGCATGCATGCACACAAGACAGGATTAATCTGCTACTAGCTTATAAATGGAGAGAAAGAGAAAGGCTAAATAAAAAGTTTAGTCCACTTTTAACAACAGTTTCCATGTTTAGGAAGTCTGAATTTCTGCATTTGGGGTTTTTTATATTTTTCTGTGATCAGAGAAGTTGAGCAGTATTTCTTTAAAGAAATTTCCCCTACACCTTTCTTTTTTAGATTAAGATTTTTCTCCAAAAATCCTAAATGTTGGGTTTTTTCCCAGAAGAATAGATTAAATATAGGTCATATTTAAAATACACAGGCTCTTCTCTAAAAATGAAACAATTCCAGCTCTCTCAGTTTATTCTTGTATGTCTCACCAATATTGAGTAGAGGGAAGGAACACTTCTCTGGTAGAAACACCTGCTGGCAATACTTTTCCTAATGCAGTCTGGGAGGCTGTTGGTCTGTTTTGCCACAAGGCAATATTGTTAAAAAATATCACTACAGTTAATAAAATCTGTAACTGTGAATGAAGACTACTTTTTTAACTGTTTGAAAAAACAATAGAACAAGACAAAGTTAATTTTTAACTGGTTTAATTAAATTCTTTGTCTCTAAGCATTAAACTAATATTTTTCAGTTTGGATTTTCTGTGAATAATTGATCTATAGAGAATTAGTGTACAAACTTCATTAATTTTTTCATATAATTGGGTGATGTGGATCATGGTTTCCAACCATCTGTCCAATTCTCACTTGCTCTTTAAGCCAAAAACTCTGAATTATGTGTCCTTTGCTTTTTGTCCTTTCTCTTAAGTTCAGTTTCTAACAAAAACATTTGTAGTTTGCTGGGTGTTCACTGGGGTTCTTTTTGTAGACTCATTGACTTTTGCCAGCTCAACTATTCCTATCAAATAGACATTGAGAATAGCTATTAAAAGCTTAAACTGTCAACCATCCTTCAGCATCTCTTCCTTCCTTGAAACATTCAGGTGGAAGTATTTGGCCCCTTCAAATTCTATTTAGTGTTAGTTCAGTGCTTATATGCAAGTACAGAACAGAATTGACATGGCTGCATATAGTTCAGTGTCAATATAATATTAAAACAGGGAAGAAAAAATACCAACCAATAATAAAATGGCTGAATGTCCAGTGTAATTACTTGCACTGAAATCATTCTGCTTATGACCTTCTTTAAAGTTGGGGTTGTCATAACTGTCATGTTTGATGCAACTGTACTGTGAAAGAAATGTTGACCCTGATGAGCTGTAATATCTACCAGGAAAGGTGTATAAGGACATTCATAAATACAGAATTGCTATGCTAGCTGTTCCAATATATGGATAAGACACAGGTCTAATGGTGGGTCATTTTATGAAAAAATCGTCATTTAATAGTTTTCTGAAGTAATAATAAAGTTAGCATAAAGATTTTCTGGTGAAAGACTGATAAATTTAAAAAAAAAAAAAAAAAAAAAGTATTTTCTAAGCCAGCATATTGAAAAGGTAGGATAGAAACTAAAGATAACATTGCTCCTCTTGCCCCATGCCCCCTCCCCTCCAGGTTTTCCAATCTGATGATTGTAGAAGTGACACGTATTTTATGCTTGATGGATGAAAAGAGACAGTAAAAGGCAAGATGAGCTAATAACAGTAAAGTCTGTATTGAATCAGAAATATGTTGAGGTACTGAGAGGAATCAAGATATGTGCTTCAATCATTAGAGTTTGTCACAAGTGAGATTTGTTGGTTGATGTGCTGTCAAAGTACTGAAGGAGAAAGGTTTTATAACAAGCAGCTAGACATGCAGAAAAAGAAGTTTAGCACTCAAAGGACTCAGTATAAATAGAAGTTATAAACTGAAAAAGAGTAATAAAGTTGACATCAAGAGAAGGGCAGTATTGATCCAGACTTTAAAAAAGACAAAACTTTTTCAGACACCTTGAAAAATGGTCTTCTTAGTTTTTATTTTCTTAAAAATCATTACTTTTAATAATTAAACATATCTTCACCTCTCAGAAGAGAAAAACTCAAGAATGGTCAAGTTGCATATAACTGTGAACACTATTTTTACCCTGTTTTTAAAGCATAACACATTATCTTAAAAATATGGATGTAATCCAGGTCTGGATTGGTCTGAGTATATATTTTCCTAAAAATACATCTCATTACATTGAAAAGTTTACCTAATTTATAGCTACTGGTAAATCTTTTTGCACTTCTGAAATATCTGTAATATCAGGTTAGTGTTAAAAATAGTCCTTTAAAGAAATTATTGATGTTTCCTGAGAAAATTTGACAAGGTGACTTTCTGATTTGAGAGTTTCTTCTTTCAGTAGAGTTTTGTAATGTGCGGTGTTCACAAATTCCTGCATGATCCTTTCACCCACATAATATATACCATTATCTTTTACTTTACAGTGTTTACAAAATTCTTTATACCTACATTTGATTTTGTTTTGTTTACAAATGTTAGTGGTTGACACAATGTGCCCTTCTCTACAACCAGACCTTTATTTCCCATAACCCTGCTCAAGTAAAAACCACTAGTGGAGGTTGTAATGGATGTGTCATGTCCTGATGGCTGCAGCCATTTGAGTAGACTCAATCTATGCATTATGAGGGTGTGATGCAGAAATTAAAAAATCAGATTCAGTAAATGATTACTGCAACAACTAGTCTTAGAGCTTATAGAAGAAGAGACTATTTGGAATTTTTTGCCTGAGAGATGCAAAGGACCTGAGCCAAGAAGAATCAGTGGGAGAGCTGGTCTCTAAGAAAACCACAGTGCAATTATATTTAAGAGTGCAGTGGGAGAGAGAGACAAATAAATCACACAAATTGATACTTGATTTCAAGAAAGGGAACTGTAAAGAAAATTGTCAAAGACAGAATGAAGTTGTTCAAAAAGCCTGCATGAAACATGAAGGCTGCTATAAATACTGTGTTAGAAGACCGGTTAAACTGTGTGCCATAATTTAAAAAGAAACCAAAGAGGTCCAAAACTTCCTTGCACACCTTCCTGGGAAAGTTAAGGAGGCTGTTGCAGCTAATAGTTTGACCTCTAAAAAAATTGGAGAGCTTGGTCAAATAGGCAAAAGAGAAACACACATAAAAACAACAGGTTAAATGTAAAAAGAAAATTTAGAGACCTAAACCAGAAAGGTCAGAACCAAAACTTTGCAAAGCATCATGAAATTGACAGCAAAACAGTACTTTAAACACATCAAAGGCGGGAAGGCAGATAGGGAATTGGTGAGGATGCTTGGTGTAAAGAGTATATGCGCAGTTGATAAGGCCATAACTAAAAATATCAATAAATACTTTATTTCAGACTTAATCCTGGCAGAAGGTGTGGATCAGGACCAACAACTGACCTTTACTTTCTCTGAAGCAGAGAGGTCAGAGAAGCTGGATCAGACTGAAGTAAATATACAGGAGCTATTATGTCATCTAGTCATGAGTCAGATGTCAAGAAATCAACAAAACCAGATGGCATTCAGTCAAGAGTTCTGAAATATCTCAAATATGAGGCATCTGGTCTGCTAGACAAAGTGCATGACCTAGCATTGCAAACAGCCACCACCAGAGGACTTTGACATTGACATCATTAACTCTACAAAAGCAGCCTAGGATGGGATTCTGTGAAGTAGAGATCAGCAACTGACTTTTGTCACTGGTTTGACAGAAGAATCTGTAATAAACTAAAGCTTTAGAATCAGTATGGCTTCTGTGGAGTTGTGAAGCCAAAGTTTATGAAGGGGATTCAGTGGGCATAAATTATTTTTGGAAGCATTTCAGAAGATCCTACATCAAAAGTTACAAAAGGAAAAATATGCCAGGGGATTGGAGAAAGTTCCTTCAGTGGATTCACAGTGGTTAAAGGATGAGATGCAAAGGGCTAGAAGATAATTCCCTCTCTCCAGGGTAGTTCTTAAGGAGAACTGTCAGCAGGAACTTTGTTCAATGACTTCACCAGTAACCTGGAGAACAGTCAAGGATGCTCCTTTAGGATTTTTTAGGTTATCAAAAATATCAGTGTCAAAGAACTGCAGATGAACCTCACAAAACCGAGACAGCAGGTAGAAAGGTGGCAGATGACCTTCATAAAAGTGAGCATAAGGAATCGTTAAGGAAAAACAGCTTGACTTCAACCATGCTGAACTTGGAACTGGCGGATATGAAGCAGATCTTGAAACCCTCATTCACAGCTCTCTGAGATCACTGACTTGATGTGTCCACTTGGTAAGAAAAAGGCTGACAGGATGTGCCTGCATTTGCAAAACCATGCAGTCAGAGGATTAACTGAAGACACATCCTTCACTAAGTTTCACTAAATACTACAGTATCAAAAACTGGCATGTAATGAAGCTTACAGAAGAATAGTTCAAAACAACCTCAGTGATGCACGTAGCAGGTACTGATCTTCTGAAATGTGCTGCCACACAGCAGGCTGTGGAGACAGAAAATATTAGTAGGCTCAAAAAGAGATCAGACACATTCTGGGAAAAAGGGTTCAGAGATGGGACCTAAAAGGATGGCTGGGGATGAACGCTCATGAGCACTAAATTTAGTTCCTGCAAAATCAAGAACATGCACAACTGGTGGCACAAAAGAACGAGAAAAGAAGTAGAACTAGCAACACTAACCTTGTGCATAAAAATATGAACATCAGTAATTGCTCTCCCGGATTTGGTCTGAAATTCTCTAATAGAATGATGGACTAAAAGAATCCTCAGCAGGTAATCTGGTCTATTTTCTTTGACTAACACAAGGATATATACCTTCACCAGTACTGGGAGATGTTTCTTTGATTCGGCATGTACTACATTCTCCTCCATTTTTTTTTTTTTTTGTCTCATGATTAACCATCTTTACAGTTTCAATTCTGTTTTCCTGTAATTTCGTCAGAGAGTTTCTCCCTCCTATTTAGTCCTTCCCTATTGGTCCAACCTGTTTGGACATAGAATATAATTTATTTTCCATTAATTTTTCATTAAGTATTTAATTGATGAAGATACTAATGAGAATATTCCAAACATCATTTGGTGCAATCCTCCTGGCTGGCAATGTATTAAATGATAATGGTTCTTTACATGTGACTGATCAATTAGTCTTATATTGTCTTGCAATATCATGGTCATGTTTTTGTTCATCACATGGTAAACTCATAAGGAGCTCATTTTATTCTTTTCGTCAAGATCTGCCTTTTGACTGCTTCTTCCAATCCTAAATCTACTGTCATAGAGGAGGTTAGTTTGACACTTCAATGCTTCCAAGGTGCTGATAACTGCCCAGTTTTTTATCATACATATGCTTATAAGTCTGCTGGTTTGGCCAAATTTAGAAATATATCCTCTGAGAGAAGGCAGGTTACAAACCACCAGGTTCAGGAAAAAAGAAACTTTTTCCTCAAAGGAAAGTGAAAGAGATAAAAACTATTTATTTAACAAACACACGGGAAAAGGATAATAATGCTAAATAATAAAATCTCTCACTGTGGAGAAAAAACTGGGAAAGTGTTAGAGTCCTCCCTTTGGTCTCCTCGGAGCTGGGGCTTGGCCCAGGGCCAGGCCCTCTGTGCTCGGTGGAAAATCCTCCTGATGTGTTCTGGTATTGAAGCAGTCCAGCAGAAAAAGGGAAAAAATCCGAAATTCCCGGAAAAACAAAGTTCAACTCTCTGGAGGGAAAAAAAAATGAAAAATGGATGAACAAGCAAGCAGGGTGCTTTCTCCACTCCTGCTCTCCCAGCCATAGAACACAGAAGCCCAAAAGGAAAAAAATGCAGAGAATGAGAGTTATCTCTGTCTGTGTCCTTAAGGGCTTTTTTTTGTTCTCTCTCCTCTTGGGCTCAGTTTAAAAGCATAGGAGGGTATGTATACTAATTTCTGGGCATAGTGCAGTGATAGCGAATACAACATCAAGTCACCCCAAGACAATAAGTTTGTTTAATTTTCTATTTTTCAGCTAAAATTTAATGGAGGTGGTTAAGGCTGTAATTCCAGGGATCTTGGGCTTAATACAAGGCTTTGGGAGCTTGAAAGCATTTTTAGTTATGTTTTTCTCCAATTGCTTTTCAGTAGAATATCACACAGTTTATTGAAGTCTTTCATTAATTTGATATGTTTATTACATGGTCTATCTTACATCTTTTATTAGAATGATCTAAAACAACTTCATGTACTTACAAACTTAAAAACATCTATATATGGTATTACTTTTCAATTTCTTTGAAATAACATATATAAGATTTGAGCTGGAAAATATGTATCCAGGATTCAGTTAGTACTTGCCAAAGGTAAATTTTTGCTACTTGTCAGACGTCAAGTGTTTTGTTAGAGGTGCACATTCAAGCCAGTGAGAGAAGTGGGATATGATAAGGATCTGAAATTAAACCATCCTTACCATTGAATATATAGATCAACTTCTTTATTGAGAGATCATGATATTCTCAATAACTAATTGAAATACAGCAAATATATCTGTATTTAAAATTACTTACTTTATGGGAAAAATACTGTATTTAATAGGTTTTTTGGGAAAAACATCTAATCCAGCATATAGCGCACTACTTTTATGATTTTAAAAATGTTATGAACAGAACATTATTATTAAGATAAATATTCTAATTACACTACTTCACAGTTAGATAATTACAATTGAGAGCTGTGTAAATAACAGGTCCATATTGTATGGAATATATCATATATTTTCAATCAATAATTAAGGGCTTTGATAGGGCATGACATTTTTCTGTCTAGGTTGTGCACTCAAGTTTTCTTTCCAAAGAGGATAGAGTTTGGTGTGTGTCCTGTGCCCTGTTCTTAGTCTGATATCGAGTTGGGATAAACTAGGGCACATTTTCTAGATAAAGGAACTTATAAAGTTGTCTTAGCTCTCTATTTCAGACCAAGAAATGGTATCCTCTGTTAACAGGAAGAGAGATGAAAGTACAGAGGTAAACCAGGATTAAAAGGGAGTAAAAATATTCAGGAAGACAAATTTGAAAAGAGGTTAATATTGTTATATGGTGTCTAACAGTCAATAAAACTTAGGATAAAATGCATTCTTGATGGCAAATTAGGTTAAAGAGTACAACCACTCTGTTTATTTGCAGGGTCATTTATAGGGCTGAAACGGACACCTGTTTCTAATCCTGTTGCCTCATAAATTTGACTGAGAGTTCTTGTTTGTAATCATATGATGTAGTCTGTAATTTACCAAAATTAGGCTGAAATCACCAACTTTTTCAAACAAGACACCAAACAATATTCTCCAGTGGTTGGGTTTTGACTGTTAAAATGGATCCAGATTATAATTTAAATGGGTTTCTCTGATCCATCTGTCATCAGACACACCTGATTTTTTGTTAATGTGAATATTTTCAAATATTTTGACAGATCTAACAAAATAGTTATACTTCATAAGAAAGAACTTCTGTTGTTTTAGTTATACAATAGTTAACACAACTCACAAATTAAGAATTGGTCATTACAGTTCAGTACTTGTAAAAAGGTTTACTGAAATCTTCATTAAGGAAAAGTTTGCTGCAAAAAAAAATTAGATGGATCTCTCTTTATCTGTTTAGTTCTGTGATGATTATAAATTTGCAATTGCTAATAAATTTGAAACTTCATGCAGCAATAGAGGAATAAATACTCCCTATATATTTTGGTGCACTTAAAATCATTTATGCCATGACACACACATGGTGATATTCAGTTTTTGTCATGCAAGGAATAAAATAAAATAAAATAAAATAAAATAAAATAAAATAAAATAAAATTCTTTCATCACAGTAGAGTGTTACACAGAAAGGATGTTTGTCTTGTTTATTTGGCATAAACATGAGTTAAAAGTGATCTTTGAGCACAAATTTTGTTAATAGGACTCCACATTTTTCTTTCACTGTGAAACTCTTCAATGATTGTGCTTTAAGGTGGGAGGCAAACAGGAGATTTATCAGAATAATAGTTTAATTTAATCTTTTTCAACAGATTTTGGAAACTAAAATAACAGAGATTCAATCAATTTTTTTATGCCTTGCAGCTGATGTCAATTCAGATTCTAACTTGTTTTGTACCACTCCACTTGGTTTCTTTCTCAAACAATTATTTTATGAAGATGTTCATTTTTTCTGTAGACAAACATCTCCATTGGTCACTGAAGTCAAGGTAAAAAAGATCTAAACAAAATATAAGCATAAGAAACTAGCTACAAAAGTGATGTCTGAAACTGTCTTTTCCATAAGTGGCCTTATTTGTGCAACCACTATTGTATATGATATATTCCCATATTTTCTCTTAGGGAACGAGAAGCGTGTAACTTCTACGCAACTAATTGCAGATATCCTTCTAAAGGTACTTTTTCAAATCTTGCTTAAATATTTTTCTAGGAAATGACTTTTAGAAATTAGACCAATATTAATAAACTAAGTATTTTAAAAAGGGTAGTCAATAAACTGCAATTATTTTGGGCGGAACAAAAAAATCTTTCAGAATAGGGTTTTAGTCTTCTCTTTTTAATACTAAAAAAAATTGTGAGAAAAAGTTAAAAATTAAGCAAAATCTAAATCACAGTAACATTTCTTCAAGACTCTCAGAATGTACTCCTGTGCTACAGTAGGAGGAGAGTAACATGCAGATTAGGTAGAACAAACAGAATTATAGGTCTGAAGAATATATTTTGAACTTCCCAGTACCCATCCTGAAGTGCTAACTCCACCTCTGTGGAAGATTACTTTTATCTGAATAAGTTTTTGATCTAAAATAGTCTGAATTTTCTCAGAGTCTGTGATAACGTCCCAAATGTACCTTTTCACTATGAAGTTAATTAAAAAATACTAACTTGGGTGGAGGAAAAAGGCAGTTAAAGGCACTGAAAGATGGGGAAGACATTTTCTGGAAGATAGGGAAACTCATTGAGTTAAATTTAATACCTGCATTTCTACTCTGTAGGATAATAAAAAAACCTACATTGTTTATATTTGGATGACATATCAGGAGGATCAATTTCAAGTCATATTTTTAGATTAAATTACCTCATTTGGTTTCTTTGCCTCTTTACCATGTTTCATCATATCAAAACTGTAATATAAACTTCAAGAGTGGGAGCTGTCTGTGTTGACAGTTCATCACTGGATCAGACTTCTAGAGCTATTGTTTTATTAATGTTTTCCACCTCATTTTCTTCTTTCATATCAATATCACAAATCCAAAGAATTCCTCAGTGAGCTTTATCTGTAAAATAGCAGTAAGAATGAGAAACAGGAACCTCACTCATATGCTTCTGATATATCCAGCCCTAGGTATAGTTGTAGAGAGAGTCTGTTTTGGCTGATGAACTTCTGAGAATAAAAAACCCTATGACAATCACTTTAAAAGTTCCATGAGGGAAAGAAAAAGTTCTCCTCATCTACCGTTTGTAAAGAATCTTCTTGCATTGCTGATTCTAGACATTGTCACCATGGACCAAATACCCATGTAATGATCAGAATCATTATAAAAGGTCAGGGCTGGAACACCCCAGAATAAAGACATTTGTGGTTAATTTTTTTAACTTCTTTTATTTGGAACTGTGCTGCCAGTATATCTCAACTACTATTTTCTCCCTCTCAACTCTCTTCAAACATTTTTTTTCCCCACCTTACTTATCTCTCATAAAGGAGGGATTTCTCCCTTTCTGTTTTGAAAAAATAATGTCAACTCATTTACTTGTGAAGAATTAGTTTGGGCATATACTACCTGTTTGGAATCTCTGTATAATCAATGCTTACAAGAGTCCTGAGCCCCCTTCAGAGAAATACTTTAAGGGCTGCTGTGAATGTAGACTTCAGTATGTGCAGAGCTATTTCTTTTTCACATCATGTAATTGTCTGAGACACACTGCCCATCACTATTCTACTAGGCTTATTTAGTTCCTACATTTAAGGTATGGGTGAATACTTTGCATTCATCATCAATTTTCACAAACCCTCCTTTTTCTTGCTGCCTTGCTGGCTGAATCTACAATTTTAGCTCATCTAAGTTCAGCTGAGTTCCTTTTCCTGCCATGTCTGACTCATTTTATTGCTTACCCAGTGGATCTTTCTTCTCTTGTCCCAGGTCATTGCTTCCACTTTTTTTGCCTCACTGCTACATACTTCATTGTTTTCTGGTGATGTCTTCCTATTCTTGCTGGTCCTTTGCATGATTTCATTACTTCTGTTCAAATCTAACCTCTCTGGGGACTCTCAGACATCATTTCACTTCATCCTACCACTGCAAATATATCACTCCCTCAGCTGTCTTTTACTGCATACATGGAGCTCCAAGGATAATAGTACTCTATTAGTACATATATAATCATACTTATCCTAGTGAATCAATCAAATTGAATGGTTTTCTCAGAAATTATGAAAAGTGTGGACTATTGATTTATCTTAAAACATTCCTTCTTCAATTTTTTGTTTTTGTCTGTGAAAGAATTACATAAACAGTGGGGGAGAGATTTGATTTCATGACACAAACCAGAGAAACAAACTCCAGCAGGGTGCTGCTAGATGAATGACAAAAGAAAGCTGAAAAACATCAAATTTTTTTTTTCCTTATTTGTAGTGATCTGTGCTTTTGTATCTGAGAATGTTAGGCAAAAAATGCAAACAAATGTGATTTGCAAGCAGATGATATTTGTTTTTTGGTGTCAACTCTATGACTTCAACCATGGGTAGACTTGTTTTTATAACAAAATGAATTGCACACTGAAGACTAGGAGTTCATGCTTCTCATTAATACTTTTATTACCATTTTCGTTTAAATCGACCATTATTATTGAAATATGCCCTTATTTTTACCACATATTTTCCTTTATATGAGCAATTGGTGCTTACAAAGCCCATCTTCTTGTTCATTCTGAAACTTGAATACAAAAAAAACCCCAGATACAAACTAAATTCTTCTGCTTGTCTGTCTGAAGTACTTTGAGAGACTTTTAGCTGCTGTAGTGCAGTCCTCACTAGCCTCTAGTATCTGTGCTCATCTTGCTCTTAAAGAGAAGCAGCCCATATATAATGACTTCAATAGGATAACATGATAGAGTATATTAGAGAAGCTGATAAAATTTTTCCAGGATTATGACATTTCAGCTTTTGTTTTCAAACATTCAAAAGTATTTGCTCAAAGGTGGTATGCTAATACATATTTTCATATCAGAAAACCTTTCCACAATCACGTTTTCACACAGATGTGTCAATAATCAAAAGTTAGAACTCGCATAATTCCTATTAATACACTAGCTAGATAGTATCTCATGATAATTAAAATGCACACTTCTATATCTTCATTAATTTTTCCCTTAAACTATTCAAATACATTGTCAAATTTAGTTTCTTTTCATGTTTCTACTGTATTTTATGAGCTTCATCAAGAAAACAGCTTAACTTCTTTAGTATATAAATAAAATGTTCATTGAATGCACAAGGATCTTTAAAAGTTCCATGAATAATGCTTTAGTGGTACAGAAACAGTAGTGATGCTTTCAATTATGATTGTAGGCTGTCCATTTCTGAAGCTGGGAGTGCATCAGCGGGAGACGTAATAGCAGATCTGATAATCCAGAGGAAAAATTGCAACAATCCAGACATGTATTTTAGCTTTTATATAAAAGCTGAAGTAAGGGAAAATGGATAAACCCATTACGGGGCTTTTTTTTTTTCTTTTTTTGCATGTGTGAGTGTAGCAGAGGACATTTAAATGAAACATATGTACAATCTACCTTATTGTACAAAAGTTTTCATATCCTGTATTAGGACAGGTAAGAGAAAAATGTAGTTTTCAGAAGATACCCAGTTATTTGGGAATTGATTTTAAAATACTTTTCCCCCCTAAAACTAAGATTCATCTGGTATAAATCACAACTCCCTTTTAATACCAGTTGTATGTTAGGTGCTGTTGGCTTCTTTTTAGAAAATATTTTTGTCATTCTCTTTCCTCCACTCTTATCTTATTCTAAAGCAATATTTCTCAGTTTCCTGACACTTGTCAGAGTCTCCATGATCGTCAATGTATTCGAAAACATCATCTTCAAGAATGGTGAACACTTGCTATTTAACAAAAAACATAGAAACTTTTAAGTGATCTGCTGCTTCTTCTCCAAAACATGCTCTAGAGAAGGTCATAGTTCCTCACAGATTCCTGAAAAAGACATTTTTGAAACCTTATGTGTCAGATTTTTAACCATTCTATAATTCAGTTTTGTATTGATTATAAAAATACCCAACAGCAAACAATACCTGCATAACACAGTAGTAATAGCTTATACTGTCCAGCTATCTGAGAGAAAACAATCCATATAATTCTACTTTAAATTTTTACCTTTTTTTTTTTTTTTTTTTTTTACAGAGGGAGGAATAGTACACAAAACTGATATGAAGTTTGGAATTTTTTAAAATTATGTATAATCTAAACAGATGCCTTTAGCAGGATGGATCGTCTGCTGGGCTAACTAGGTGGAGTTCTGTAAGTCTTCAGATTGTATCTATCCAATTCTTTAAGGCAGAATATTCACAGATATCCATGAGTTGCCCTTGTGCACAATATGGGCTATCTTTCTTCACTGCCGGTCTCTTCTATAAGGCCCAGAAAGCACATATTATGCATAGTGAATATAGTAAACTAGAATTGTTCTCTAATTTTTTTTGTAAGAAAAGAGAACCTGGTAGAAAAGTGGGTAAAAAATTACATGATAAAGATACTCAAAAAGGAATTTTAACAGGCAAACTTAATTCCATAGGGTAAAGAATTAACCAAATATTTGTGAATGGAGAATTATTCAAGGTTCCCACTGAATGTAAATTGTATACATATACATGATGTGTGTGTTTTAAAAACCCAGATTGTCATGCTTTTATTAAGTCTTCTTTTCAAAGCTGCTGTACTGAAAACTAGAACACTGAAACAACCTCTAGATTTTAATCAAAGTCAGAATACTGTATGTTAACTCCAAAAACAGATTTGCAAAACTAGCAACCAAAACAAACTAAAGTAAGCTATTTTCTTTTTAAAATTGTAAGCTTAAAAAGTCTTTGTTTCTGTTTTCAACTTATGCTATATCTTAACATCTGGGCAATTATGCAAACCTGTAAATTACATTTTTCCCCCTGACTTAATTGGCATAAAATTATAATGAAAAGAATTCAAAACCTCAGTGTAAAATTATAGACTCATAAAA
Source organism: Corvus kubaryi (assembly GCF_017639235.1). Taxonomy (NCBI): domain Eukaryota; kingdom Metazoa; phylum Chordata; class Aves; order Passeriformes; family Corvidae; genus Corvus; species Corvus kubaryi. The sequence goes on from NW_024582073.1 coordinate 10,269,438, forward strand.
TGAAATTGTAAACATACTGATTAGTATGTAAAATTTTAATGAGTCTGTGTTTTGATAGAAAAATCTTCAAACTGAGAGAGGTGTGCATCAACTTTAAGCAAATATTTTGCTTAATTAATGAATTTCAATAATTGATAGTTTTACCCCAGATTTAAGTACCATTACTGAAACCACCTCTCTTTTCTTCTTTTTTTAATGAGACTGCTGTAAAGAAGTGTGAAGTTGTTTAAAACATAATCCCTTTCTTCTGAAAAGATTTGGTACAAGAAAGTTGATGTCCAAGTGAAAAATGGAAGTGCAATTAGTGCTTTTTATGTTTATTCTAAGACCTACACTTCTGATACTGGGGGTGGGGGAGATTTCAGACTTATGGTCTCTGAAAAATCCAGAGAAACTGTAACTTTGCTTGACCCTAGCAGAGGTTCCATATTATAGTAAAGCTGTTGTCCACTTTCACAGGACTATAGGTGAATGTTCCTGCCTATGCTCAGAGAAAATAATTCTGCTCCTACAATTGTCCAAATAAATGATAAACATGAGAAAGTTCTGATGGCTTTCCTTTCATACACAGAAAATGCCTAAAACACTTTTTGTTAGGGATATGTGTAAAAGTTTGGTTAAAAACAAGAAGAAAATTAGCCTTACACATTTTTGTTCTCAACGTGAATTGAATGTAGACGGTTTTAAAACAACAATGGATCAGGGTTTTTTCTTTCATTACAGCCGTCAGCACTTCCACTACCACCAAAGGTATCAGGGCTATGATAGATGCCCTTCTGGGATGCAAATCCCATGTCATAGACTTGTTGACTCATAAAAGAGCTGAGGTTGGCAGGGACCTCTGGAGACTGTCTAGGCCAGGCCCCTTCCCCAAGATGGTTGTTCAAGACTGTGGCCATCTCTCTTCAAAATCTTCACAGATGGAAACTCTGCAATGCTCTAAGCAACCTGTTCCACTTGAACTATTATTGAGTCATCCTTAAAGTAAAAAAAAAAAAAACAAACTTATGTTTAATACTCATACCTGCATGGTGTCCATTGAAACTAATAAAAAGATTTTCAGAATGAATGTCATAGCACTTTTGGCATGAAGAAAGTGGGAATAATGACCACTCCTTTTAAGAAAAGCTTTTTTTTTAAAATTTCTTGGCAACTTTTACAGGCCAAAAGAGTAGAAATAGTTTGCTTAAAGACTGAATTAGTAAACTCAACCTTCATCATTCAATTAATTTACAGGTGTCACATTTGTTCCCTCAAAATTCAACCATAGAAGTTATGCAATGTATACTTCACCGGTTAGGGGGTTCGTTTTGTTGGTTTTTTTTCTGTTACATTAGTGTGAATATATAGATATGTAAACTTGGAAACCTGTTAGTGGATATTTATTCAAATTCTGGAAAGAACTAAAGAAATTAATAAAATCCTTCACCTAATCATAAATTGGAATGAACAGATACTATCAATTTTTTACTACGTTTAAATGAGAACTTTTTAAAACATGGAAAAATTATATTGCATATCAGTGTAAAAATTTGTAAGAGTTTGGAATATGTTCAGTCACAGTATTTATCTAAATATAAATCCTTGACTGTGCCTAGTACACCTTAACTGAAACAAATTTTTAGGTTGGTTTAGTAAATGCAGCTCCATGGAACCATGTTCAAGTTCAATCAATACATACTGCATATCACTCCCAACTACCATACCCTACTGCTCAAAAGGCTGTGTGTGTAGCACAGACCACGTGGTAGAAACTGTTTTACCCAGGAGAAGGTAGAATACATAATGATGTGCACCACTTCTAACTTGCAGACAACAGAAAGATGCCTGAAATAGTTTTTAGCTAATTCCAATTCATTTCTACCCCAGGAACGGTACATACAGAGATAAGTTCCACCTTAGTACTGTGCATCTTTCCATTCACACCATTGCAGGCTCTTGGGAACAGAGACGTATAAGTAGTTTGGTTTGGGTTTTTGAATTATGTTTATAGGTAGGAATCACTTGACTGAAACATTCTTATTAGTTCCCTCCTGCTTCGCAGTTTCACACTAATGCTTATGTGAAAAGGAAAAAGAAAAAAATATAGTTATGCAGCTGCACGAGTTGCCCATTCTAAACTTGAACAGGTTGTGGCATTTTGTGCCATATGGTATGCACGTCAGTGAAGTGAAGGGCATGCCTTGTCACATCGTATCCCATAATGACTTTTTGGGAGTGAAATATCTTTTCCAGCTGAGGTGAGCTGTTCACTTCACTGATCTGCAAGTTACACATCTCAAGTAACACAGCTGTTTTTGGAAACTAACCTCCTGTTAAGGGAAAGTGTGACTTGAAAGAAAAATCTAGCCTTTTATTTATGAGACCCAAGATCTTAACAAGATACAGAACCTCCTAATAGAAATTGTTCAAGATGAAAGTAGTTTTATAATGGTCCAGTAGTCCTGATATTACATAAGTTACAGTAGCTTCCCTTCAGAAGGGTGATTTCGTATAGCTAAGATAGATGAGTTTATTATTACAGGAAAATCCAAACTAGGTTTTTGTCTGACCGTCCAGACCTTAGATGAGTTTACCAAAATAAGAAGAAATCATCTGTTTGTTGTTTGTGACTCATTCAAGAAAGTAAATTTTCATTCTCAGAAGAAAATAAATAATCTGATTATTTGTGAGTTTTTGGAAGATGCTAGCTAGTGAATTTCAGACATCATCTAGATCTTCCACCTTTTCACATGAATTATCTAGGTGACTGGCTAGTTAAGGACTAGGTAGACCAAATTAGGGAGCCACCAAACCAATCTGGTTGGGTTCGAGTGACCAGCAACCCTCTGGGCAAAGAACCTTTTTCTAATATCCAACCTAAACCTCCCCTGACACGACTTCAAGCCTTTCGCTTGGGTCCTATCACTTATCATCACAGAGAAGGGATCAGTGTCTGCCCCTCCTCTTCCCCTCACGAGGAATTTGTAAACTGCAATGAGGTCTCAGTCTCCTCCTTCTCCAGGCTGAACAGAACAAGTGAATTCAGCCTCTACTCATACAGTTTCCCCTCAAGGCCCTTCACCATCTTGGTAGACCTCCTGTGGGCACTCTCTAATAGTTTAATCTTTCTTACACTGTGGTGCCCAAAGCTGCATACAGAATTCAAGATGAAGCTGTACCAGCACAGAGCAGAGCAGGACAATCCCCTCCCTTGACTGGCTGGCGATGCTGTGCCTGATGCTTCCCGAGACTCAGTTGGCCCTCCTGGCTGCCAGAACACTGCTGACTCATATTCAACTCTTCTTTTCTAGTTAAATGGCAGTAATAATATCAGATTTGATCTAATTAAATGTAAGATCAGAAAATATTCATTCCTTCAGTTTATAAAATGTTAAATTTTTTTTGTGAGTTTATGTGCTCCGTTTTTAAGTTTTTTAAAAAGAATAAATTTCTCAAGATATTTCAAAGTCCTCAGTTTTTGACACCTAGAGTTATGGGTGCTGGAGGTTGACAGCAACCTTATTAAGAATATATTTTAGTCTTTAAGTTAAGCAAAAGCCCTGTAATACCGCTAAGATTAATACTCTTTTGTTGTTCTAAGATGTCTATAAAATATGTTGTCAATATACACACTACCTATTTCCTTATAGATCTCACATATATGTAAAATACATTTCATTTTTTATAACCTTATATATATGTCATCAAACTGTGTAACAGTGTAGAAATTTTAAGTAAAATGTTTTATTGAGTTCAGACAGAAGAAAGCTCTAAAACTGTGTAACATGAACATATTTGGTCTTACTAAACAAGGTATGTAAATCAGAGTAACTCTAGCAATCATAGACAAATTGTTTAGTAGTTTGTGATGTCTGATGAACTTTGAAAAGTGAACATGAAACAAATCTTATATTAATATAAGGTATTGGTTCATTTTCAGAAAAGGCTTAGGATAATAAATAAACTAGCTCAATTCCTATAAAAAGTTAAAATATATGAAGGTAGCTATAGATTTTAAACAGGTTATCATTATCTGTTTTGATGTAAATGTCCTACTGTCAGGTAGGTTACTCCTCTTTGTAAAGCATTTCTGGCACGAGACTGGAGTTCTGTGGAAATCTTATTAGAATTGTTATCACATATTCAAAAAGGTTTTGTTTCCCTTGGTAAGGGAACAACTTCTCCCCTTCTAAGTGGAACTGGAACATATAATTCTTCTGTATTGACTCCATGGTCTTCAGAATTTCCTCACAAGTTCATTAAATTGAAAAACTTTACTTGAATTAGTATAGAATGGTTTTAAAAAGAAAACCAGAAACGGATTGTAACTAAGGGATCCCTGCTGTGAAGACCTGATGCCCAGTTTTCTCCAGAGATATTGACAGGATGCTCTGGTGGTGTCCCTCAGAGACCCTATGTGGAGCAGCAATGAGTGCAGAGGCCCTCTTCAGACTCTAATAGGGACGTTTTCATAATAAGGCACCATGAAAGGTGCCTATTGCAACTTTGAAGTGATGGCCTGTTTTTGAGGAAGTAGTATCGATACACTAAACCGATATTCAGAAGACAATCCAATTGTCTGTCTGACAGCAAATAAAGGCAGCTGATAATTTTTCATCATTCAAATAGTAGTCAGTAAAAGGTACTACTAGTAAAACTAAGCAGTCTGAACTACTGCTCTCACTTTTACAAGAGAAGCTGTAGATCTGGTGCGCAGCCAAAGGGAAATCCAAATTTTTGCCTTCTAAATAGAGAAAAATAATATAAGCTGTGATTGAAGGCAATGATTTAAACAGAATGGAGGGTTTTATTAAAAAAAGTGTGTACAAGACCAGTTAAATACTATGCCAAATATGATTAGTTGTCCTGTTTATATCCCCTGCAAAAAGCAAAATGTATCTTTATATGGAAGCCATATAAGGAGCTAAAGTGTCATGGGTGTTTAACTGCAAACAGATAATACTCATCATTTTTGCCAACCTTGAAATGAAGTACAGCCAGTTTCCAAGATCTAATAAGATCTGACATATTAATTACAGGGTTGTTTTTGTTTTCCAGTTTTAATTTCAGGGCAGTCGTAGTTCAAGCATAGATTTAGCTATCAGCACTGTTTTGGCAGATACTATTGCTCCTGGCACATCAATATAATAAAACTAGATCTTAATGAAATTGGAGACAACTTGAGCAGCAGCTCTGCACTTGACTAAGAGATGGTTTGAAAATGACTGTAACAAAAACTGTTTTGCTAGAGAAATGGGAACTTACCTCTTTCTATCATCTTATGCATTTAACTCTCTATAACACTAGCATGTTCCTTGATGTGGTGCTATAATGAAGATTATACCTAATTCCCTCCATGCCAGGAAAAATGGAGCCCTTCTTACTGGTGCTCCAAGGTATATGACATTGGTTCATAGTGACGGTCACATGGTTTAAAGTGGAGCAGTAAGGAATAAATGACCACCATAGTGTGACCCAAAGGGAAAGCCTGCTGCAGCATAATTCAGGGGGGATCTTTGGCTCTTCCATTAGCATCAAAGTTGTATCTACTCTTGTCCAAGGTTCATTCTTTAAAAAGACAAAATACAGCTCCTGAACATAGTGAAACTGACATACCAGTAACATCTCCCTACAACTATATTTACATCCATCTCAATTAATCTTTATTTTCAAAGTAACTGAAAATTTGTTTTTACTAAAAACAAACAAATAAAAATGCAGATTTTGCCAAACTACATCTTCATAGTAGACTATGGTTTCAGTATGAAAATTGTTTCAGTTCTGCGATCACTCAGTTTAAAGTAAAGCATCTGCTACTATGTTTTGAAATCTTAGGTTGCAGTGACTTTTCATCAGGAGATGAAGATAAATAGCAAATCTGTAGCTCAAAACTCTGGGAATACCTCACTTGGTTCTGCTATGAGTAAAAACCCTGTGACTCAGACTTTCACATGACCTGTTTTTTTCCTGCAGGTATGTGGGTTTTGTTCAATGGTTTATTCAAATGTCTTGTGGAACGTTTAGGGTAGTATTGAACACTAGAAATTCTGTGGAATTTATGTGCCAGTTACGCACTTTTGCATTTAAACTCACCTGCAGCTACATGTTGTGTGCATCCTGTAATTCTGGGTATCAGTTAAAATAGACTGCAGGACACACTGTCACACTTCAGCTCTTATCTGGATCACATTCTTTGGTTTTCTTTCTGGTCAAAAGCCTGGTTCTGTGGCCAGATCAGGGCTTCACAGAGAGACTGAAGCTTATCAAAACCATCAACTAGACTTGAAAATATTAAAGCTAATTTAGATTTTCTTCCCGTCCTTTACATGATAAATCTCATGATATGAATTTGTAGTCCCGACACGACAAGAATAAAAGTGGCATTCTTCAAGAGAGCTAGCAAAGGAAGATGATATTTATTCTCTGTGGACCAGAGACAAAATATGACATAAGGGAATAATTTTGGAAGATCTGCTGGGCTTTGAACTCATAGCCTTTGGAACTAGGAAAGTTGTTAAAGAAATAATTGTAAGAAGATGTCAGTAACAATACATCTGAAATAACAAATTCTGCAAGAACCTTTATTTTCTGAAAGCTTTAAGTCTCATAACTATGAAATATTTCTCATGTTGATCATTTGTCATTGAAAATGTGTGAAAGAGACCTTAAAAACATAACTTGAAACTTCTTATCTCAGTTCTGTACTGATCATAGAAAGACAGAGCAATTAAAAAAACATGTTCCATCACTGAAAATTCATGGTTGGAATTTAAATTGGATCTCAAGATCAGGGGAAATAATGTCATAATGAGTGTTAGTATGCAAAAAGTCATAGAAAGTTAATGGACTTTAAAAACAGACACATTGATCTAGAAGACTCATTAACACATTCCTTGGCTTTGTAAGAGAAATAAATAATGATAGATGCATTGGATTAATTAAAAGAAGATGGTCCCAGCACAGAGATATATATGTAGGGAATGACAATGATAAATGATGAATTAAAGGAAGAAAATAGAGTTAATGTAAAAAAGAAAAAAATATTGATTTAAATGTACCTTGATAAAACTCTTCTATTTATGTTCAGAAGATTTTGATAGTCATTTTTTAACTCCTTTGAACTTTTCACTTCTGAAATTGAATGAGACAGTATTGAAGCTTTAAAAGTTTTTCACTTATCCCTGCAACTCAATTTAAAGGAAAAGGTGGCACCATAGTAATGTATCTGCATATTTAATGACAGGGCTGCCCAAACTCAAGAGATTTCAATATTATACCCGAAAGAGAAAATTACTTGGCTGTAATTTTCCTCTTTAAAGGATGTCATTATACAGGTTCTCATTATCCAAGCTCAAAACTCTGCCATGGGAGCTGGAAGGATTAAACCTGTTCTACTAATTTAACAGGAATAAATGGGCACTGAAAATCAAAGGTGTCAGTACCACCCTGATAATCTCCTTGATTCAGGAAAATTAATGAAAAAAGTTAGGATTCACAAGGCAACAATAAATAGAATATACAACATTTGGGAATGTTGTATCAATAAACTATCAATATATAACAAAGACACTTTAGATACTCCTTTCTAAAAATAATGGTTATTTTCCTAATTGCAATAGGCCAGAAGAGAGGGAAATATAAACACATTTTTATCAGTAATCCTGCAAGTAACTTAATCACCTCACAGTCTATTAACAATCAAATTATGTTACACATATAGAATTCAGTCGCAGTTGAGACAGACGCGACGCTCACAAATCACACACACCAACTCCACTCTGAAGGCAGAAAGCTTATCTTTAATGCCACACAGTGTCTTTTATAGTTTCTTAGCTGTTTACATAGTTTTAAAGCACAACAAGCTTAATTCAACCAATCACCACACGCCCCTGGGTGAACAGACAATAATCACACAGCATGTTTTTCTACCTCTAGTTCAGCTATGCCTCTTTCCCACGGTCCTTTTCTAGCAGAAGTAACAGACCTGAGCCATGATTTTACAAAGGGAACAAGGCTTTCATTTTATAAGGTTTTACCTGTATGCAGCAGAATTCTCTATCACAAACAACAGCTATCTTCATAATGAATCCTGAAACTTGACAAGAGCATAAAATGCAACTCTGAATCAGAAAGAATAAAACAAAAATTAAGCCATAAAAATGACCCATAAAACCTATTCATATAAATAAAATTGCAAAAAAAAAATTTATATACTTCTTGTGATGCACTTTCTTTAAATCAGGGAAAGCTTATTTCAGAAATCAAGTGTCCAAACTTACCACAGTGCTCCTACAAAGTGCAGCTCTGGTAAACAGAATGTGAACTGATCTTAGCAAATGAGTACAGGAGGTGATTACTACAGAAATTTGTGTTAGATAGTTAAAATTGATTAAATGAAAACAATTGCCTTATACCTGACAAAATTATAAGGAAGGTTATATCTTTCCTCCAGCTCTTCTACAATTCCTTTCGAATTCTGACCTTAGGCTGCACGCAGTTATGGTAAATTTCCAGCACCTGAGAGCCATTTCAATTCCATTCTACAGCTCATAGCCAAACTTGGAGGCAAGCAGGGCCCTTAAACCTGCTCAGGGATGTAGATGCCAAATGCATGAGAAATAAGCACAGTCATGTTATCAGCATAAGTAAAGATTTTTATGAAAAAAAAGTATGAAACAAAGAGAAATAGATAATTGCATTGAATTTTATTAGTGATTTAATGACAGAATATAGGATAATTCAGATAAGAAACTACTTGAAATCTGACATATTTTAAAAACAAGAGGAAGACAAAAAAGTAAAGGGAACACACATACATGGTTTAAAACTGGAAAGGTAATGAAATAAAAACCCATAATTAAATGAAAAGAGAGAACACAGCTAAATAGTCATGTCATGATTTACATTTAAATCTCCATTCTGTACGTCAAAATTATGTCCCACAAAGGAAGATGTTTCAGATATATGTTAAAGGAACTTAGTTTAAAATCAGATTAACCAGTGAAAATCTTTCTCACCAAATCCTGGTGCTGAAGAATGGAAACAGAGCACTAATGTGAAATATAATAAAAAAATGAGGGAATATGTCAAAGATCAGAAACATACATTTTGTCCCAGCCTGTGACACTATCCTGTACCATTTAAAATACATAGGAAGTGTGAGAATGTCTCTTAGTTTGAAGTTTTAAAAGCAGATTTAGATCTGCATATTCACCCCTTAAACAATTAAGTTGCTGATCATGCACTCTCCTTACCTGGAAAACAGTTAACACTCTACATTCATGAGGGATACGTACTAATCACACAAGCAGAGATGTATTTATTACTTCATAAAATTATGCTGGTATTTCTTGTCCTTTACAAACATTTTTTTCAGTCATCTGTCTTGTTTCTACAGAAGGATTCTATTTCTCATTTTAACTAAGGAATTATATATCTCTAAGATGTGTTTTTCCACTTCAAACAGAAGAAAAATATATGTGAATGAAAAACAAAACCAAACCAAATGAAAGTTCTTGGTTTTGTCACATATATAATTGTGCATTATAGGTTTGCAAAGCGTGTATAATTTGCCAAATTCAGTAATTCTCCTCAAATTACCTGCATTTTGCAGCAATAATGAAGAGTTCAGATACACATAACTGAGAATATAATTTTCCATGCAGGAACACTCTGCAAGTGTAAAGTGTCACCATCAGTCACTCTGCCAAGGAAGAAGTTGGAAGTTATTCCTACATTCCGTACAACCATCAAAATTTAGGTCTTCCAGAAACAGAACTATGGTCTCTAGGGACTATAGCAAAGGAGGCATCACTGGAGAAATGCATTAAACAGTGTTAATTCTTATTCAAATTGGTTTTTATTTTTGGAGGGTTATCTGCAATAAAATTTACCAAAAAGAAGTTTTTATCACCATCTCATAGAGAAAGAACTGGCCAGGTGTAAAAATTTTCTATTATATATTCCTAGAAAATGTGTTTGTAATACAGCATTCTCAATGTCAGCTATATGTTTCACTGAAAAAAAACTAGAAGAAAATAATTAGTGCAATGGTTAGATATGAATTTTTGTCTGGAATGCATTAAAAAACCTTCCATAAATAGATTTACTTAATTAAAGTTATTTGATGTCTACAATAATAGAAGTTAGCTAGGAAACCAAGTAATGAGTTGTGGGTTTTTTGAAACGGTGTGGTACCTTTAAAACAGACTACATAATTCAGTATTGCTGCCCATAACTGCAAAAGCTTGGCTACTATATCCATTACTTCGAGTTCTGCTGGCAATCTGTTTGCAGTGGCCACATTCACATCTCGCAGCAGGATTCCACTAGAAGGTCACTCATGCATAAAGAGGTGAAGTATTCTCACAACAGGAGCACAGTCTTTTGGAACAACTGGCAGATCAGGAGATTCTACTTGTTCAACCTTAATAACGACTCACAGCAGTAACTCTGTTTAACCAGCAGAGTTCAAAATCTGAAACCTTGTCCTCGACAGAAATTGGCCACAGATTGCTTCTGAAACTGGCCCCACAACACAATAACCAATCAGTTCCTGCCATGCTGCACTATTGCCTTGATGACCCATTTAATAGATAGATATTATAAGGTCTTTTTTGTGTTGTGACAGTCAAAAAGGTCAAATGGGAGAGTAATTTCTACCCTTACTTTTTGAAATTTTGAAACCCATCACTGGAAAGGCTTTTGTAAGTGCATGATATTTTTATGCAAATATAGTTATAACAGTGACTAAAGGGAACTAAAGCTAGAAAAAAAAGTGATGTTGGAGACATTGCAAACATTTGAAAGTCTTTTATTTGACTTTACTCCATGTAAACATTAGAAGTGAATTAGCATTTTTTAAGTATTTTTGATAAGGATGTCACTGTTCTTTTTTTGGTTTGATTTTTTTTAAATGTACATCTAGCTTCAATGAAGCAGCAAGTTTCTGTTTTTCTTTTGTCCTCTATTTGTTTCAGATTTGTGCAATATGAAACTTTGATTTGAACCAGGTTCCGTTCATACCTGACCAGGTACTGAAAGAAAAATTGAGACCTCTGAAGTCCATTATCACTACCCAAAAGTGACTTACAGTAGCATAAAAAATTCATTACATTCCCTTTTAATTTCTAACAGAAATCTGCCTGTGTGACATAAAATCACATTTCAGAGACTCTTAAATACAGAAATGGAAACATTTGTTCATGGCTATCATTAGCAATGTTTACAATGACTTCACCAGATGAAATCATGTCTAAATCATTCTCATTTTACTATGATGAGTAACATATTCAATAAGTTGCATATGCCCTCAGAACATCAACAGCCTAAAGAGAAATAGAAAGGGTCTCCTAGCTGTGGCAAAGATGTAAATTGTAAAGTCTGGTACTCTAAAGGACCGCAGTGACTGAAGGAGAGAATGCAGAAGGGGAGTGTACAGTTTCTCTTAGGAGAGTGTTGAAATAATGTGGTGAGGCAAACTGGAAAAACAAGGCAAGCAGAAGGCATTGAGAAGAATAAAATTTTTTGCCTACCACAGTGGTCTTGGAGAAAATTTAAAGGACAGAATACAGGTGAACAGATGAAGAAGCTTTGTACAAAATAAAATTATTCATTTTATGTTAAGATGGTTCATAGAAGGTAGGACCCACCTTGGTAATACTTCTTGGCATATATTAGAAGTGGTGGGTCTTTTTCCTTAATTACAGTGTAGTGAACTCTTACTGCTTGAAGAGTGACAGGTATGCACAATGAAAGGTCTGCCTTATTAAATAAGTCTGGGGAAATGCTACAGAGGAACTCAATAATGCTACTGTTGATAAAGGATTCAGCCATGAACTTTCCATCCACAGCCTGCTGGGATGTTAGTGCATACAGGAGCTATATTAAGTCATCAGAATCAATGCTGAGCAAAGATGGTGGTTTTGCAAATCCAGCACTTTGTAGCAATATTAACTGCTGTCTGGAAAACAACATACCCAATTCTGCAGCCAGGCTGTTACCATTTCTGCTTGTTTGAGCCACTAGTGTATCAATGGAAGCTTTTTAATTCGGATGCTTTTCACTAGTATTTGCTCTCTGCACAATGTTCCATTCTGCACTGCAGGTAGATCTCATAGATCCTGGATGAAGCTGACTAGTTAATGAAGTTGGGCAGAGTTCAGAAATTTGAAGATTCCTTCATTTTTATTCTCTATGTTATTGTAAACTGTTTAGTTCTGCTTTTCAGATTATTCTGCATTAAATCACAGATTAATACTGATAAAAACATAATGTAAATATTTAAATTTTTAGGTGAGCATTTAAGTAAATATTATTTATATGTTGACTAAGTTGAAAACAAAGAGAATATTTGGAACCAACATGTAATATGTGCATAGTACTTCAAAGTCTGTTGTTTCTACTTTCCCCCTTTGAATGGAAAAAATAAAAACAACCAAACCAAACAAAAAAACCCAACCAAACAAAACTCTTTGGATAGAATTGTGTTAATGAACAGAAACATATAGTCAATAGTCATGTTTAAGCATCCTAATTTTACAAAATGATTGAGGATCAAATATTAAGTCTTAAAGTAATTAGAACCATCTACAAGTTGTTGAGGAAAAGAACATGAACAATTGCCCTGTTTCTTTACATGGTTTAATCTGTTTATGCTCCCGTATTTAGGTAATTTCTTCATCTCCATAAGCAGTTTTTACTGGAGCCCAAATAATTCACATATTTTTGACACACATTTATTGCAGTGGGGATTCCTGCAACACGTGTACCAGACTACGAGGCCCGTGGAAAAGAATATATGGACTGATTCTTGGTACATATTTTCAGAGATGTTTATTTATCCAGCTGCCTGGTTGGCGACTTGCCCAAGAGCTGAACAATCACAGGACCAGAGGGTCCTTCCGGGGCGGGGGAACACAAAACAACCAATGGGGAATGAGGTTGATCAGGGAGTAGGGAAACATTGTAGGCCCTGGCTCTACCCCAGGGCTCCTCTCCCAGGACCACATGGCAGGGGGGGAGGAACCCCAACACTTCACCTGTTTATTTTTAACAAAAAGAGATTTAAAACTTAACATTGAAAACAACTGGATAAACATGAGATAACAAGAACAGTTTCAAAACAAAACAAGCCAGCCTCCTGAAGTCTTTAAATGACCAAACAGATTTTTTTTTCTGGAATATCTTAAGGCTGACAGAAGGGAGACAGGATTCTCTGAGCATGCTTTGTGGGGAAACTGAGGCAGGAGAAGGTTTCTTCCATACGTACCTGTTGGAATGCTAAACAACAATAGTTAAATTCTTTCCCCACCCTCGTCATCCTCCACTCGGCATTGGAAAGGGATTTTTGGGGAAACAATTGGTAAAGGTATGGTTTTGTGAGGGAAACCATGGATGGATAAATGGATTGGGAATACACTGAGGGTAATAGGATATAGGATAAAGGGAAAGGTAGGATTGGGAAAGGGAGATTGTATGGGTTGCTTATAATGGGGATATAGTCTAACATGACTATGATTTTTAGCATATATACTGCCTTTCACAGAAAAACCATCAGGCCCAGTGACCTCTGCTGCTTGAAACCCTTTCTTTCCCTGGACAATCTTGAACTCTACTACCTCTCCATCTCCTAAGCTTGGGAGGTATTTTTTGGGGTTATTCTTTTTAATAGCAGTTCTATGAATGAATATGTCTTCCTGCTTGTTACATCTTGTTATAAAACCATAATTTTGTTTAACATTATACCATTTTACTATTTCTAAAACTTTGGCTATGATGATTTTTTCCTTTTTCCTAGCGGCTGCTGTTTTCTGTCTCGCTGTGTTTTTGCTTTTGCTCGCTCCCGTGTTGGAACTGCCAGGGTTGCCAGGGCTGCTGGGGTCGTCGGGGCTGCTCGTGCCTGCGTGCTCTCACCGCGGGGTTTCGGCTTCCTGGGGTCACATTCGGGGCCGCGTGGGCCGGGCCAGGCCATGCCGCTCACCTCCCCATGCGCCGCCGCTGCTGCCGCTGCTGGTCACAGCTGTGCTGCCCCTGCCTTAGAGCGACAGCTCCCCTGTGCCTTGCAAACGGCTCCATCCTGGCATGTGCCTGGGCTTCATGCGGGTCCGCTCCGCTGCCACCGCTGTCGGCCACTGTCCACGTGTTGCCCCTCTTGGTCCGGCGTTCATGGGGCTCGTTCCACCACACACTGCGCGGGGGCGGGGCGGGCACCACCGGGTTTTGCCGTCCCCGCTGTGCCTCGTTCCGCTGCCAATGCTGCAGCTCACGTCGCTCCACCCATGCGCGGGAACTGCCTCACTGCTGCTCACAGAGCACTCAGCGCACGTGGCCCGGGTCGCACGGTCCCTGAGGCAGGCTTCCCTTCACCAGGACACAGCTGACATTGCTCAACAGTCTCGGTAATTAAATAATATTCATGAAAATATTCTTCCATCGGCATATATTTTGACTCAGAAATTAACTGAGTCCAAACAGTCTTCCAAAAGTCTTTGGTAAGAATCAAGTCCCAAGAAACATAGAAAAAGTTCTTAAACAACTATGCCAGGAAGTGTTTCAGTTCCTTTTGAGTTTGAATTAAGCTAAAATTTACAAATCGTTGTTCAAGAATCATTTTAAGTTTAAGATAAATGTCCATATGCGGCTCAGAGAGCCACGCGTTTTTCCATGGTTCCTCCATAGTTTAGAGATGGAACAGCAAGACAAAAACAAGAAGAGAAATCCAGAGTTTACTCACAAATAACAGTTGCTGTCCCCAGCATTCTCCAACCATTTGTTGCAGTGGGGATTCCTGCAACACATGTATCAGACGAGGCCCGTGGAAAAGAATATATGGACCGATTCTTGGTACATATTTTCAGAGATGTTTATTTTTCCAGCTGCCTGGTTGGCGACTTGCCCAAGAACTGAACAATCACAGGACCAGAGGGTCCTTCCGGGGCAGAGGAACACAAAACAACTGATGGGGAACGAGGTTGATCAGGGAATAGGGAAACACTGTAGGCCCTGGCTCTACCCCAGGGCCCCTCTCCTAGGACCACATGGCAGGGGGGGAGGAACCCCAACACACGTTAACCCGAATTTTTCATTAGCTGTCTAGATCAGAACACTGTACAGTACATTAAAACCCAATAAGCCTCACCTTTAGCTTGTAAGCCTAGTCTTGCACTGAAACAAAATACTATTAAGGGTGCTTAAATAATATTGTCTCTATTTAGATTCAGAAAGGTACAGTTGCAAGTAAAACAGAATCTTCTGAATTTTGTCATGAATATCAAGTAAAAACTGATAGTTTCTCCTTTTTTGAAAAAAACTGTCTTGCACAGAAATTTAATTCAAGCTCTGGAACTTGCAGAAATCAGCTAATATTGTTGATGACAATTATAAGAGTATACCATGCATGAAACATGTGACAGATATATGCTATGCAGAAGTTACATTTTAGTCATTTTTAAATGGGAATACTTGTTTTTATTCAGACTGTTTTTAAAGTACTTATAATCTTAGGCATCCAGTTGTGGAACAAACACCAATATAAAATAACTAAAAATGAATAGGTGATTGTAAAGAAAATAATTCTCTGGTTTTCTATAATCAATAAATTTATGGAGCTCAAGGTGTAACTTAAGGCAATGCTTGATTATTACAGCATGACTTGATTACACTTTAGAGTGCTTCAAGATGCTTCTATGTTAACATTACAAAGTGATAGATTATTTTTTGATGATAATGCTTGTTTTATAGAGTTGCTTATCTTCTTGT
The DNA here is from genome assembly GCF_017639235.1 of Corvus kubaryi. NCBI lineage: Eukaryota > Metazoa > Chordata > Aves > Passeriformes > Corvidae > Corvus > Corvus kubaryi. The sequence continues at coordinate 10,285,179 of NW_024582073.1, forward strand.
GTAAATCAAGAGTTATTCTACTGAACAAAATTGTTCTAACGCTGCAAACATGTTCAAACTGAAGAAAACAGAAATAGTAACTCTCAAGTGGACTACTGGAAAGGTTTACAATAAAGAAAAAATATAACGTGAAGATCTACATCTATTGATAGGAATAAATGCAAAATAATCTTCTTGCTTAGCATTTTAACATTCCCATATGTCTTAGAATTAGAGAGTACAGATGAAAAATGCAGTTGTTATTTTGTTTTCAATAACAGAAAATTGTAGGTAGGAAGAGTTCCAGGGCTAAATCCCCTCAGGCACAAATAAAAAGGTATAAATAAATATCCCAATCAATAGATTGCAAGATGATTGCTATGAGTAGCAAGAAGTAGCTAGGAGAACCAGCTGTTTTATTGCTCATATAGAATCATTCTCAGAAACAGAAGTGCACCAGAAGGGGTTTCCTAAGTACTGAAAAGCATTCAAAGACAAAAAACCCGCTCTTTTCTGAATTGAGGTAGATTGAAGGCATTTTCAAGAAAAGGAGAAAGACTTTATTAGACCAAATATTCTGGTCTGGGGCATTCCTCCAACATGTAGACAATATCCTAGAATTTCAAATTGCTTATTCTTGTTTTGATAAACTTCAAATTGGTCTCAAAGACCCAAGGAGAACACACAGACAGGATGTTGGTAAGTATGAGAGCTTTAATCTGTATAGCCTTTTTGACCCACTAAATGCTCTGCATAATTTGGTAATGGCACACAACTGAGCTAGTAAAATGCAGATTATTATCCATTATCCAATACATAGTTACTACCTAAATTGTAAAACATTTTGCAGAACTCTGGCCTGCAGTAGCCAATTTTTTGACCGACACCCAGATGGTGAGAACTTTGTTATCAAGGCAGAATCTGAACAGGTCTTGAACAAGGACATTCTGCATGACTTTTGAATGATCTCAGAGCTATTTCTATTGCCTGACATGAAATTCTATACCCATTGTCTAGACTGACAGAGGTTCTATTGTCAAGCTGAAAAAAAAAAAACTTTCACGTGTAAGTCTTCTCAAGGCTCCTACGCTAAAGTAGACTGACAAAAACCTCATTGTTTTAAACATCCTCATGTTTAACAGAAACTAATATTAGAGTTGGCTACATTCTTTCTTCAAAAGAGTAGTTAAGATTGATATATAGCTAAACAAGACATGGAAGATTTCTAGACTTGAGACAAGATTTCTGTCGTAGGCCTATATGAGCCAAAGGAATACAAATACTCATATTAAGAACTACGACAGTGTAGGTTTCTAGTTTAGTATAAGCAACTCTTTCATTATTTCACTGGGCCAGATATAATTCCTTAAAACATATCCAAACAAAGTAATTCAACTAGTATACTGTATTTCTGAATATTAATTTCCTCTTAATATCACAGCTCTAACAATAAATTTATTTTGAAGTCTACTAAGTCTTTTTGCAAGCTTTTCAAATAACATTTTATGTATAATGTGGTAACCTATCCTCAGTTTGTTACAACAGACTTTGGGGGTTTTCTAATATGTCTCTAGATTGTAAGTATAAAGTTTATATATTAGATTGGTATGAATTAAATAATTTCTAGTTCTAGAGATCTTTCAATCAAATTGTGACACTACATGTCCATAACTGTAAAGCCCTTACTTGTATCTATGCAAACTGAACAGCAAAACCTCTTAGACACTTTATTTCTTCCTGCAGGACTTAAATATGTGAAGAAATGTTTTCAATTTTCTACTTATCCTTTAAGAAGAGTCAGTGTCAACTACATTTGGCCATTGCTTTGCTTTAAAGTTAGCACACAGTTTGAAGTGCACAGTCTTTCCCTCTGTGAGAGGAAGGTCTGGGCATGTGCAGAGATCTCTTAAATGTATGGCTCGTAGGTGTTCTACTTTGCCTTGTATATAGTTTTCAGTGTTAGGGCAAATCTGTTCAATGTTCTATCCCACTGTACCTCTTTCTTCATGAAAAGGTTTTGAGCACATCTATATTTGTTACAGAAATCTGTTCATTACTACAGGAGCAAGTGACTTTTTGAGCTTTTCTACACTGTGTAACAGAGCATGCAATAGTAATGTTCTCCTTTGTAAAGTGTACTGTGATGATATAACTGTTCCAAATAGCTGCTGGAAAGAATACTCATCAGATTGGATAAAGTATTACTTTGATGCACATATACTGTCTTGTATGCCTGGGCTGGCTGTATATTACCTTTCTTGGATGCAGTGCAAGGATCTAACTTGTAAGGGCCAGATGTGCCAGATTGCGTGCTGTATGTTAATTTTGCAAAAATGCTAAACTCTTTTGAATCAAGGTGTGAGTATTCTCAATCATGAATAGTAGTGTATACATAAGTTATTATAAAAGTCTAGCATACTGGGTTCAGGTTTTGGTTTTGGTTTGGTTCGGTTTTTTTCAGTTTCCGTCTATCTTAAAATTGGGAAGGGAAAAAAATGTTATTCTAGGAAAAAATTCATTGTTATGTTGATACTGAAACTTGCAAACCCATATATTAGACTTTGTAGTAGACTCATATTAAATTTGGTTCATATCAACACCACTAACTTGCTATTGTCTACTCCGAAATATGACTGATTCCTGTCTTGCCATCACTCATTTTCTGCCGGATTGAATAGAAAATTATGGCAGTTGCTGCATTTTGTAGAGAACATCTATTGTTCATCAAGCTCCAAAAATATCTACCTGTGTCATGGGTAGAACTGGTGGATTGGTGTCACTACTTAATACAAATATTTGTCTGAAAAAAGGGATTTCCTGAAGGGGATATCTTCTCTGAGGATATTCCGAAGCAGCTGCTAGTATGGAGTTCAATCCTTAGTATTAGTGGAAGTCAGTGAGTGACCCTTAAAGTTATATACTGAACTTGTCCAAATTAAATTATGCAGCTCCAGGAATCTTGGACAGTGAAATTGTTTGCACATGGCCTTTGGTGAGCCTGAAATTCTGACTGGGAGAATAAAATCATTGATTCCGGAGTACCTTCTTGCTGTCTAGATCTGGCCTTTGCTTTTCTGGTGCTATGGCTGTTATCCTTCCGCCAAAGTTAAGAAAAAGCAATCACAGGTTTGCTTAAATGCAACAGAGAGATTTTACAAAAATTTCTCATTTGAGAAAATGAGAAGGGCAAACTTTGTGATGGCAGAATAAAACGCTCAGCAATGCTGCAAGAGTACAGACTGTAACTTGTATAAACTCTGGAATGAATTGTGCAAAGGAAAGGTCAAAATGTTTTCCCTAGAGAGCAGTGAAGATTGAACATAGATGAAGCAGTTGAGGAAACTGTGTTTATCTTTTCTGTCATTGTTAGACGACAGAGACTGTGAGACTCTGTGAGATGCGCTGAGATCAGTCTCAAGCACTAATAGTGTTGCTGTTACATACTGGTCTTGGCAAATTATTGGAAAATGAAAAAGGCCTGAAGTGTTTTCCTTTAGTGGAAAAATATTGCTACGCTATCCCTCTCAAGTTTCATTTTATTCACTTTCAGAAAAATTTGTAACAAATCGTCATTTCCCTCTTTTCCACTTTTGCTTTCAAAGGGTTTTATGGTCATGCTCTTTCAGCTGCCCATAATGAATATGACTAGGTATGTCTGGTGTTTGTCACTGTCCTTTTAAACCATCAGCTGGCTTTTATGGCTTCCTTTTTTTGTGTTGTAAATTGTAATTGTGCTTAAATTAACAAAAAGCAATACCAAATGTTATAGCCCAGTCTTGCCTACTCTATCTTACATTAAAAATCCCATTAAAGACACTGAAGATCACACAGTTTCAAACCCAATAAATTTGAGGGCTTCCTTGGGGCTAAACTGGCTATCACCACAACCCTGGTGAATAAAGCATATTGAAAAGAAAGTTAAATTATTTTACAGAACTGCTGAAATTGGAAGTAAAGAAGCCTCTGATAGAGGCTTTTTGCTCAGTATGTGGCAAAAAACTTGTACTGGAAAAACCTCTGAATCATCAATTTATAGAGAGTACCAGGTGAATACTGAGTCTAATTATTGGACAATGACAGTAAATGTTGGAAAATGTCAAAAAGCGTTGTATGAATTTCCTGTTAACAAGAGGGAGTCTCATAACGGAAGAGGTAATAGGCATTGGAAAAATGAAGAAATGTGAAACCAAGTGGTTTACCAAGAAACGTTGAGAAATCGTGGTTTGGGAACACATGCAGTCAGCAGGTAAAATGTTCATGGCATGTCCAGTCCTTGCAAGTTAAATCCTTGCATTACAACCAAGCAAGATGATATACATGTAAACAAGGGAGTCAGTGCAATTTCAGGAGATATAAAGAGGTAACGAAAGCTATCAGGATATTCTGGTGAGACTCTCCCATCAAATTTCCTAGGCTCTAAACCAGTTCTATTTTCTGGCAGTCATTTTAAGACCAGGAAAAAATTTTTTAAGTTAAGACTTTCCTTTACAGGAAGGTCCCTCTATACATATCTAACAGTAACTTGAAAATAAGTGGAAATACATATAAAAAGATATATATATACTTAATATTATTTGTATTATAAAGGAAAATTAAAACTAATGCCCAAATCACAAATTACACCTCTTTTGAAAATTCCTATAAATAAATGTTAGTTTTCTGCACCTGACATTTCAACTTACCTTTTAAATTTTATTTGAACTTGATTTTATAGGAGAAAATACTCTAATAAAATTTATTGCTCTTAATCAATAAGATTTTTATTTTCCAAGCTGCGGTGAGTTGACCCTGCTGGACATCAGGTGCCCACCAAAGCTGCTCTATCACTACGCTTCTCAGCTGGATATGGGAGATAAAATATAACAAAAAACTCATGGATCAGGATAAGGATAGGAAGAGATCACTCACCAATTACCATCATGGGGAAAATAGGGTCAATTTGGGGTAATTAAGTTAATTTATTATCTTCAGATATCACAGAGTTTTTGACTTTGTTATAAGACAATTGAGTATATATCACTTTATCAGGGCATGGGACCCCAAGAACACCTATCTGGATATTTGCAGTAAATTATATTTAAAGAACTTTTAAAGGAATCCTACGCATCTCCTTTCCTTTACCCTCTCTTTTCATTAATTGATGGGGCCCTCCAGATTATTAATCTCTGGAAATGCTGTGAATTTCTTCAAGCAAAAGAAGGAAAGATAAGGTGTTCTGTAATAAAAATAGAATCTGAATAGCACAAATTTTGGTGCAGACGTCTGTGTGTGAAATTTTTCTGGCATCTCATCATAAGCAGTGTACTTTGTGTTCTGGGGCTGTTAGTGGTGTTTTAGATTTAACAGGCAGCTTGCTAACAGTACTTGTCCCTTGAACACCAAGCTGCTGCTAGCATGAAAATGTAGTAATTTTTTTCCTCTGGTACCAGTAGCAAAATGACCCAGCTGCTTTACCTATGCAAATTTCAAGGACCACATTTTCTAATACATGGATCATTGGATGAAATAGGGGGCATTTTTTTATTGAGAATGGGGCTGAGTGCAAGAAAGAGTTTGTCAAAGACTTGACTAGAAATGAGCTCTCTTCCTAAATTGCATTTGTTCTTTTCTCATAGGCTCAAAGTTCTCCTGTTGTGCTGGACTCCAAAAGATGCCTTTGCTTCATTGCAAAAATGTCCTCAGTAAGCAGTGGTTGACATGCATTCCTGCTTCATCCAAGCCTCTGCAATATTATTGCAGAGCCAACAGGTGAAAAGTGAAAAATCTAAAAACTATTAATCAGTGGATTAATCTGAGCTAATGAATTCTCAGTTCCCTTGAAGTCTTCAGGAACACTTCAGGAACATCTCTCTCTTCTTAGAGAGATGTTATAGTCAAGTTATTGAGATAATAAAAAGCTGAATAAAAATTGAGTAAGCATTGACAGAGAAAGCCACACTAGGTTAAAGATTGAATTAGAAATGACCAATGTGCTATTATTATGAATTATATCAATCAGTGTCTTCCAATAAGACTGCTTTTGGAGAATATTCCTGTAGCTGGGTTTTTATTTCTCTGATTTTTTTCACTTATTGCCAGTAAGTATCTTAAATGTTTAATTCAACTCTTAAAGCCCCTGTAGAGCTGTATTTGAGATTTTAGTCCTACTTCTGTTATCTTTATGAAGGCAAAAATATCTTCATTTTTGTTCCATACACAACACTCAGGCAACTACATGTGTTTTTTCCCTAAATAATATTACCTTACAGGAAAATTCAATTTTCATTCTTTAAAGAAGATAGGGCTTTTTCAAATTCTCAAATAGTTGATATCGTCTATCTTGAACAGTTTTTCATTATGCTCTTTACCAGTAATTGAGGTTTTCTGCCTTTCTTCTTACTATGACTTGTAACTTTGGAAGATTCTGCTCATATGTGAACCTTGATGCAGACTGCAGGATCTCAGAGTTTGTACCATGCTATAAGCATCATGGAGCTTGGATGTTCATTATATTACTTCAAAATTGGAGGAATTGCAAACTTGCAGCTCTGCAGTTATGTCAGAGGTATCTTGTGGCTCAGAATTTTTCCTTTTTTCTCAGGGTTTTGTGCAGGCACTTGATACAGGAAGACAGGAATTTAAGAACTGCAGATCTTGATTGGGATAATGAGTGTTGGGAGGGCTGATGAAGGAGAAACTTATGGAAATTCTATTATGCAACAGATTTTCCAAAAAATGTATTAACAAATCAAGATCAAAGAAATTTTTTTTTACTTTAGGCCATTACAATTGCTAGCACATTCATATGACCTCAAGAACATACCTCTTGCTTCATATGCAGTGAGGCAAGAATAAAACTACCACTGAAAAATATATTATGCAATATATTTTTCTCATGTTCACTGAAGTAATTTTGACCACTAATGCCCCTCCCTTCTCTGAGATTTTTTTTTTGCATACTCCCTCTGGCTTCTGAAAATGATGTATGTATGCCATATGGGGCTGGATGGGATTCACCCAAGGGTCCTGTGCGAGCTGGCAGAAGAGCTCGCTAAGCTGGTCTTCATCATTTATTATCAACCCTGGCTAATCAGGGAGGTCCCAGATGGCTTGAGGTTGGCTGATGTGATGCCCATCCACAAGAAGGAATGGAAGGAGAGTCTGAGGAACTGCAGGCCTGTTATGCTGACCATGGTCCCAGAGAAGGTTATGGAGCAGATAATCTTGAATGCATTCACACAGGACAACCAGAGGATCAGGCCCAGCCAGTGGGTTTAGGAAAGGCAGGTCCTGCCTGTACAACTTGATCTCTTTTTATGACCAGCTGACACACTTAGTGGATGAGACTACCTGGACTTCAGCAAAGCCTTTGACACCATCTCCCATGACATTGCCCTGGAAAAGCTGGCAGCACATGGCTTGGACAGGTGCAGTCTTCATAATTCTGTGATTTGCATTTTTGTGATTGCACACGGAAATAAAATCTTGAATGCTCAAATCATGCATTTGAGCACCTTAAGAAATTTATTCCCATTTCTAGATATATTCTACAAACTGTTCTAGGAATTTTTACTTGAATCACTGTACCAAGTTGCTTTAGTTTTTAATAATTATGGGAAGAATATGCTCTGTGAGGGAAAAAAACCCCCACATACCTGTGTTCATATTTCTCTTGTTCTCATAGTAACTAAAGTGGACGGTGTGGAATTGTGTTATGAAAGGAATCTAGAATCTGATTGGTAAATAATAGTGCTAACCGCATGCATCACATATTTTTGCGTTTAGTGTCTTCTGTGTTAATTCTTTCCATGTTATGGCTCTAATGGTACCAAGGTATTTGAAGGTAGATTAGAAAGGTTATTTATTACCTCTCATCATAAAGACCAGAACTCACAGCAAATTTTTAAGAAAGCTCTTTTTTTCCTATTTTATTTTGATAGCAAATTTGTATATAGTTTATTTTCTTACATGTGTATATATGCATATACATGTAAGCATTATTATTAACAAACAGTTTATATCAGATAATGTTCCACCTGGTCCAAAACGTGAAGAGACATCCATCAGATTCTGAAATGCAGAGAGGAAGGGAGAATACGCTGTAAAAGAAAAATCACTTTTTTGTGAACTGCTGTTTGGCTGGAATTTCTGATCCTTTGCTGGTCTTCGAGATGTGGAGCATGCTACGTTCAGCAGTTAAAATCTTTTCAGTTTAGGATGATGAATTTCTGAAAAACCTGACAAAAGTTAATGCAACTTTTCCGACTTACATTGTAGGACTGTTGATTTAAGTCATGGATATACCACCTGGAACACTTATTTCCTATACAAAGGGACTTATTTGCAGCCAAAACCAGTGCACAGGTGGGCATTCAAAGAGATATATGAAAGTTCAAACACTCTGTTTACAACTTAGCATGGCATAAATCTGACCTGCTGTAGTTTCACTCCAGTCCTGACAGCCCTGCGTAATCTGCGCAGTGTAAAGGATGTATTGATTAATACTAGAGAATTAGATGCTATCCTTACCTCAGAGCAGCTGCAATTCCACTGCTGCTGGAAGATAATAGTTTTTAGATCAATTGCTTAGACTTTAGGCTACAGGTATGGTGATTTTAAACTCGTATTTTATGGTGGCTGGGAGACACATCTTTAGTTTAAAAATGTCACATAATATGTCAGTGTTTTCTGCCATTGGGTGGTTAGATAGGTAAAAGACAAAACTGTAAGGATTTAAAATAGCATAAAAGAGTGTTTGATGTTATTTTTAACTTATGTTTGAGAAAGTCGTACAGTGCTTGCACTCAAGTCACTTTATTTGGTAATTTTTCAGTCTTTCTCAAAAGACTCAGTATTTCTCAGTGGATCCTGTATTTGTGATTAATGTATGAGATTATTTTAACAAGTGTATCTAGCAGTATACATGATGTGTATATATGCAATGATGCCAGTCAAATCTGAATTAAGTAATTAGACAAATGCAGAGGGGGAAAAAAAAATCATAGGAATAACTGACCTTGATCATGTTACAATTTGTAAAGGCATATTACAATATGCTATATTTCCCACAGAATTGTTACAACCAAAGGATAGAAAAGTGATAAATTTCCTCAAAGCTGAGAGGCCTGCACTACAGTGGAGACACACTGCAACTTAACTGGTTCACTTGGATCTTTCACGAAGAAGAAACTTTGAAGAGCACTTCTCTCCTGGTGTTGCTGCTTGAAATTATGACCAGCCCTAGATCTCCTGTGGAAGATTGCACTGCAGCTACAAATCAAAGAACTATGCTCTCTGGGTGGATTTTTAGTATGCAGGGGAAATATCAGTGTGCTGACAACCACTCTTTGGTGCCTACCTACCTTAATAGGCCATCTTCCATTCTATAGAAAAGTTATGAATTCTTTGAGTCTTACATTGTACATTTTTATCAGCCTCCTTTGTAGTTTACTGAAAGTTTATTTTAAATGTGTTGGTTTAAATGTGTTAAATTAATTGTTTATCCACTTACGTAAGTAGTGTTAGCAATGAACCTCTGGGAGAACTGCAAAACATTGAGGTGATTGGTGACTTGTGCATCCTGGTAGATCTCTGACATTCTGATTTTCATTAATCAAGTTGTTAATGTAGTGAATTCTTTAAATTTTATATTTGTATTCTAGTTACAGAATATTATGCTCACCTGCACATCCAGATGGTAATTACAGCTTAACAGCGTTCAAGTTTAAGCAGAGATTTGCTACCTAGAAAATATACTGTCACAGAATACCATGACTGATACTGAAATTACCTACTGCTCAATTAAAGGCCTCTTAATACTCTCTGAAAAGAAAATTAGGCTTTTTTTGATGGGACTTATTTTCTTTGTTGTAGTTGATTGTCAGCTGATGGAGAAGCAGTACTTTGAATTGGTAGCAATGTGCTATTTAGAGCTAACATCAGGATAATTTAGTTTTCCCTTTATTTATATTCTTTCTGAATACTGATACAATAGTCAAGAAAAGCAACTCAACACTTAATATTGCAATGATCTGGCTGGATTGGCTTGTTTGCTACAAAGCATCGGCTTTTGCAGGTGCCGCTATGGTCAGGAAGAGAACTGAAAAGACATATTGTCTACACCCTTATCTTCCAATCTTTTACCCTCTCCTTTTCCTTTGCATACTTTGTCTGCAATTTCTGTATCCTTCAATTATTCAATAACTTCATTGCCATCTTTATTGTACTAAAAATTGACTCCCGTGAGTTTAGCATTGAAATAAATTAGCATACTCTAACACAGATTTAAGTGTGAAAGGCTATAGGAAACCGCATGCCCTTTACAGTGCTTAATGTCTTATCTGTATGGTTAAGAAAAGATAATAGCAATGTGACATAAATAAAAACATGTACTGTAAACCTTTTTTCTCTATTAGTATGAATAATTTTAGTACTTGGATTTTTTAAGAGCTATTTTTAGAAATTTTTTTTCCATATGCATAAAATCCCTTGTAGCATTCTAATGCTGCCAGTCTTTTTTTTTTTTTTTTTCCCCAAAGTTATCTTTTCCTTCCCCAGAAATTTCATACCTCCGTTTTTCTTTTGGTACTACCGACTTCCTTTCTTGTCTGTTAAAAATAGTCATTGTTGCTGTCATTTCATTTCTTCCTCAGACTGAGCTTTTACTTTCAGTTTTCTTCTTTCTTTGTAATAAAAATGTTTAAACTCCCACATCTATTCACATTTGCATTTACTTTCCAACAAATTCACTGGTGATTTTCTTTATTCTTGAAAAATCATCTCTTTGAAATAGCAGCACTGAGTGGGATCATCTTCTCTTTATCCATACTTAATGAAACCAGGTGAGGATTTTTGATTCTTGGGCAAAAGCTAATCTAATCCCTCTTCTACTTTATTCCTTCAAGAGCAACCACTATGTTACATGGTTAATAAGCCAAAACAAAGCTAAATAGCAACATGTGATTGGATTAGAGACCCTTTTCAAATAAACTGGAGTCATAAAGTCAAGGACATTTTAAGATACATTTGTAGAATCAGGTGAAAAGAATCTAATGCCTGAGCAACTCAGTTTTTTGTACATTGTGGAAAAAAGTTGTCCTGACCGTAGTGATTCTGATGACAGAAAACACAATCTGGAACACTGTCTTCAGTCACTACCCCTGACCACTTGTTGCAGTGGGGATACTGCAACATACATATACCAAACCAGGAATCCCGTGGAAAGGAAATATATATGGACAGACAGATTCTTGATAGCTGTTTCAGAGAGATGTTTATTTCTCCAGCCGCATGGCTGGGATCTGCCGAGGAACTGTTCTAGTCACGGGACCCGAGGGTCCTTCTGCCCGCGCAGGGAACACAAACCAACCAATGGGAACGAGGCTGAGCAGGGGCAGGGAAACCCCGTGTCTGTGCCCTCAGGGCCCCTCTCCCAGGGCTACACAGCGGGGCAGGAGACCCCAACACCTCACCCGTTTTATTTTAATAAAAGGAGAATGAAAACAACTGGATAAACGTAACAAGAACAATTTCAAAAAAAAACAAGCCACCCTCCTGAGTCTTTAAATGTCCAATCAGATTCTGTGGAACATCTTAGGGCTGACAGAAGGGAGACAGAACTCTCTGAGCATGCTTTGTGGGGAAACTGAGGCAGGAGAGGGTTTAACTTCTTCCCTCCCCCTTTTCATCCCCCACTCGGCACTGGAAAGGGATTTTTGGGGAAACAATTGGCAAAAGCATGGTTTTGTGAGGGAAACCATGGATGAAAAAACGGATTGGGAATACACTGGGAGTAATAGGACATAGGGTAAAAGGGAAAGGTGGGATTAGGAAAGGGAGACTGTAGGGGGGGCTTACAATGGAGATATTGTCTAACATGAATACGATTTTTAGCATATATACTGCCTTTTACAGGAACACCATCAGGCCCAGTGACCTGCGATGCTTGTAACCCTTTTCTACCTTGTATAATTTTGAATTCCACCACCTCTCCATCTCCCAAGCTTGGGTTGCATTTTTCAGGGTTATTCTTTTTAATAGCAGTTCTATGCACGAATATGTCTTGCTGGTTGTCACACCTTGTTATAAAACCATAATTTTGCTTAACATTATACCATCTTACTATCCCTAAGATCTTAGCTACTATGATCTTTTCCTTTTTCCGAGTGGCTGCTGTTTTCTGTCTCGCTGCGTCTTTGCTCTCTCTTTCGGTCGCTCCCGTGTTGGAATTGTCGGGGCTGCTGGTGCCTGCGCGCTCTTCCCGGGGTCGCGTTCGGGGCTGCGCGGGTCGGGCCGGGCCATGCTGCTCAGTTCTCCGTGCGTCGCCTCCTCTGGTCGCAGCTTCGCTGCCGCTGCCAGGCGCTGTACCCGCGTCTCGGCCGGGCCCCCGAGCGACGACTCCCCCGCGCTCTGCTCCAGCGCGCGTTTCGGCTGGGCGCGGCTCCGTTCTACCGCCACCGCCGCCTGCGCGCCGCCCCTCTTGGTCGGGCGTTCATGGGGCTCGCTCCACCATGCGCTGCGCGGGGCCAGGCGGGCACCGCCGGGTCCCGCCGCTCCCGCCGTGCCTCGCTCTGCTGCCAACACTGCAGCTCGCTTGGCTCCGCCCATGCGCGGGAACTGCCTCGCTGCTGCTCGCAGAGCGCTCGGTGCACGTGGCCTGGGCCGCACGGTCCCTGCGCCAGGCTTCCCTTCACCAGGACACAGCTGACATTGCTCAACAGTCTTGGTAATTAAATAATATTCACGAAAATATTCTTCCATCGGCATATATTCTGACTCCAATATTAACTGTGTCCAAACGGTTTTCCAAAAGCCCTTGGTAATAATTAAATCCCAAGAAACATAGAAAAAGTTTTTAAACAACTATGTCAGGAAGTGTTTCAGTTCTTTTTGAGCTTGAATCAAGCTAAAATTTACAAATCGTTGTTCAAGAATCATTTTAAGTTTAAGATAAATGTCCATATGCGGCTCTGAGAGCCAAGAGTCTTCCCACCGTTCCTCCATAGTTTAGATATGGAATAGCAAAGCAAAACCAAGAAGAGGTATCCAAAGTTTCCAGGGTTTACTCACACAAATCAGTCACTTAGGGATCGGGGATCATTCTGCCCTCAATTCTCTACCATTATGTTGCAGTGGGGATACTGCAACATACATATACCAAACCAGGAGTCCCGTGGAAAGGAAATATATATGGACAGACAGATTCTTGATAGCTGTTTCAGAGAGATGTTTATTTCTCCAGCCGCATGGCTGGGATCTGCCGAGGAACTGTTACAGTCACCGGACCCGAGGGTCCTTTTTGCCTGCACAGGGGAACACAAACCAACCAATGGGAACAAGGCTGAGCAGGGGCAGGGAAACCCCGTGTCTGTCCCCTCAGGGCCCCTCTCCCAGGGCTACACAGCAGGGGAGGAGACCCCAACAACCACTGAGGATACTTTTCCTATATTTCATATAGCAGAATATGCCCCCCATGCTTCAGTTTTCTCTGTTTACAAATTCGCATGTATACATGTGAAAATGCAATGTGGACCTCCAGCACCTGGTGTGAGAGTCTGCAAAAGATATATTAACTTCCTATTAAAGAAGCAAACAGAGGTGAACACTGCCATACTACTCTTTTTCCTCTTTTATGGATCACCATGGCTTGGCTAGATTGGCTGGATTTTTTGCAGCAACGAATCCATCAAGTTAATTTAGGAAATGTTATCTAGAAGTAATACAGGTAAATAACAAATTGCAGTTATCTCACCAAGAGAAAGAGGTTTAAAATCATTGAATCATTAAAGTTGGAAAAGATCTTCAAGGTCATCAAGTCCAACATTTGATTACCATCATGTCAACAAAAACGTAGCACTAATTGACAGTTCCAGTCGTTCCTTGAACTCTCCCAGGGATGGTGACTCCACTGCCTCCCTAGGCAGCTTGTTCCAGAGTTTGACAACCCTTTCAGTGAAGAAATTCTTCCTGATGTCCAACCTGAACCTCCCCTGGCACAGCTTGAGGCCATTTCCTCTTGTCCTGTCACTGATTGAACTAAGAGAAGAGGCCAATCCCCATCTGGATACAATCTCCTTTCAGGAAGTCATAGAGAGTTGAAAAGGTACACCCTCAGCCTCCTTTATTCTAGGCTAAACAACCCCAGCTCCCACAGCTGCCCCTCATATGACTTTCTAGACCCTTCATCAGCTCTGTTGTCCTTCTCTGGACTTGTTCCATCACCTCAATGTTTTTTCTGAATTGGGGGGCCCAGAAGTGGACACAGTACTTGAGGTAAGGCCTCACCAGTGCTGAGTCCTGGGGAGTGATCACTTCCCTATTCAAATTTTTTTGAATTTGTATCACACTACTTTGTATTCACAGAATCACAAAATTACAGAATAAGCGGAGTAGGAAGGGACCCACAAGGAGTCCAGCTCCTGGCTCTGCACAGCACCATCTCTAAGAATCACACCATGTGCCTGAGGGTATTGTCCAAACATTTCCAGAACTCTGTCAGACTTGGTGGTGTGACCACTTCTCTGGGGTGCCAATTCCAGCATCCAACCACCCTCAGATGAAGAGACTTTTTTCCGATGTCCAACCTAAACATCTCCTGACACAACTTCAGGCCGTTCTATTGGGTCCTGTTACTGCTCCCCACAGTCTGCCCCTCCTCTTCCCCTCATGATGAAGTTGTACACTGCAATGAGGTCTCCCCTCAGTCTCCTCCAGGCTGAAGAAACCAAGTGACCTCAGCTGCTCCTCATATGCCCTCCCCTCAAGGCCCTTCACCATCTTCCTTGGCCCCCTTTGAATGATCTCTAGCAGCTTTATTCCCTTCTTATATTGTGGTTCCCAAAACTGCACACAATATTCAAGGTGAGGACACCCCAGAGCAGAGAGAGACAATCCCCTCCCTTGTGCTGTCGAGGCACACTGCTGACTTATATTCAACTTTCCATTGACCAGGATCCCCAGGTCCCTTTCTATGGCAGTGCTTTTCCTGAAGTGTATTTTTTAAATCCAGTGTCTTCTAAAACTATGACCATGAGTGATAGAGCTTTTAAATTTCATGTTGATTAGGTTTACTTATAAGCAGTCTCTGTTAGTCGTAAGACCAGCAGTAGCCACAGTGGTATTTTTACCAGTTTGTGTTTATCCCAGCAATTCCTTCAGTACTGTAGGAACTTTATGGGGTATTTTTTAACATTTGGGAGCAGACATGAACACTGAAGATAATGTGGGGAGAAGAAAAATTGTCAGTCAGGAGAGAATGATGTTTCTTTATTGCATGACTGTTGTAATGAATTTTCATACTAGTGAAAATGCTTGCCCTCTTATAACACCCTAGTGAATGTCCCTGCCAGCAGAAAGGTCAGGTTATAAGATGTGACTAATATTATTGTCAAAGAGCTCATATATTTCAATGCCAGTTTCATTGTGCCTTTGTTTGGTGCATATTGGGTGAGAGCAACATGATTTTTCATCCTTTTTAAGGAGTAGATAATGGATAGTACCCATTTAGAGTCACAGTACTTTCATTAAAAGCATTCCATGCTAGATGGATCATACCTATCTGTTTCCTCCCTTTTTTTTCCTGTGACAAGTTGCTTAGGGACACTATGCTACTGACAAAGACATATTTCCCAAACAAGGTAATGTACAGAAGCCTGTGGGTAAGTCAAGTCCTTCTTCCCTATTCATTCTGCTTTTGAGACAGTGTATGTATTGCTTACTATCTTGACAGGCATCCCCACCCTGAAGGCAGTACATCAGCAAATGTCAGGTCATGCGGGTAGCCCCTTCAGTGTGCTAATTGAAGGGGGTTACTTCATAATGGCAATGTCACCATGATTGATATAAAGACATCTTCTATGTGGAGGCAAGATACTTGGAAGATGCCTATAGGTATCTACTGTAGATAAATCACGACCTTATTTCAAGCCATTTTTATGGAAGAAGAACAGACTAGAGAACAATTCACTATCTAGTCCAACTAGATAGAAGTGGATTGGGTGAGATCTGCATTCAATTACAGAAGATCTAAAAGTGAGAAGATTAACTGTGTCCTGGAGAAGAACATGAAGCTTTTTAAGCTTAGAGATGCCACAAGAAGTACGGGATACTCTTACTCCATACCAGCTAAAATGTGGAACGTGAAAGTCCAGAATCCAGCCTGAAGAACAAAGTTTAATTTGCAAACAGCCTTGCTTATACAAACATAATCGTTCTAAGTAAAAGTTTGTTTTTCCTTCTGGAAGAAACAAACCAACTTTTGTTATCTATTCGTGTTCTTTTTAAGGAGGAAGGAAATCTATAGGGAATGGGTACTAAGCTGAAAAAATCCTCTCTCCTGCTTCCATTTTAGCAAAATTTTCTATGCAGGTATGCGTGTTCCTCATGTGCAGCATTTCCCTTCACTATTTTTTCTGCCAGTATCTATTACCTAAATCAATGCATGTGCAGAGTATGAAGTGTAGAAAGTATTATAACATTTTGTAACTGTGGTGCTTGCAAATGTTGTTATCTATTATAATCCACTTGAATTTTTACTGCAGTACACTAATTCCTTGAACTGTAGGTGTAGTACAAAAGTGACAACAATGCAACCCTGGACTTTGTAAAGATAATTGTTTCTATTACTACTCAGGATTCAGCTATTAGTCCAGTGGAGTGGGCATTCAGGTACTTATTGACTTAATATCTCCCTTTTCTTTTTTCCCCTCTTTTGATGACTACAGATGTCCAAACACTTTCCTCTGAAAGGCACAGAGGTGTGGCAAAATAATCACAATTCATACATAGGATTGTCTTTTTATTTTTGAAGTCTGTTTTGACAACAGAGAATTTTAAGATGCAAGAGCTTTTCTGCCCTGAGGAGACCTTGTTGACATCGCTGCAAAAAAAGTGGTCCTAACTGTAGTTACTATGAACTATTATTTCTCTAAAACACAGTATATTCAGTTACCCAGGAGTAATAACAATAACAATGGCCTTCTTTATCTACTTACAAAATTGAAAATTCCGTATTACCCTTCTGTTAACTAAGCAAATATTTAACCTTGTATATTTAGCTAGTTTAAGAATTATAGAAGTGGTCGATGTGTGAAGGTAATATAGTGGACTGGATTTCTTTTGGAAACTGAACAAGAGTAATCATCTTTTCTGCATTTGTCCAAACTAGGAACCCAACCATCCATGAATCTGGTCTTGGTCTGTTGAAACAATCTTGCATTTCAGCCTAATCTATTTCAGGCTCATATATCTTTTGGTAAATCAGATTAGAGAAAAAGAACTGCAACATGTGTGAGTTCAGGTCACGGGGGAAAAAATAAGAAAAAATAAGAAAAGGAAACACTGCAGAAAGCTTGTAGTTCAGACACAGCACTTCTGGGAGACAGGATTTGTGGCCAGAAAAACATCAAGCACATTCCCTGAGTGCACATCCCACAGTGCTTATCTGGCTGAGGAGCAGGACTTACCTGAACAAAACCCAAGGAAACAAAACCGAAGGACATCATGCATTTGGCAGCAGCTGAGAAGGGGTTTTAGGGCACATGGTAAAAGAGACCTGGTTTGAAAAAGGGAAAGGAGTCTGCCTATGGTCAAAGAAGAAAATGAAGAGCAAATTCAGATAAATCCTTTCACTTTCTCATAACATGTTCTGGGTTTATGTTGGGGCTGTCCAGACAGATTGTGAGTCTCTTCTGGAAGGAAGCCACAAAGTCAGCATGGATGATTTCAACACAGAAAATTTCTGAATAGGTTTAAACTCTTCTGTAATGAGTCCTAATGATGGCTGGAGGGAGGTGTTAATGAGTGTGAAACATAGCCTGGGGTAACAGAAAATCTCTTGATAATGTGTTGAAGTGGAAGCTAGGACAGAAATGGAAGTGGCTGTTATGCAATGTCAGCTTCAAGATGTAAACTGGTATTTAACTCTTCTCATTCATTCTAAACTTCTTTCTTGTTATGATTCCTTGCTGGGAAACATTGTATACTTTGGGTCCATTGTATATTTTGGGCCCACTGTATACTTTTGGTACTTATTTTGACCATCTTTTCTAAAAGTGGTCCTGCAAATCAAGATGTATTATAGATAAAAAATAAATTCAAATCTTTTACTCTGTGGAATTTGGGACATTATACTGAATACAAAGGTTCTAATTAAATATTACTCAATATGATGTGCTGTGGATTACAGTAAAAAAAAAGAAGAAACTTCTGGAAAAGGATCCTTTTATCTAAATCTAAATTGTTCAAAGGGAAAATCAGATTCCATAAAAATAAAGCTGAAAACAGAAATGTAAAGTCTGCATTGCTTGTTAAGATAAAAAAGACTCTCCTTCCATAAATGTGGAAGCCAGGCCATCATGGTCATTTATCTTATGTTGAAAGCAGCAGTTTATCAGCTCTGCTTTGCCCTCTCTGCTTTTTTTCATTCTGTGCGACCAGTTGACTTCCCTAAGGTTTTGCCCAGCTAGTGAAAAAAATAACTTTTGTTCTGCTATTTATCTTTAGGCAAGCATTTTTCCGTATCAACTTTACTCAGTTCTTATTCCTGCACTGCTCATTTCTGGGCATTTTATTTTGCTGTTACAGCATAGAGAACCAAAAAATCTGAGCAGTTTATTCCATAAGAGTTTGTGGGGGCAGCTCTGTGGCTTTCATGTCCTTCAGCCCCCTTCAATTTAGTTTGAACATACTTGCACTGTCAGAACAAAACAGATGTTATAAAGAAATGTTTTGATATTATTAACTCGCAAAATTTCAATGAAAAAGAAACACAGAAATACAGAATCTATATATTCCTGGCTAGAGTTGGATTCAAATTGCAAATTTGCAAAGGGGTTTGATTTTAAAAAGCGTTAGTACTGCAAAGCAAAGATTCTAAGGAAAAAAAATTTCCAATATTGTGGAATGTAAATCACTTAGAAAATAGGAATCTTCAGAGAGAGGATACCAGAGACAAAAAAGTATAAAGTTGTCCCAAACATATTATATCTGCATATTTAAGCCCAGATTAAAGTTTCTGCTGCCATCTCAAAGGTCCAATTACAGTTCTTTGCAACATCTCAAAAGGATTCAATTACCTTTGAGTGGCAGGGCTACTTCAACATTTCAACGCTACTGAAATTAGGTTTCCCAGGTAAGACAATGGATTGGTGGAATTGGATTATTCATGGAGGGTAAAAACAGGGTGCTTAGCAATGTCTCTGGAAAGGTATGTTCCAAGATCTGAGGAAGAAAAAATCCTGCCTAGAATTTATTTGAAACCATGCTTTTCTATGTCTTTCAAACAATGTTTTGGAGAATTATTTCAACTCCAAATCAGAATGTTATCTTTTGAATTATATGGAATTATTGTCATTTGCAAGACAGTTTCATCGGAGTTGTTAAATATAGGTACACATCATACATTTTTCTTTCATAGACTGGACTACACAGCAATAATGTAATCAATCAGCTAATCATTGAATCACTTTCACAGTATTCTCCTCCTATCCACCTTCATCTAGGAACTTAGAGTACTTTGACTGGAAATCTTCAATGCAACATCTGATCTGTTGAGCCTGATGAATTCCTCTCTTCCCAAAGTCACTACTAACCCAGTCTGCAGTTCCATTCATTGTCATCTGCTTACGGACAGTCTTAATGGTCAGAGAAAATGCTGGCAATGCAAGAAGAGGGAACAGGGATATAGTCAGTACTGAAATAAGCATTCCTTCCAATATTGTCAGGCCTACTGAATGAAACATTTCACCTGCATAGTCTATGATAACACTTCTCTCTATATTGTGTTTTAAGGCAAAAAGATATTACTCCAGAAGTATTTTTACTAATTTCCTATCAATAACAATTAAAAAAAAATTAAAATAAAGACAGAAATATTTCTGAGAAGAAAAATATATTCCAGATACAAAACCAGCCATATACCAGTGCCAGAATTTAGTGACAATAGAAAATTTTTGCTGTCCATCATTCTCACCCCTGAAATACACGGGCATAGCTGCATCACTCAGAACTGACAATCAGATATGTTTAAACAAAGAATGTCTCTTGACTTCATAAATAAGATACTTTTTTTCCTGCTTCTGAGGCCGTTCCTTCTGTCTTTTAAGTTAATTTATAATTTTACTTTTTTTACTTCACTGTAGAAATTTGTGGGTTTTTGCAGTGAGCATACTTTGTATCTAAGTCTCTTTCATTACTTTTTGCTGTATCACAAGGTTCTTATCTCAGCTTCTCTGTTATTCAATACTGGTATAATGTATTATGCCATTTAGAAAGATCATTCAGTCTTTTTATGACTTTTATGCATATGATAAATCACTCTGGATGGTAGTTTTTCCCCGTTCAGAGCAGTGCTCTCTTCCATCTCTGCCTAGTTTATTGATAACTATCACTGGATGAAGAGCTGGCAGAATCTCAGTCTGGCTCAAACTGAAATAGTACAAATGAATACTTCAAAATACAAACTCAACACTGAAAATACACAATCTGGATTATAATATTTCACTTCACTACTATTTTGGAGTAACATTTTTAAGATGATGAAACTTGCAGAGCTCCCACAAGATGGCTTTGCAGTAATGGTATTTTAAATATTTAGAGGTATAAGATTTAAACACATGTTGGATAAAACAGGCTTTTACTGGTGTGAGAAGGTGATCAGTCTCACAAAGTGGAAAGAGAATATTGCAGGAAATTTTTTCATGTAAAACATTTAAAAACCAGTCTCAGAAGGATGGATGGTCATTTCTGCAGTGATTAGCGGTAGAGTGAGTCATAAAATATTTGTATAACTTTGCTGCACGTGAAGTTTGTTGTACTTGTTTGCTTTATTGCTACCAAGTGTTATTGAAATATCACCACAAAATTTCTATATTATATAAAAATATCCTTTACTTTCAGCTCAGTAGAAATTTAAAAGATGCATCATGTGGTGAGAAACATTGAGGGAAATAACATTTCCATAATCTTCAGAATTTTTAAAATACATTTGTCTGATAGAGGCAAAAGTATGTTTTATTTACCCCTTTTCTCCTATTTTGTGGTATATTTGTTTTAATATGAAAAAAACAATTAATAAGAAATGTGAGAAGGGTGAACTGGAAAGGATTAAATTAAAAGTATTTAAGATTGTCTTTTTGGTTTTGCCTTTTTTTTCCCACCTAGTTCAAATACCAGGAGGACATATCTCTTTTCAGTGTACTTCAGCTTATACCTAAGTCTTTTACCTTCTTTCATACACCAGAATCAGGCAGTGACACTGAAAATGCAATTACTAATCCAGCCAGTGGCAGGTTCATTCCCTTTCCCCATGTGTTGCCTCCCTTGTGTTTGTCACCATAATTTTGTTGAATGTCTGAGCTGGAGGACGAGACAATGCAGCGAGGGAGGTTACTGGCTGGGCATGGTAACTGCCAGCCTGCCTCCTGTCCAGACATCAACACCCCCTTCCCTATGCAGGCACCAGAGAGGAATCAAATACTGGAGAACTGAATTGTCTCAGCCTTAGTCAAGAAGTATAAGTGGTTAAGCAGACCTGCTTGGGAGCCAAAAAGAATGACCAAAATGTTACTGATATTTTATGAGTGGGACGGCAATGAGTCCCACTCATATTTCTCGCAAAACAGTGATGTCTTCTCACAAAGGTTAAAATAGTTTCTGCTACAGTGTCCACTGTATTAATATGCTTACAGTCGGGAGGGAAATAGCTGGTGTGTCAGAGACAAGTTAGAAATACAAGAGCATCAACCAAAAAAGAAAGCCTTGTGAGAAAGCAGTGGAAGATGGTGGCGTTTGTTGGAAGGAGAGTTTTTGAGAAAATAAAAAGTGATGCTGTGACACAAGTGTTGTGCTTAATATCTTCTTAGAGGCTCCAGTTAAGCTGTTGGGATGCACATCCATACCCAAAGGATGCATTTCAGCTATGGCCACAGCTGTCTACTTCTTCTTTCTTGTGACAACAAAGACCTTAAAATCTGGTTATAAACTAATGTTTTGGTCTAAGGAAACTGTCTTCCTGGGAAGTGCAAGTACTAGCTAAACTGAGCCACCTGGAGAGGAGGTCAGCCTTCAGTGTAAGGGCAGGTGAGAGAAAGAGTAGCTACCCACCTGGGAATGGTGATGCTGATCAGGGAACAAGGCATGCTTGTGTAAGTCATTAAATCTTATTCCCTCTCAAGTCTAGAGGGCATAACGTCAAGAAAGTAATCAGAAATACTTGACCCACCGTGATTATGTGACGTATAGATACAGTAGGCAATTCTTGATGGAGCTACAGAGCTTTCACTGTTTTCTCATCCTAAGCTCCTCAAAGCCATTTCCCCCTTGTTTTCAGATTTCTGTTTTGTGCAAATGTGCAGGAGAAGGGTAATAGCTGGGCAGAGAGAATACATCAGTCTTATTATAATCTTTGTTTAATACTGTATTTTAACCTATCTTTCTGATTTCAGAAAGTCCAAACCTATCAACAGAAACTTAGTATAGCAGATTAACTTGATTAACATGCTTCAGGTTACCTGGCTCTTTTAGAAACTGTAGTCAAAATGGTTTTAATTTGAACACCAAACCCAGAAGTTTCTATGTTCCATTTTAAACATTTATAGCATTTCAATCATTTCTAACATTATTATTAAACTAATAAATGTTTTAGCAGCTTGAAATATCTCCAGACTTAAAACACAGTGTTAGGTACATATACTACAAACAACAACAAAGGAGCTGACAAGTAGCAAGTTAAATAGAATTAATACCCTTTCAGTTTCCCAGTGAAATCATAAACCAATCAGACTTTTGTTCTTGTGTTATATGATATCACCAACCCAAAGTCCCTCAGTGAAATTATTTCCTTGTAAATTATTGCAGTCCATCCATTATGCTCAAGAATTATGATTTTTTTTTTAAGTGGGTAGTATAAAGTAGAAAAAATACGTGCTGTTTCCAATCTCCTGATATCTGCAGGGACCCCAGGGCTGATCTAAGGCTCACAGCTTCTAAATACTTGATTACTTTCAAAGGCTGATGGGTATTTAGTAAAATATGAAAAACTAATCAGAAAAAAAAAGGAGAGAGAACAAAGCAGAGAGATATAAGAAGGATTCTCTTTCTCTAGATATACACTTACATATTTTACCATTAATTAAAGCTTACTTATATTTATGAGTAATCACTAAATAAAAAGATAAATATCATATGTCTCACATAATAGTACAGTGTAGGTGTTCCTGTTCCTAATCAGAAACATCCAAATTAAGTATGGGAAGAAACATCCTGGTCCATTCAATATGGCAAGTGGACCTGCAGAGATTACTACAGTTAGATATTTCCTTTATGGATGTACTCAATGTCCAGTGAAATATATTCCTGTCCTCCTGACTTGAAATAGGAAAATTATTATAATTGATGTTTTGATTTAAAATTTTTATTTTATCAAATCAAAGAAAACATTGGAAAAGAAGATACAGGAAGGAAGACTGAAAGTCAGCTTTCAGTGTAGCTGAAAGTTGATTCAGCTACATTTCCTTCAACAAACTTTGAAAAATATTACTGTAAGCGACAATTTTCTCTGCATATCCTGATGGTCAGCTGAATTCAGGGAACCATAAGTCATCATGTCAGCACTTCTTTCTGGTTTCTTGTTTAAGGTTGAAGTGTGACAGGGATGTAGCAGACTCTAGTTATTTTTCTCTGAAGAAATTTTTGTGAGATTTTTCTCTCCCAACATACCCAAAATGAAAAGTCTGTCATTCTTATATGCATATATAACATCTGTGAGTTCTTTGATTTGATTTGCAGCTGTACTTTTTAAATAAGAGGCTAGGGATTTTTAACTGGTAATGTAAGGTGGTTGTTGCCCAATCAGAAAAGCTTCCTGATTGTAAACAGTAAGTTTTGTTTTGTGCAATGACATATGTACAGCACCTCATAAAAGAATTTAATATTCTTTGAAGACTTGATAAGAATTATTGGAAGGTAAAAGTTCTCTTATCTTCTTTGCTTTATTAAATTCATGAGAGATAATACTGTCTTCTTGATAACCTATGTTTATGTTTGTTCCAAAGTTTAATTTCCTAATAATTTGTGAGAACATGAAGAAAAGTCTGAACAACAAGAATCTTTTCCCTTCCTTCCATTGTCACCTCATTGTCATTATCTCACTTGGAGCTACACTTTGACAATTTTTCTGTTGCCCTCTGGGCATGGCAGCATGTAGGTGTCTTCTCCCACTGGGGAAAACTATTATAATTGTGCCTGAGAAAGGACACGTTATGTAGAAGAAGATCCACAGGGAAAAAAAAAAAAAAATCTTCAGCTCTTGGGCTGGAATTGAGCTCCTTCTGAAGAACTGTCTCTTCTACTTGAATTGATGGAAAGGTATTTCCTGAACACCTGGCTCATATGTGTATATGAAATCCTTTCTCCCAGGCACTACAGAAAGTGATTTTCTACACAGAGCAGGAAGAGAAAGACTTCTGGTTTGTATGCTGGACACCTTATTTTAATTTTTAAGGTGTTTCATGTTTCATTTCACTCAGGCTTTTTGGTATTTCAGAATTTTGGAAATTGAGTATTGTGGCTCCCTCAAGTACTGATTTAAAGTTTCTGTTCATCAAAGCCTAAAGAAATGCTTCTGGATTTCTAATGCAGAAAAAAAAATTAATATTTCCAAGTTATCTGTGGACCATCATACTTGTCTAGCTGTGATATCAAGTGGTAAGATAAAGATTAATTTGGGTTAGTGAAGCCAAAAATTTTCATATTACAAAAAACTACCAAACATCACTGAAAACATGCTGCTCCATTGCTGAATGAGGAATTTGGGCATTGTTTTTAAACACTAATAGAATTGAAATACATTTACTAAGATTTCTTTTCCTACAAGGCTGCCTTGTGAATTTCCATTCTTTTTTGGTTGTCAAACTTCTCATTACCTCATAAATTATTTGCAAGGTGCCTGGAGGTGCAGTTAAAGGTGCATTCTACTAATGAATTGGTTTCCCTGTAGGGTACAGGAGACAGTACTTCAGTCTAATGAATGGAAAACATTAAATTTCAAGGATCTTTTTACTAAGAATGACACCACCTTTTACACAAGAAGAATAAGAAAGCTGGGGAAAGGGTCTGTCCCTGTATTGGTCTACTTGCTTGAGTAACGCCCTCCTTGAAAATGAAACAAAATGCGAACACTTTTATCCTGTAAATGTAAATGGGAGTAGGCACTGTTTGTTTTATATCTGGAAGCATCAACACGTCAGTGATATCTATTGTTCTGCTTCTGAGGTCCTCTGGCTGTTGATTTCATTTCAAGCTGTGCTGCTACCGTGGCTGCTGTTAGCTGAAAGGGGAGCTGTTGGGGAAAAAAAAAAAAAAAAAATCCACAATAAAGCCATAAAGGAGGTTATGAAAAGCATTCACAGAATTTTATGCAAGATTTCTTTCAGTTGGTGGGTTGTGCTAATTAAGGATAAATTTTCAATGAGTGGATTTAGAGGTAAGACTAGCATCCAGTCTCATACTCCCAAATGAAAAGTGGTATCGTTGATAAATGCTTGCTGCCATGATATAGCATTCATAACAATTTCACACACACAGTTTTCCACTGAGGATTCAGTAGCTTCTATATTTATGTCCCAACTGGCTCTTATTCAAGCTTTATTTTTTCCCCCAATGAGTGACTAACTATCCCTGCTTTGGGAATTCTCCTTTATGAATACTTTGAAGAAGTCAGTCCCTTAGAATTCACATGTTTATCAAAGTTAGTTGAGGTATTTCTTTTGAACAACATTCTTGGTGTGACACAAGCAGTAAATAACTACATTCATACAGATACATATCACATTAAAAAACCCCAAAACCAACAAGAAAACCACCCCAATATCAGATTTCTGAGTCATTTTTCCCCATCTCTTTCCCAGACATAAACATGTCAAAGAGACTTGACCATGCCCAAACTACTCCTTTTTTTTTTTTTCTTTTTTCTCCCCTTGGATTCAGCAGCCAATAAATCTTAGTTTCCTCTTCTTGTTGTTTAGCACTTTTTGCTACACAACTTAGTTTTCTGTTCTTTCATTTGTTTGAATTTTTTTCTGAGAAACAGTTTGATGCAGAACGGTGTTGCTACTAGGCAAAACTTTGACACTGGAGCAAAGTAAAATGACTTTGCATTTATTAGAGAAAGAGTAGGCATAGGATGCAGTTTAAAAAGTTGCTAAGCAAATTGTGCACACAACCACAGACAATACTTTTCTTGTTTTAGTGGCAGATATCTTGGGAACTAGCTCCATCATTGGGAAGAAGACTCAAAGTCAGAAAGAGGTCTTAATGAAATTAGCTTGTAAAGAGTGCAGAAAAAGGAAAGCAGAAAAGAACAGTTGTCATGGGGTATGTAGAATTCATTCCTCATTAGTTAGTTAATGAGACAGTTTATTCTGCATATGTAATATCATTTCTTTTTTTTTGCTTATGTGTCAGAAAAACTGTGATTTGTTCTAATAACTCCATGAACCTAACATAAGAGTGTGTGATAAGCCACTTTCGTGTGTGATAACTCATTATCTATTCAACAGGGAGTGCTAGAAACTACTGAATAAGAACTCCATGATTTTGAATCAGTCTTGGATGATCTCTTTATTCGAATTTGCAGACTACTCAAATTTCCACCCCTCTTTTGTGAACTGGGTGGACTAAATACAAGCTAAAAGGCTTCATGAATATCTCTCATCTTTACAAAAAGAATCAAACAGAGAAAGGATACAAACTAAGGGAAGAAGGACATGGTTTAAACTCATACTCTTGTTTCAGAAAATCTTTGAAGTGTAATATTTAATTACAGGATATTATTGTCAGATAGAATATAGGTAATAGCTCTAATAAATCTATTTATTTTTAAATAGATATATTAATGTGAAAAATTCTAACTAAAAGTTTCAAGGCCAGCAAGGCAAACGCATTAGACATCCTTTCAGAATGGCCATGTGCTATTTCTTTCTCTTTTGGTCATCTTCTCTTGGAGGAAGAAGAACAACAGAATGCAGGGCAGTTTAGAGGCAGAAATCCTAAAGCAGCTGAAGCACCAGGTAGTAGTTTTGAACAAGCTTCTAAAAGAGAACAAACACTTGGAACACAGAAGAGTAGTTTAACAGAATGTTTTTGACTGACTTAAAATAATGAAGGATCTACAGCTGTTTTATGAGCTCAATAAAACTCTGGATCATCAGATATTCCAAAAATATTTACAGCTCTTCTTCTTGTGCAAGCAGTTTCCTGCCCCAGTCTCTCCTCCTTCCTTCCTTACACTACAGACATCCAGAGAATATTGTCCCTAACAAGGAAGATTTGATATCTCCTGCAGCAGCTGCTCACACTGGATGTACCTCTAGTCTGCAATAGTGTATGGTGCAGAGATAACTAAGCTAGCCAAGATCTAAGCAAATGCTACACAGCAATTTTTCAGCTCACCACCAGACGTAATTTGCCTTTCTAGGTTGATTTTAGACAGACTTAAGTACCTTTCTATTCACATACAAGATTAGAATGAATTTAAACTGTGATGGCAACCTCTGCATGCATCTGAGTGGATTTACCATTTCAGATTTTGACTAGTTTAAGAATTTATGTAATACTCTGTTTCAGTGATACTTTCAGCGTGTGATCTATGGCTACAAGAAACAGCAAATCAATTTTGAGGATAACTTGTTTTCAGGCATCTGAGGTAAAGTGAGATTCCATTACTCCATCAATCACCTCCTGAATCGTTTTTCCCTTAGGAATGGTGAAATAACTTGGTGTCCTGATAGATGTTAGGGGCCAACACAGAAATAAACAGAAGGGAAAACCCAGAACAACACATTTCTGTGTTCATTATTATTAGAGGAAAAATAACTCATTAGCTTTCTGATCCACAGTTTTTTTCCTCACATTTCTGTTGAGATCTGAGGTCATTTTGGCAGATACCTCGTGTCAGTTAGAATTCATAATCCAGGATTTTTTCAGCCTATTTTTCTTCTTCATTATTGTTCTCTGGTAGAGAGAGGCTATTCATAACCTCTTCACAATCTACTTGATCACAGGTGGCTGTCATTGCATCGAGAGAGGAGGGATGCAGAAACAAGATTGGTTGGGATGTCTGGAAAACACAGTCCGTTCTTAATGAAAAGGCTGCTTCTATTTCTGCATTCCAGTGTTGTTTTTTTTTTAATTACTGCGTAGGAGTGGAAAAAGTGATACATAGAGACACTCTCAACTTGAGCTGAGGACAAGAAGCAATGAAAGTGAGTGAAAGAAAAAGAAAAGGAGCATTTCTTCATTTTATTTGTTCAGATG
The DNA here is from genome assembly GCF_017639235.1 of Corvus kubaryi. Lineage (NCBI taxonomy): Eukaryota > Metazoa > Chordata > Aves > Passeriformes > Corvidae > Corvus > Corvus kubaryi. The sequence goes on from NW_024582073.1 coordinate 10,313,448, forward strand.
GTATTTTACATAGAGAGAGATTACTCAAGGAAGAAATAGTATCAATAGAAATAAATATTTCTAATAAGGAAAATTTAGAGTAATTATTGCAAAGGACTGGAGAGATCATGCTGGCAAGTTTTCTTCCACTGAGTTTCATATTTTTCACTTTGGAATTATATTTTCTCTTGCATATCTTCCTTGCATTTTGTCATCAACCAAGATGAATTTTTTCAAAGGTGAATTTACAGTAATTGCAAACAATTGCTTACTCCAGTAATATAGATAAGATTATACTGTCTTGCTGCACTGATAAAACACTCACAAAAGCTTATTCTTTAAAATATAGTGCAAAGTTTCATGCTATCACTAGGACAACGCTCACACTTTTTTCTAAATCAGAGAAGTAGGGAGGAATGGAAAGTCAAAACGTGGGAATGGTCAATGTCTCGTCAATTACTACAGAGCTTAAGATTTTATGAATTATATAATTTGATTTATATTCTAAGTGAAATATATAATAATTGATAAATCAAGCTGTCTATGTAATATTAGCACCCTTCACCAGAGATTTGTGTAGAGACCAGTGAAAAACTGATTAGGAAGATGGGAATTAATTTTTTTTAATAATAACTAATAGCCTACTTTAGAAAGGGTTTTTTTTCCTGCCTATCTCAGCTTTCTTGTGGACTCCCTAGTTATTTCCTTCCCTTTTCAATCATGATATTATTTTCATCCCCTTTCAACAATGTCTCATAACATTGTGTTTGTGCTTCAGCATTTTTTCTTTTCTTAGTATGTATTTCCTCTTGGCTTTTCTTAGTTCCTTTTAAGTATCCCACATAGTCCAATGCTGTACCTCTTTGACCACATAGCCACCCTAGCAAAACTACTACTGCTCTGCATATGTAAAGAGAAGTGGATAGCAAGAAGTGGAAAGTAAACTTACAAAAAAAAAAAAAAAAAAGATTGGGGGCCAGCTTATAAAACTGGATAAATAACATGGCTAAGAAAAAACACTAATAAAAAGGGAAAAACCTATTGTACAGGTATGGAGATACTGAAATAGGAGACTGAAGCATTTTATTTGGTTGGATTATTGAAGAACCAAGTTTTAATACGTCTGTGAACCAATAAATTGCAGATACTATAAAACAAAAGCTGCAAGCTAAGGAAATTATCAGTAAACTACTGAGTTATTCTGCGACTGTAAAGACAAATGGACAATAATACTGTAAAAACTTCCACCACTGAAGTTACTCCATGCCTATTTTGTGGTGAACCATACTCCTTCACTTTCATGTCTTTATCTTTCTCTTATGCCTTCTTCTTCTATTATTTTCTCTGATCCTTTTTTTTTCCTTAATCATCTTTTCTTTTTTTTTTGTCTGGTTTCTGAGTTCTTTGTATGCAACCACAGAAGTACTCTTTCATTCATTAGTACCCTTTCTTTCTGAAGCAGCCCTTCCTGCTCACAGTTAATAATACCTACAGGTCTTTCTTCTAAGCCATTTACCCTCGATCTTGCCTGCATCTTCTCTTTAACTCAGCTGAGGACAATGACCACATCTGACACATGTTACCAGTCACGCAAATAGATTCAGCAACAGGTGGAGCCTGGATTTTATCTGAAGTTTGTTGGTGAGATTATCTGACCAGCTTTGTAGGGGTTGTTCACAAGGAGCCGTACTCCAAAGGGGTGAAGATGTGTGAGGAAGATATGGTAAACAATATGTCTCTAACAGAGCTTCTGGGGATGTTAACCAGGAAGCTGATATGAAAGGCAAAATGTTGATACTCGGTATAAAGCATGTGTGAGTGGTGAAAGGAAAGGTATTTTGCTAATAGTGTGAATCAGAGAAAGGATCTCTTGAAAGACTGAAAGAGCACTAAAATGGTACCTATCAGGAGAATATAGAGCACTCAGATAGAGAGCAGTGGGATGCAGATATGTACAGTACTGATGTTTGCAAAATTGTCATAGCAGCTATCTAAGCACGTACAAATTTCCACAGAACGAATTTAACATGTCTAAACCCTCACTGGATTCTACCTTTGCATCAGTGGAACCGTGCAAAGCATGTGTCAGATGCTGACTTTGCGAGTGTATAATGGCTAATTATGTCTTCTATGATAGAGGGGAGAAATGAGATAGTATATATCCGGACTTAACTGAGGCTTTGTCACAATCACAGTGCCATCCTCATTAACAATCTAGGGAAACATGGTAACTCTTAAGAGAGTGTAAAGCTGATTGGATGGCAACAGTCATTGTCTGATTACTGGGGGTCTCTGTCAAAGCAGAAAAGTGTATTGAATAACACTCGATCCTTGCCTTTGACAAAAGTATGATGCAGAAGGTGTGCAGAGTGTTTAGACACCTAGGTGCAGCAGTGATGACAATGAAAAAAGCAGCAAGGGCAAAATAGCATAAGTTGGCTATCATAATGTTCCCTCTGCGGATTTACTGTATGTTTTGTTCTTCCTCACAACAAAGCTGACAGAGACATTTAGCTATTATCTCATCAGCTGAAGGGGAAAAATAAAGACCCACCATTTAGTGAGTCTGTTTCAGTATCTCTCTAGTGTACCATTAGGACATTTTCATGTTCTTTTAACTAGGTGAAATTTTTGTTCTTTGTTGCAAAATTAGAGTTGAAAGTAAATAAATGGAAGCATCAACAAATAGTTATTAAATTACAAAAAATAAAGTAACAAAACAGTCTTTTCTTATTTTACAGAGTTTAGAGGAAATCAAAAATTAGACTGAAGATTTGAAATTTTTTCCTGATGTAAATATTGAACAAGTTTGCAGCTCTGCAATATTGTTGGTTTGGGGTTTTTTTTACCAGTTTTGAAACATATGCACAAAATACGGTGAAATTCTGTTGTAGGTCCTTTACTTACCACTTTTTAATAAACTTTCTATGGTCATCTTAAAATGCAGTTAGAGTCAGTTTCCCAATGTTTAATTTTATTTTGCCAGATTTATGAAAGCATTTTATTGATTGTTTACAGTATGTAAAAGTATGATGACACCCCTCTTCTCAGTTATTAGGAAGACAGGATATGCAAGAAGAGATATGACGTGAAAAAATCCTGGGTTTCATTATCTGAATCAATTATGAAAGTGGTTTTGACTGCTGGATAAGAAATAATGATTTAAATGAAAGTAGAGCTTGATAAGAGAGGAAAGAAAAGACTTGGCTAAACTAGATCTATATAGAGATGATGTTTCAGCATGGAGAAATTAACTGTCTAATTGGAATAGCAAAATAATTTTAAAAAGATTAAAACCCGCTTTTCTAATTTTGCAAGTATGACCAATGGATTATGAGATATCACAATGTTATTATTGGAACAGAAGGATGGGAACAAAGATTTACCTGGATTACGGTAGAAAAAGCCTGAATTACATGAAATGATATAGTTCTACAGCACTTAAATATTTTTCCCAGATATATTTTTAATACATACTTTCTACTGCTTTGGCAGAGGTTGGGTAAAAATACAGATGCTATCACAGGTGTTTAAGTGTACCTTACTACCTTAAATTGAGTTCATAAGACTTGGGATAATGTATCAAAACTTTCAGAGCTCTGCAAACAATAACCAGATGAAATCACCTCTTGTTTAATGGAATATTGTTGAATAAAGTACACAAAATCTCTGTAAAGGCAGAATATTGCAATAAATCTTACAGAATTCAGAAGGGATCTACTGGAAATCCTGGTTTCACTTTAAAATACGTGTTTATTTTTCAGGCACTATTAAAAAAAAAAAAAAACCTTTGTATGATTGTTTCCCAAAGTTAATTATACCATTTCTGTCAGAATTTTGTTTGTACACTGGAATATTTTGAAAGAGACATTGTTTTTCAATAATCCATTAGACCAAGCTTAGGTGGACCCTTGTAGAGGTGAAATAACTCTTGTTTTTGTCTCTGAGTGCATCTTGGTAGGTACTACTAATCTAGTTGTTATATCAGTTCTTTACTACAGAGTGAAGAATCCCAAATCTTTCTTTAGAGAAGACAGGTGAAGAGAGGACGGGTGAGGAAAGAGATATTCTGAAACAGTCAGAAAGAAATGAAAGATGACCTGATGGTCATATTATTTCACAGGCTGCTGGAAAGTAAGTGGTGTTTTTGTTTTTGTTTTTTTTGTCCCCCTTCATCAGATAGGCAAGAGAAAATGCCTGGCAAATGCATCTCATTTTTCTCAGAATTTGTGCTGTATATTGTATTACTTCACTGGTTATCCTATTTGAACTCCTGAGTTAGGGGTTTAAAACAGTTCTATCTCAGAGAGAAAATCCATTAGTTTAACACTAGTTTATTAATGTGTGCATGTGCCATTTTTGTCAAGGCCAAGAGTAGCAAAGACACCGCTAATTTTGTTTCACCCCACCCCTCTTTCCCTCTGTACAAAACCATCCCCAAGGGTCACCATGTGCCCAGGAGTATTCTCCAAATGCTTCTTGAACTCTGTCAGTCTTGGTACTGTGACTGCTTCTCTCGGGAGCCTGTTCCAGTGTCTAACCACCCTCAGATGATGAAACTTTTTCTAATATCCAATCTAAACCTCCCCTGACACAACTTCAGGCCATTCCATTGGGTCCTGTCACTGGTCACCACAGAGAAGAGATCAGTGGCTGTCCCTCCTCTTCCTCTCACAAGGAAGCTGTAAACTGCAATGAGGTCTCCCCTCAGTCTCTTCCAGGCTGAACAGACCAAGTGCCCTCAGCCACTCCTCATACGGCTTCTCCTCAAGGCCCTTCACCATCTTTGTTGCTGTCCTTTGGACACTCCCTAACAGCTTTAAATCCTGCTTATGTTGTGGTGCCTAAAACTGCACACAGCACTCAAGATGAGGCCACCCCAGTGCAGAGCAGAGCGGGGCAATCCCCTCCATTGCCCAGCTGGTGATGCTGTGCCTGATAGCCCCAGGACACCCTTGGCCCTCCTGGCTGCCAGGACACTGCTGACTCATGTACAACTTGCCATCTACCAGGACCCCCTGGTCCCTTTCAACGGTGCTGCCTTCCAGCACCTCATTTACTATACCCAGGGTTGCTCTGTCTCAGGTGCAGAATCTAGCACTTTCTCTTGTTGAGCTTCATAGAGTTGGTGATTGCATAGATGGAGCCATTGATTGACAGTATTATTATAACTGTGTCCTAATGCTTTCACAGTCTCAACTTTTACTATGAACTTGTGCAGCCATTCAACAGCCAAAATATCACAGAATGGTCTGAGTTGGAAGGGACATTAAAGATCATCTGGGCAGGGACACCTTTAACTAAACCAGCTTGCTCATAGATCCATCCAACCTTGCCTATATGCTTTGAGGGATGGGGCATGTGCAACACTCCTGGACAACCTGTGCCAGTGCCTCTTCACCCTAACAGTAAAGAATTTTTTCCTAACATCTAATCTAAACCTACTCTTTCAGATTGAAACCATTCCCCCGTGTCCTGTCATTACATGCCCTGTGAAAAGTGACAGTCTTCTCCATTAGCAGTATAGAAGAGCTTTCTTTCTGACAATCCCGCCAAACAGCTCATCTTCCTGTTCCCTTGTGGCAACAGTGTTCACAACATGGCTTTGTGTCTAAAACATTACTTATTTTCATCACTTGTAATTGGTATCTTGTAAAATTTGCTGCCTGTATTCATTAGAGAAAAAAAATAAACAGGGTTATATATTAAAATTCTTCAAAATATTTATTAGTTATTTATTATTAGGAACTTATTAGTTCCTAATAATACAAACTAAACAAGAGCCATTTTTGTTTCTGCTCTGTCTGCTAGAGCTTCTGATATTCCATGCTTGTAAGAATTTTCTTGCTTGTCCCCCCAAATTACATATTTCTGTGGTTTATTATTTCGGTTTTTTTTGAGTTGATGACTATTAGTACACAGGTGTATGTGAATTTAACAAAGATAAACAAACTTGAGAATATATTTTCGTGTTTAGCTTAATATTTTCAATATTTAATTTTCAATAATTTGTCTTTATTTAGACAGTTAATGTATTTTCAGTGTATTTTTTTTAAGTTTTAGTCAACAGTAAGGATTTTTTGTCCTGAATGGCATAACTTCAGGAAGACATGTTTTGAAGGGCAAAATCTTCCAAGTGTGTTTTGCAGTGCTGTTCTCTACATTAAATTAAATATCTCCTTACTCTTCAGTTAGCTATTCTTATAATCACTGTTTGTAATTTCTCATTGTGAAGAATAAAAATTGTTATGTATTACTTTACAATTTTGCCATGTCACTTTTCCCTATCTTTAGTGTTTCACTAATGTTAGATCTTTTTTAAAGGTTGAAAACTATCTCTTCTCTTCCTCTTCCCTCTGTGTAATATGCAATATTAACTCAATCTGTAAATAAGAGTAAGTGGCTCTGTTTTGAATTTAAGATAATTTTAAGGAATCTAATCCCTCTTGTTTTATTGACAAGAATTACAAAAAATGTTGTAATTGCCTTTAAAAAAATTTCTTCCATCTAATTTTACATTTTATATATAGGAAACATTCAGTAATGCAGTTATTGGATCAGTAAAATCAGTAAACTCCCCAGGGCTCAGTATTGGATCCTGTTTAATATCTTTATCAATGATCTGGACAAGGGGATTGGGTGCAGCCTCAGTAAATTCACAGATGACGCCGAGTTGGTTGGGAATGTTGATCTTCTGGAGGGCATGGAGGCTCTGCAGAGGGATTTGGACAGGCTAGATTGATGGGCCAAGGCTGGTACTATGAGATTCAATAAGGCCTGGTCCTGCACTTGGATCACAACAACCCCAGGCAGTGCTACAGACTGGGGCAGAGTGGCTGGAAAGCTGCTCAGCAGAAAAGGACCTGGGGGTGCTGGTGAACAGCTGCTGAACATGAGCCAGCTGTGCCCAGGTGGCCAAGAAGGCCAACGGCACCTGGGCTGTGTCAGCAATAGTGTGGCCAGCAGGACCAGGGCAGTGGTTCCCCTGCACTTGGCATTGGTGAGGCCACAACTCAAAACCTGTGTTCAGTTTTGCCCCCTCACTACCAGAAAGATATTGAAACAGTTTTTCAGCAAAAATTCTTAGAAATGTTTTGAAGGTGTATACCTTAGCATTAACAGTCAAGATGCTAATACACAGTAGGAGTACAGAATATGGTATGCTGCCTCTGAGAACAAGTCCAAGGAATGCCAAAGGGGAGGCTAAATTCAATGTTACATGGAATTGTTTCTACCATAAGTTTTGACAACTCTTACAAAACTAGTCTTCCATAGACGTTAGCATACATTAGTGTGAAATTGCAGAATAGGAAGACCATTTTTAGCATGATTCATGTGGCAGTAGGAGCACAGATATAGATTAACTTTAATGATGCTTTTAAAAACATTACAAAGCACTTACATAGTTTTTTACATGTGCATTAGGGAATCAGATTTATTTCATCTGCCAAGTAGATAGGTGCCAAATATAGCATATAGTAGGTGTATAATATGTACAAAAAATGAGTACTTTTCCCTTTGGAATCCATTTTCCAAATATCTTGGAAACTAGTAAACAAAAAAAGCCCCTTAGATCATAATTTAAATACTAACATCTGTTATTTGAAAGCAGCTTGAAAGTTTTAAATTTTTATGGAAGCTGAGATCTAACCAGTTACAAAATAATCATGCAGTTCTCCATTCTGCTTGCTTTTAAGACCATTAGTTAAACCATTCTATGTTTCCAAGGCTAACAGTGGTTAACCGATTAAATGCACTGCAACAAGAAGCTACAATTAAACCAGCTGATAATTCTCTTGAAAAGTGCATAAAGAATAAACAATCTCAGCAACCCCGACAAAGCACAGCTGATTTCATAATTTCTTCCTGCACTAGAAGAACCTTTTGTAAATCCTGAAATGTCCAGAAGTTTGATGGGTCTGGCAGTGATGATGTAATGGAGGTGAAAGGTACATACAATTTCCCTTTATCTTCTTTGTGAACAATGTGAAGACAAATCTGAAACAGAAATACTTAGGTAAATGCATCAGCTCAACTGCAAATATTTGTCAGTTCTACTTCACTGTGGCCCCAAATGACATCAAGACCTTGCTGTTCTCAGTGTAAATACAGAAGAGGTGACGTAAGAAATGGCCCTCCACAGATAATTGACATTTTACAGATAGGTCTGCATAGTTGTTTGCAAACACCGGTTTCAGTGCTGTTCTAACAGCAAGATGCTCTACTAAACCAGAGGTTCCATTGGTGTACTGACTTCATGTTGTGCCTGCTGAAATAACCCTCACTGAGATCCCATCTGTGAACTCCTCTGCATTTTACCCTAAGAAAAGATGAGAGAAAACAGCCCCCTGATAAAAGCGACCCTGTATTCTGGAACAGCAGTAGCAACTCATGTAGATCCTAGGATGGAGCACCTCTTGTATGAGGAAAACCTGAGAGGCTTGGGGCTGTGTAGCCTGGAGGTGAGAAGACTCTGGGGAAAGCTTACTGTGGCCTTTCAGTGCCTGAAGAGGGTCTATAAGAAAGATGGGAACAGGCTTTTTTCAGGGCCTGTTGTGATAAGACAAGGGGTAATGATTTAAATCTAAAAGAAGGTCAATTTAGGTAGTGGGGTTTTTTGGGTTTTGGTGGTTTGGGGGGTTTTTGTTTGTGGTTTTTAGTGTGGTAAGAGACTGGAACAGGTTGTCCAGAGAGGTTGTGGATGCCCCATCCACATCCACTGGAAGCATTCAAGATCAGCTTGAATGAAGGTCTAAGAAACCTGATCTATTTTAACAGAGTGTTTGGACTAGATAACACTTAAAAGTCCCTTTCAACTCAAACTAGTCTATCATTCTAGGACCCAACAATTTTTTATAGAAGCTGTCTTTTTTAAGAGTCTCATCAAACAGATTTTTTTTCATCCAAAGATGGATCCTGCATTGGCTTGTTTATATTTGTCATGAATACATTTTTCCATTTCCAGAGAAGAGAGACAATGTAGCATCTATTATTTTACAATACCACCGGCTAAAAAACCATTATTGAAAGTTTTATTTGTGTAATAAATCTAGAGGTAAAAACAGGGAATGATTCATCAATAAGATTATACTAGTCATCCTACAATCAGGAGTATATCTCATTAGGTGTATGAAGATTAATCACTTAGTAAAAGGTATAGTATCATTCCTTAATTTTTGCAGATGATAATGCATATTAAAAAAATCTTTTTACATAAACAAGACAAAATCACATGTCACCTTACTAATTTTGTTATTTTGAAGAGTAATTTTAAGGGAATTCAAGCTACATATGGCCTGTAGATAAGATTTAATTTTCAATTGCTTTTAGCATATTTATCTTCACAAGCACTAAAACAACCCTTATAATAATTATGAATTAAAATATACATCAAGTAATATATGTGTACATAATTTAAAAGATATTTCAAAGCCAACACAGTTTAAAACTTGCTTCCTAGTAAATGATGTAATCATGTTTCCATATTAGTAATTTTTATAAGGCAGATAGTTTGTAAAATTACACTCCAGTATTCATGCTAGAATTGGGAAAGACAAGATGAAACATGATTTGAGCACCACTGACCAGAAAAAAATATGTACTGAGAGTGGATTATTTCCAAGGTACACAGCACAATTTAAAATCTATGGGACAAGAACAAGGTTCACTTATTTCTTTTACAGTGGTAGCACTTACTTCAGAAAAGTGAACATAAAATGTGATTTGTTAAATCTGCACTGTTAGGATAGCATACCTGCTGTCACCAATTTGTAACCTGCTGTCACCAATTTGTTATCTATTTCTCCTACGTTTAGGATCCTCTGCCAGCACATGAAATATTTCCTTTTTTTTCAAAGCAAATATATTCAATGCAATAGAAGTTTTTATCCTTCAACTCAAGCATTGGATAAATTGAAAGTAAAAATCCACAAAAGCCAAATTAGCAAAATAGTATTTGTTTCCATTCTCAGCTTCATCTCATTCCATCACTCTTTCTTTTTGCACTTTGCCATTATCTTGCGTCTTGCAGGTTTCTTTTAAAGCAGTATCTCCTCTGAGAACCATGCCAGGGAATCCCTTATAGTATATGAAAAAAATCTTAATCAATTGCTGAAAATATCTCTACTTCATGCTGTTATTTCAGTCTCATGATGTGCTACTTAAACATTAAAAAAAAAAAAAAATTAGGTAGTCTGATGGATCAGAATGGGTTTACAGTCAAGATTAATTCCTTATATGTTATCTTGGCATAAATTCTTTACTTCAATACTTGAAAGGCAGACCCTTAAATGGGAATGGTTACCGCAACAGCAAACATAATCTTCCATCTACACTGGAAGAAAAAAAAGGAAAAGGTTTTGAGCGGAGAAGAGGTCAAGCAGTACTGAAGGAGGTTAGATGTGCTCAACCCTGCCCTTATCGAGAAGAAAGAGGTGTGGCTCATGTCACCTGTCAGTGTCATAGGAGTGCAATTAAAATATTTTCCCAGTTACAAAGTTTCCCTGTGTATGCCCACGCCACTTACATTTTTCTGAACTATTAATTTCTCACATTTTTAATGGTCTTTTTATTTAAAATATTGTCATTTTCTTTTTTGATTTGCTGCTTTTTTAAATTGAGGTTTGGGTTTAGTTTTTGTTGTTTTTTTGTTTTGTTTGTTTGTTTTATTTTGGGGGTTTCCCCAAAATATGGTATGAATTATAAAATAGAAAGATGGGTAATGTAAAAAGGAGACATAATGACTTTTTTTTTTATATTGTAGCTTTGAGAAAAGGCCATAAATAAACTTATTAAGAAAACAAAAAAGATAAATTGGTTAGCTTTATTAATTTTGCTTTGAACACACTTTTCCTAGCTCATATTCATGCTCAGGGCAATACAGTTCATTAGGAAAAGGTAATGGCTCAAGAAAGAAATAAAACCCTTCTCTTGAATTTGAAAATGTATAGGAATTAAAACCACAAATCTCCTCTTGGGTTGTGACAGGTAGCACAGAGATTTCATATGTACAGATTATAGCACGAGGAACATCATTAGATAATGAAGTTGCTTCAGTGGGAAACCTGTCCCCCACACACAAGCTGGTAAAATCAGGAAAAGCTGCTAAAAGTTCTTCTTTACAATGCATCGTAGCAATGATGCATCACATCAGCCACCCTGGGAAAGATTTTTGCCTCTGTACAAAGAACTTTATTTTGTTACAGCCGCATTATAAAAATAAAAATGCCTCTGTTGTCTGTGTGCCCAATTTACCTCCTGAAACACAGTTTATTTCACTGAAGTCACAGATTTCCTTATTGTCCAATGGATAGTGCCTTTATTTGCCTGGGGAGAACAGAGGGAAGTGTATGGGAAGGATGTGCTGGTAACTTTCCAAACCGAGGCATATGATAAGAAAGACTTCCTTAATTGGTATGCTAATTATTTTTGTTGTGGAAAACCATTCGTCAGATGCCTGTGGTGACAGAATAGGAGAAAAGACCTCTGAAGCTGACGTGCAGCAAGAAAGAAATATGAAGCAGAATAGAAACTGGCAATAGCAGCTGAAGATATGGAGCACCCAAAACCGATAGAAAACAGAAAAAAGGAAAAGATTTATATATTTCTTTCAGCCACTATATAGCCTATTGTTGATATTCTCCTACACCATAGGCTTTAAACTCAGACTACAGGAGAATAACAGCAGCGGGTAATAAAAAGCATTTCATACTTCGTCAACCTTGTACTCACTTCATGCCTTGCTATCAGTTATACGGTTACATCAGCATGTCTGTCACCATTCCATAGATTCAAAAAGCTATTTCTGCCTTAAAACTGATGAAGTCAGATTAGATTCTCCCACAACTGAATCAATTCCATGTGGGTGAAATGGGCGATGGGACGTGTCTCTCATGCACGCACTTATTTTAGTCAGTTATACTAGCACAATGCAACAAAAATATATATATACCTTACTTATATTAAGTTAAAGATGGCTTTAATTTTGACAGAACAGTTATTTAAAGGTGTCTTTTCATTACCTGAATTGCATATAGTCATACAATCTTTCCATAATGCACAATGATATGTCACTGAAAGTTTTTGAATTTTTTTGGCATAAGACTAGCTGGCCGTGGTCTTGGCATGTATATTCACCACAAGTTATACAACGGTTTATTAATTGGCAAGAACTTAGGATGATCTGAAGTGCTGGGTTCTACCTTCAGGTTATAGAAAAAAAAATCTAAAGTTGTTAGTAAGAACATTAGTATATAGATCTATAATCCTGAAAAATATTTGATACAATGAGTGAGATGTTAGTTTTCAGTAAAGTAAGGGGTTTAGCTCTTTTCCAGTGCTAGACAGACAAAGGGACAAAAGCTGTAAAACAATTGACAGCTGCCTTTTAGTTACTTGATCCAAGTAAATCCATTAGAATCAAATGGCAGACTAATAAAATGGATGGTGTCTCTTCTCTCATAAAAAAATCTTAACATTATAGTCTCAGTGACAGAAAATTTAAAACTCTGCTTAAATGATTAGAGCAAAGTGAGCTTACTATTGAGATTTTAAACTGCTAGATAAATATTACTCTAATATTTACTGACATTCTGTCTTGGAAGGTGTTGGTTTTAGTTTGCCTACGAGTGAAAAAAAACCAAAACATAAAATAGGGATTTCAGACAACATAAATTGGTATTAACCAAACCAACCAAACAAAGGGTTTTCGTGGAAAATCCCTCAGAAATAAAACACCACTTGGCTTCTAAGGACTGTCAGTACCTAAAGAATTTTATATTTGGGGATGTCTCTTTCATGGTAAGAGATTCTTCCTTCTTCTCTGCCATGTATCAAATGCCTAACCTTTCTCTTTGTTTCTGCATGTGTTAGTCTTGACCCTAAATACTTAATAGCTTTGTACCTTTTCTCATCAGAGAAAACAAGAATGCTTAAAATGTATTATGAAATAGTAACTTGTGGTGATAATATTCAGGTAACTAATCACTCTGCTACTGATTATTGTACAAACAAAGTACAGTTCAAACCAAAAATACTGATGTAAGTAATTACTTGTTGTAAGTTGCATAAATTACTCTTATAACAGAATGCCTATGAATACTTAGTACATACCACCTTAAAATATACTTGTGAGGAAAAAAATATGATTAGCTTCATTATTTGGAAGACACAAAATTACTTACCTAAGGTTATTTGGCAAAACAAGGACTGAATCATGATCCCCAGCTCTCAACCCAGTACCTAAACATGGATATTTCTGTCTGCTTCATGTTATACGGAGGACTCAGTCAGAAATGTAACACACTTTAAGAGGATATGGGGAGGACCTGGGGGAGACTATCACTGAAGTATGCAGAGCCGAAGCCTCTGCTCTTGGAGCATTCAGAGCCACATAATTAGGTAGAGGTAACATCTTACCCTTTGTTTGAACCTCCTGTACTCTTTTAGTCTTAACTAAGGTCTGAACTGAAAATAAATGCACTGAGATACATGGAATGTCCTAAAGTACCGTATGATAGGCAAAATTTTACTCCCTTTTTCCTGAAAAGGCTAACTAGGCTACACTGCAAACTGTGCATATATGCACATATATTTTTATATCTATCTATATATACACATATATATAACTTTCCTTGTGAATATATGCATCTTTATGAAAATCTGCATATGTGAATTTCTGAAGGAAAATATATCATGCCAGTAATATGGAAATTTACTTCATTAACATGAAAATTGTATAACTCATATTTACATTTTTGTATGTGCATATGTACATAATACAAGCACCTTTTGTTTTGGCTGGTGTTTTCTTGGTTTGTTTTTTTTTTTTTAGAAAGCAGAATCTTCAACACAACACATTTTTTTTTTTATTTTTAAATATAATTTTCCACTGGTGAAGACAGAAACATTTGCATATTTATTCAATATAGTTTACCCAGAAAATTCATAACTGTGATACTGCATCTCATTGCAAGTCTATTTCTACAAGCAGATGAGGTCATTATGTAGAAAATTCTCTGCAAAGTTATGTATTGGCTACATTTAGTAGAAACTGTAATAGTAGTTAGTAGAGATTTTGAGCCTTAGGCCATAAAATTCAACAAATGCAATCATTCTTCTGGTAACACTAACATTAACTCCGTTTTGGAAAGCTGAGTAACTAGACACACTGGTCAACTCTTAAAATTCAGTATATTTTGACAGTCACCACATAATTGAATCTGAAATGTTTCATTTATTCTTTATTCTGCATGGATGGAATGTCAAATCAGAATGACTTAACTGTGCATAAATTCTGACATTTTAGGGAGAATGACTATGGAAAAATCTCATTAAACTATATGGCATTTTCCAAGTTTGGTAGCAGCCTCTTCCAGGTTTGACTACAGACCTTCTGTGGTTGGAGTAATGCCACAGCAGAAGATCAGCTGGTGGAAAAGGTGAGGAGAGAGGGAATCACAATAAATTCACAATAAATTCCCCAAAAGGCAGAGTTTAATTGCTAGGCTGTTCTCTCAGAAGAAAGTACCTCCTTTTTGTACAATAAGCCACAGATGTAGAAGGTTACAATTTGATAGAGAAATTTGATTAGATTCTCTTTACAGCTACCATGGCATTTGGAGTCAGTTTTTTAAAATATGAATGTCTGGACATGAAGATGCACACCTGCTAGGATGTGTACAAGAGCACACTCTCTCTGAAGAGTTCATAGGCAGAACTGAACTGCTTACCTCCCAGTTCTGTACTGGGGCTTGCATTCCCACACTTGGACCATGTGTGGATGTCAAATGAAGGAATTTCTAGGAAAAAAAGAATTGCAAAGAGAGATAAAGAGCAGAGTTGGAAAAAATACATATTCCTAACTCCTCTTTCTTTTTTGATGGAAAACGTGTGCTAAACAGAATTGCGTGATATGAAAAGAGAGTGGATAGAAGAAAAATACATCCAGACACAGCAGAGAGATTATTGTCAGGAATGTGTCTATTTCCGAATGAGGACTGAAATGTGACCACAAAGGGGGCATACATCACTGCAATAAGGCAAATATATTTGCACATTTTCAAACATATGACCAGATAACTGGTAAACAGCTAAGTACTTACAAATAATCACATGGCTAGCTAAGGAATAAAAGGTAGAGAGTAAAAAAAGAAATGTTCTTACAGAGCTGTTTCAATTATAATACTATTTACGAGGCTGTGAGGTCTCTGAAATACAGCAGTGTGAGTTAGATCAGAGCCTG
Source organism: Corvus kubaryi (assembly GCF_017639235.1). Classification (NCBI taxonomy): domain Eukaryota; kingdom Metazoa; phylum Chordata; class Aves; order Passeriformes; family Corvidae; genus Corvus; species Corvus kubaryi. Next base: position 10,328,668 of record NW_024582073.1, read on the forward strand.
CCTGGGCACTGTCAGGAGAAACCTGTGTTTTGGCAGTATCCAGGCAGGTAAACAAAGGGAAGGCACCAGCACTGTATGAACTGGCTGTAACCCTTGGCAGCTGGATGTACAGAGATGGGCCCGACAGCACCAATGCCCCCCCTCCCCAGACACTGCCTGCTGTGATTCAGTGCACTTACAGTAGTCATCCCTGTATCTCAGAATGCATTAGCTGGAAGAATAGGATTTGACTTTATGACTAAGATATTTACAGTCCTGTCAAAACCCTGACTTTCTTTTGTACTATTAGGAAGAAGTACGTATCCTTTGGGAGGGTAGAGTGCTCTATATGAAAATGGTTAACTCAACAGAAAGATGCAGCAATGAAAAATGAGCAGTGAAGAGGAATTATACTGGTGAATCACAGCTTTTTGTGGTTGAAACTGATAGCTGTCAGGTTGGTCAGTGATGATGACAATGGCCACAGGTCTATGTAAAGGAGTCCCAGAGCTTGCATCACTCTCAGTATCTCAGTGACTTGACAGGTATGTGGTCTTTGATACATCCCCGTGTATGACTCTGGAGGTAGTTGAACAACTTATTTGAAATACCAGTCTTTGGTGAATTATTTCCAGCAGCCTAGAGAAAGAGAAGTTTTTATTTAAGTTTTCAGGTTCCTGACATAACACATCAAAGTTACCCTAATAAAAATATTTTTAACTTTCAATACATTTTAAATATTTTATTTTACTAATATTCCTATACATAAATTAAAAACTAAAACTATTTTAATTACTCTACTTGAGAAAAATATGCAAGTCAGCACACATTATACCTATCTTTCTTCAATAGTATCATATTCCCAACGATCACCTTTTCGATCTGATTTTTCTCAGCTCAGTAACAAAATAAAAATTAACTTGTATAGTTATGAAAAATGCTGTTGGGGCCCCAATCCCATTGGGTTTTCAGCTGACCAGCCCCATCTGGGGTCCCCATCTGCACCCCTGGACAATCAGTCCCTGCCTGATCTCTGTCACAGGCATTCTTGTCCTCTACCCAGTCCCCAGTCTTTTTCTGCCCCTGTGCTGTCCTTAGCCCTCTGGTGTAGTCCTGTCTCCTGCTGGTACTGGACTGGAGTCCCTAGAAGGATCTAGAGCCCAGCTCTGTCTTGCCTGGGGATCGTCTGGGGCTGTCAGCAGACCTTGCTGATGGCACCGTGCTCTGCCCACTCTGCTCACCTCCACACTGATGAGCTGTGTGCTGGCCCGCAGGAGCACTGCCTCTGCTGCCCTGACTTCACCTCCAGGCTTGCATTCCCTGATGGAGCAGCCCCTTATGCCTGCTGCTCCTTGGCAAGATTTTAGGCATGACAAGAAAAAGTAGTCAGCTGCTCTGCTGTGTTGTGCTGTTGAATTGATCTCATTTCAGTGCAATTGCAGGGGTTACTTTAAGTATTAGAAAAGACTAAATAAAATATCTGTTATACTCCCATCTTTCAGTGCATTTTATAAGTACTTAGAATTAAACACAGTAGTAACTTAGGGAGTTCCTTGGATTTTGTGAGACAGCATCTTTTTTAGAGATGGAGTTAGTTTTGAATGGGGTGTACCACATACAAATTTATACAAAATGCAGAAGTGCAAGAAAGTTTCTGAAGAATGAACGTTAAAGAAAATATGCTGATTTGTGCAATAGAACTGTAATAATTCCTTATCAAGGCAAGTAGAATCTTCTTGGGAGTGTCTTCAGGAGTCACAGAATATTGTCTGAATTTATGTCGTCATATTTTATTATATACCAGGAATTCTTGATGCAAAACTCTGGTGCGGGAAAGATGCAAGGCCTGAGAGACTACTTTAAAGAAAGAACACATAAAATAAAAATGAAAGTGGAGATATTGGTCGAGAAAGCAGGGGCCAGCTAAACTCTTAGGGATTCTGGAAATACTGCATCCCGTCCTATTGCTTCCAATGCAGGGTTAGTGCTCACTGAAGTGAATTCAGCAGAGGACCTCAAACTGGACAGGGGATGAAGAAGTCCTACCAGGAGTGGCTGAAGCAGCTGAGCTTGTCCAGCCTGGAAGAGAGTTTCAGGGGGAGCTAAAATAAACCCTTCAGCATCTACATGTGGTGATCAAGAAGAAAGAAAGAGACACTGTGAAGAAAGTTAACTCTACCCCAGACAAAGCCAGTACAGTACACAGCCTGCAGAAGTTTCCTTTCCTGATATGCTGAAAGCTGGAGAAGTCTTCTAGTGACAAATATAGCAGTGCATAGTGGAAGGCTGAAGGTCGAAGGCAAAAATTGTAACGAGAGACACTCAGGTCAGATGTAAGGAAAATGTGGTCCTTCCTGAGGACAGCCAAGCTGCGGAACAGAATTCCCAGAGAGGCTGGCAGTTTTTGAGATTGCCCTGAGCAATCTGGTCTGACCTCAGAGCTGGACATGCTGTGAGCAGGAGATTGGTCTGGAGACTTCCTGGAGTTCCATCCAACCTGGATGCTGCTTTGATCAACCTTCATTTCTCATTTAATGCAGTAATAATGGTAGAGCTGGAAACAATATGGTTCATAATATATTGATAACAGAAAAAATTCATGGCTCATATAAATCAATAAAGTGGATGTAAGCATCAGAGAAATGTTTCATTTCAAAGAGAATTCACCAATGCTGCTTTGAGCCTATTAGTCTAACACAGGGACAAAGAATTGGCAGGAAGGAGATCAAATGAAAAACCAAGGAAGTATACACTCAAAATCACAGGTGGATGAAAAAAAATCTATCTTTTTTTCTGCTGAAGAAAAAAAATAATTCGAAAAAAATTAAAGATAGAAAATTTGAAGTCTAAGTAGAGTACTTTTCAAGACATAAAATTTTTGAATTTTCAAGAGTCGTATCTTAGAGTTAAAGTGAAATGTCTGCAGTGTCATTTTAGATTTAAAGTAAGAAGTAGAGGAAATATTTTTACAGAAACAGGATGGTTTACACATACTTAATAAACAGAGTGTGACAGTCTCTAACATTTGAAATTTCTAAGAAACTGTTTTCTGAGAGTCATGCCGGGGATAGCAATCAAATAATTTTACTCTCCCTATAAGCATCCCATATATATTGAATATATTTACAGATGTGGTGGGATCTAAAACAGAGTTGGGGTATTAAAAAAATTGGCAGCAGTTTGTTCATTCACAACTCCTAAAAGATTAAAAGTTTTTCTTTTCCCCAATGCCCCTGAAAAGCGTTAACCTGCTGCTCTGGGTGACTTTCTAAAGCTTATAATTGGCCCATTCGCAGGAGCAGATCAGCAATCACAGAACCCACGCAGAGGGAGGTCAGGGAGACAAGTCCATGTCTCAAAAGCACACGTTCAAGAAAACCCGTTCTCTTTTTAAAATAATAAACCAGCAATTAAAGCCACCTGAGCAGTTTGACGCCGTCCTTTCGGAAAGGCCTCAGAGCCCGCTGAGCCCCGGCGCGGTGGCAGCGGCCGCGCTGTGCCCGGGTGGCGCGGGCGCCAGGGGGCGCTGCAGCCCCGCGGATGAGGGGAGGCCGAGCCCCGCCCGCGGCCCGGAGCGGCCGCACGGCCCCGCGGCTGCCGCGCACCGCCCCTGCTCGGGACAGCGCTCACACGCAGCCCGCTGACTCCCCACATCGTCAACAATGGACGCTGGGGGCTGGGGCAAAGAAAAAAAAAAAAAGCACTCTGAAATCTTTCTCCTTGCAGAATCAGCCCTCGAGCTTATTGCAGCTTTCTTGTCCTCCCAGCGCTCATGCCTGATGCAATTTAAGAGGTAGAATTAAATTCAAGGCTTTGACTGTAGCTTCTGCCATTAAATGGTGCAAGCTTTTCTGGGACCACAGGACAAAGACAAAAATTGACTTTATATCTTGATTTATTTATATCTTGATTTAAAAAAAATAATAAAAAATTGTCATACTTCATTGTGGCAATGGAGCGCCTTCTTTTCTGATTAGAGCACAAAGCAATATCTTTTTTTATAGTGCCATTTGAGTGAGTATATAATTTCGCTTGCTTTCTATCTTCAGAGTTTGTTAATGTAAAAAGAAAATCCTGTGCAGAAGCTGAATTAGTATGATTGACAAAGAAGCTGCTATACTACAACCCTTTTTTGAAAAAAACCCTCAACCCTTTTGCAAGTGCACTGCCTCCCAAAGAGGTTGCAATTGTAAACCCCTTGCAATTGCACCCCTGAAAATAAAATGCCATTCCAGATATTCTATTTCTTCAAATCATGCTGTGTTTATTCAGTTGACAAATAGTGTCACGAATTTCCTGGTGACCACAAAAAAATAGGTGATTATAAGGATAAAGAATTTGTGGCAATATTATTTTTTTCCATTTTTCTGTTGTGCCAGGGTCTTAATTTTCTCCTAAGTTTGCCTCACAGATGGCACACTGCAACATAAGCAGTGGACATACAGTGTGGCATATTCCAGTCTGAATTTAACACGATTCAGATTTTCATGGTTTGTTCAAACATACTGTGTTGCAAGGAAAAGACATTAAACACTTGTGGCTCTTAAGCAGCTCTGTACAAACTTCTTTTTTCAGATCAATAAAATAAACTAGGCTCAAAATGTATGAGATTGCTGATTTGTAACAATACAGATTAAAATCAAGATTTCATCCAACCTGCCTTCCCTTTACTTGTCTTCAGCTACCCAAATGCAGTAAATTGGCTTGTGCATTGTCTGATCTAATTTTGCAGCTTCACTGCCTAGTGAAGGCTAATTATCCATGTGAAACTCTGTACCCCGTTGAGGTGGTGCCAAGAAAGTAGAGATCTATAACCATTGGTTCCATAGCCATACCGTCTTGCCATGCACAAATCAAAAAGGTCAATCTTATGCTCTCTGCTCTAAGTGTGGGTGAATACCAGCAGGAGCTCTCAGCCCTTGCTGGATACTAGGTACTAACAAATGGAGGTGAGTGCTATCTCTGATACTAGAGTAATTACAGTGCTCTGACTTTTTTGATTTAACATCAGAACTGAAAACTGATTGATTAATGCACATATTCCCTTAGCATTTAAACATAGTCATTTCCTGTGTGCTAGCCCTAGTAACAGGCATTAGGAATTCAATGTAGTCTTTCAGAAAGGAGATATAACTACCATCCTTCACTTACACTAGTTATGAGAAATTACTCAAGCTTTTTTGACAGACTACTTAGATGAAAAAATACAAGCTTCATCTTCTGTGTTCAACTGGACACTCATGGGCTGATGAATACATATTTCTTCATTTATATGAAGCTTTGAATCCATCCTTTATGCCTGGGAAAACCAAGTGCCTAAGAGAGGAAACATGACACACAGCAACGTAAAGGAGAATGGCACTCTGAGTTGTAAAATCACAGAAATTAGACCCAGAAAGGATGTTGAGTTATTTATCCTTTTCCACCTGATAAATGTTTACATCTAAGAAAGAAAATTTGCTCTGGGTGCTAGCTTGTAAGATTTTTGGTGGAATGATCAAGGAGACTGTTGTTTGCTTTCTGCAGTGGTTCAGAAGCTTGCTCATTCTTTGAAAGTAAACAGATGACATCAAAGACATCTGACTCCATCACCGCCTTCCTCCTCACAGAATCAATACACAGTGCCCTGAGCTTTGACCAAGTACTCTGGTCAAAGACAGTAAATTTACTCTGTGAAACTTCATCTTTACCTTGATTCCACCAGATGACAATTTCACTATTTTTCTGCCAGACAAAGGTGACTAGTCATCTTCACATCTCAGGAGAGGTGTCATAGTTGCCAGTCATGGATGAATGAAAACTACAGGGTAGTGATAACTCCTGGAATTAACTAGATCCTGGGTTTGGAACAAGATCCTTCGGCTCTGTTTTGCACCATCAACAGCTTAGAACTGAACTATACTTTGTAATGTGATATGCAAACGTTTTCCTTGATGCTACTGCTTTTAGAATAGGTGACTTCTATTTGTGTAAAGAGTATGCCTCCACTAGCAATTTCAATGGAAAATGTTTGTGTGCATCTTCATATAAGAATGATGAGTGCTGGAAATACGTGAAGCTAGTATCCCACATGTCTTAAAAGCAGATGGGAAAACTTCTGTCGTGATTTTAATAAAAAATAGGGGGGTTAATTCTGCCTTGTCTGGAAAAAAAAAAAAAAAAAGGAAAAATGCTCTTTGTTGAGTAATACCTTTTCTTGGTTCCATAAAACTACTTTAAAATAAATTATTAATTTGACAATGACCTCCTGTTACTGTATATATTTCTTTTTCAAGAAATCAGCCACTTGTACCAGTAACATGCTAACCTGGTACAGCTGGCTTGGCTTTTCATCTCTGTATTACTTGCGTAACTTCTTTCTCCTGAATAGCTGCAGTTTGCAAAATACTGGTATTCCTTCATTAACTCTCCACCTCCTTTGAATATGACAGTTGCACAAGGTATCCTCATGCTCTTACAGCTGTTATACTCCTTTGACTGCTGCTTTCACAGATTCATGCTCTTAATAGAGCCTATAGTAAGTGTTGTTCCTATACCCCACAACTGCATGTGTGATATAAGAGCCCGGCAATATCTTCCGCCATATGGAGCACTGCAAGCCCTTCATGAGCAGCACTGCTGTCCATGAAAAATGGTTTCAAAGATGGATTCTTTTGAACATATATTAAATGTTCTAAGATAGAAAAAGCATCAGATTAGAATTTCAAATGGTGAAGTTGAACTGATTTACCCCATTGGGGCATCAAATGCTGTGGGCTTTTCTTTTGTTTGTTTTTAACATGTATATATTCACAATTACCTAGCAACCAAGATAAACTTTACCAGAGTGTTCAGTGTCTAATAAAACTTGCAACTTCCATTACTGTCAGGAAGAAATGTGGTTTTCAGCTACAGTAGATCATAGTATAAGATGTACAGAAAATTCCTCCTTTATATTTTTTTCTAATCTGCAAAGTCTTACATTCGCAAAAAGTGATATTATGTTTTCAAACATAAATATAAAAAATCAGCAAGCAAGTTCTAAAATAATACTGGTCTTAGTCTGCTGTACTTTATGCAGAATCAAAAGTGTGGTGCTAAAGGAAAAATCGTGGGAGAGCATTCTGTAACGTATAAGTCTATTAATTATTAATATGATTTAAATAATGGTGACCCATGTTCTTAACTCATGTTAAAATTGTCAAATTTTTGCTTGAGGGGAGCTATTGTTTCATCTTTATTGTTGGCTGCCTTTCTTCTTTGCTGTATAGTATATCTTATTTCCTTTCCTGTCTTGTTTCATTTTCATGTGTGAATAAAATCAATGTAGAGGATCCAGAGATAATTATATCTTCATTAATAGAAAAAACCCATCTCAATAATAAACAGAAAAACCAGGAGGATTAAATAAGAGAAAAGATAAAAAGACAATCAAATATGTATTTTTCTAAGAAAAAATACATGCCCAGAGGAAAAATCAATAATTATGTAGAGTTTAATCTTTATGGTTTCATGCAAATTAGGGGGAAAAATCTTAAGCAATATAAATTAACAAGAAAGACCAGGTGTTGAGCACGAAATAGCTAAGTCCAAAGGAACTGTGCTGATACGTACTGCAAATGTAGCTGAAATTTATTTGCACAGATGTATACAATTTAATGTGCTAATTAGGAAGGGCATTTGCATCGAGCTGTCAGTTGCCATTGGCACAGGCAGATTTTGTGATGCAGAGGGCTAAAGTTACCTTTACTGTTGATTCTGAAAATGTGGTCTGTGTGCTGGTGAGTAGTCTGCAAGGTCATAATAAGTGGTCTGTGTTTATTCTGTGCATGCTACTCTTCAAGAAATTTTAAAGCTGCAATTGATGCCTGTCATTGTTCAGAAAGTTTTACTGATCTAGCCCGATTTCTTTTGCATATCCTGGGCTGTGATATTTCACTGACATTCATTGCTTGACACATTAAGGCATATCCTTTAAAAAGACAACAAATTTGGTTTTGAAAACTTAAACTGAAGGGCAACCATCGTATCCCAAAGTCATTTGATTCAGTGTTTAATTATCCCCACAAGTAGGAACAAATCACCAAGGAAATTAACCTATGCTATGCAGGAAATCTATTGTGTATGTGTTGAAAGGCATTACTCCCCAAGGAAATAAAGTGACCTAAAGGAGTAAGAAAAGGAGTAAGAAATGGAAGATGAAATCTGCTTTACACAAAGTTCTTGTTCATTGGTACGAACTGATCAATGGCTTCTTCTTCTTATTATTATTATTATTATGTTGGAAAAATACTGTAAATGGTTGATTGTGGACATTTTAAGTAACAGCTTTCTTCAAGTTCTTATAAAAGTTAGGTTAATGATTATACAGTCTTTCTGCACTAAGCCTTATCATTTTATTATATATGTGCAATATATCTATTGTAATGGTATATGTATGTATTTTATTTATACTACATAGAGGTCTTAAGAAGAGGAAATGAGAGAGAGAGGGAGTGGGATGCTGTATAGGTTGAAGGATGACAGAGAATTCAAAGTAAAGAACAAAAGTGTTATAATGGTGTTACTAATTTCTGAATTTGTAATTCAATTGTCTGAATATGACATATACCTTTGTTATCTATATGTAACATATTTTGGAAATGAAGCAAAGGATTGGATTTGTATTTTGTTATCCAGCTTGGAGGCTCATCTCACTAATAGGACTCCTGCCATTTATTCCTAAATGAGCAAAATAATGCTTTTAGCTGTTCTTAGTCAGCTAAAATGGCTCTAAATTTATAATAATTATGCCATCTCTCACAACGGTTTCTGGAAAAACAAATATTTTAAAATACACACTTCACTATTTAAGTAGGTTAAAAATCACCAAATATATGTTAGTATTTATTCCATGAGTGGGACCATTGCTGTTTTTTTCATTTGTTAATTGTCTTCTAATACATTCCTCTGGAGTTCCTTCATGCTTTTACAGCTGGTTTGTCTTTAGGTGTTAGTGGATCAGGATGTTCAAGGGCACCTTCACAAAATAGTATAAATTTGCAATACATAGACTATGTGGCAATAAACCAACTTGATAGAAATCATAGATGAGGATTAATTGTGTCACTCAGTTTGAGAATGATTTAAATCTTTATACCTTACCCTTGTGGGGATTTGATACTCTGTGCACTGGCAAATTGAAAATCCAAACAAAAAAACCCAGATGATGAATACTTCATTCTACAAGTGAATTTAATCTTGCAAAAACTCAGAAACTTTTCCAAGTATCTATTTTTAAAAATATTTCTTAGTAGAAATGAATGCAGTAAAACTAATTTTGCCAACACTGTGAACAGTCTATATTCATATTTTAAAAGAAATTACTGAAATCATTGAAATATGGTATTGCTAACATATATTTAATTAAAGCTTTTAAATATGCCAATCTAACTCATCCTTTCTTGCTGACAATTAAAGACATAGTTTTGTTGTTTCTGAAACACTATACACTTATAGGAGAGAATGCACTCAGTACCTTATAAGCAATACAAAATGCCTAAAAGTATGAAAAAGCTTTTTCATAGTTTGTCATCTGGAGAAACAACGTGTTTTCCAATGTTTCTAAGGTTTTGAAATATTATAAAAACAATTAGGATGTTGTGGTTAAAAGGATGCTGCACAGCAGCTGGGCCATGAAAATATGGATTTGCTAATGTGTAATGGTAAGTACAAGTAATTTAAATTTCTTTTAATCTTTCACAGTAGATTGAAGTACTTCCAATTACTTTGGGGTGGTTTTTTGTGCTGGACTGCTACTACATACACTAAAATTTACCATTTGTAAACTGGGATGTGATAAATTGTTCATGTAGCTAAGCCATGAACTGTGTTCAAAGTCTAGTTAGATGGGGCTTTCAACAATCTGATCTAGTGAAAGATGTCGCTGCCCACAGCAGAGGGGTTGGACAAGATACCTCTCCCTAAAGATCCCTCCCAACCCAAATCATTCTCTGATTCTGTATAAGGACTGTTGTTTATAAGTTACATGAATGGTTTTAATCACACAGCCCAGGCATTGTTATAGTCCTTTCCTAGTGTAGAAGTCTCTTAGGAAACATAGAGTTGATAGAAGTGGCATAGGAAGCTTTGTTAGGAAATAGTATCTGTGGATTGTTTGTTGTTTGAGTTTTTTTAAGGAAATCACACTGCAGGTTTTAAAGCTCTTCAGTTCTATTTAGATTGCTAGCAGCATAAGTGTTCTTATATCAGATATCTGTGATTCTGCACAGAAATGATTGCTGTGTCTATAGTTTTAATGTTAATTTCAATGACAGTTATAAAGAAAAGAGTCTTTGCATATTAGCTCATCCTGGGGCATAAGCTGGAGCAATATTTGAATTATAGTTTCATTTGTGCTCTTAGGCCAATTGCCCTGGGTATATCTCCATTAGCTTTATTAATGTTCTGTAGGAAAATAATCTGGATATTTTCTTTTATATAAATACTGATTGTGAATGGATATCTTACTACAGAATGCTGATAGGGCTGGCCAAGAAAAACTTTGGCAATGTAATTTGAAGTTCATCAACCTGAGCCATGTGTTAGAATTTTAAAATAAATGATATATGAATTGTTGCATTGGCAAACTATGTTAGTTAAAGTCCTGGTTTGGGTGCAAATTAGGAGACTGAAATTATCTTATACTTGGTGATTCAGGCTGCAGTGAAATTAATTGGACTACTTTCCAGTCATGCAATCTCACAAGTCATGTTAGAAGATAATGCAAAGCACACTGTCACCATTGGCTGTAGTTTAAAGCAAAAAGTGAAGGTGTGGGGTGAGGGAGGAGGGAAATATCTTGACCATAAAAGTCAAGTTGAAAATAGAATTGTAAGTGAATCTAATCTTAATGCGCTCAGCATCTGTTTGCAAAATGAATTTCAATTCAAAAGAGAATTTCAATCTTACTATTAAGATATATTCTATTTTTAATTCATCTGATTAGAAATGGAGTTTGATGAACATGTTCCATGACATGTTACCTCATCTTGTTGTCCAGAAGTTCTAAAATGAGAGAAGATGGTTTTCTTGGAAATGAAATTTTCATTTTAATTTCATTAGTGTTTAAGTAGTGTTTATTAAACAGGACAAAGTATGCCGCTATATGTCTGACTACATCATCCCTCCAAAATATGTGTGTTTTTATAATAACTTGAGCCATGTTCTTTGCAATGCCATCTTGAGGGATTCAAAGCAGACAGTTTTCTTTCTAGGTATTGTAGCCAACCATTTGTGCCCTCAGATATGGCAGAAAATTCCTGTACACCAATCAATTCCCCTACAGAAATGCATGCAGCATGGGGAACAAACAGGGCCATGATCTTATTGGGGTTATGGGGATGTGATGGGATTGCTCAGATGGGGTGTTTGAGATATGGATATAAGCTCTTTAGGAAGGATCAGGCAGGATGGTGAGTAGAGGGATCTACTCTTGATGTGAGAGACCAATGGGGTTGCCTGGGGTTCTGTCTATGGGTGAGTGCTGAGTCAGCTGAGAGATTACAGTTCAAGATTAATTATTTGGGGTAAAGTTTTTGTGATATGGGATATCCAAAAACTCTAGTGAATATAGTCTTTGAAAAAAGGGAGATCCAGAAGAGTAGGATGATTTTCAAGGATCACCTCCTGCAAGCTCAGCTAAACAGGGAGTTCTGTCTAAACACAGACATTAAAAGGGAGCATAAAAGGGCTAGAAGCAGGAACAAATGACACAGAAAAAACCTCAAAGATACTTCCAAAGCATGGGGGGGTAGGACGAGGAAAGTTAAAGCCCATATGTAGTTGATGCTGATGTGAAATGCAACAAGTAAAACTTCTACAGGTATATCAGCAGCAAGAAAAGCTATAAAAATGTAGGTCTGCTGTTCAATGGGGCAGGGGATCTGATGACAAATGAGATGGAAAAGGACAAGGTTCTTAATGTACCTTGTCCTCAGTCTTTATCAGTAGGTCTGGTCTTCAGGCCCCTGAAACTGGAGGTAAAGTCTGGAGCAAGGAAGAGTTAGCCTTAGTGGAGGAGTTTGCTGATGATACAAACTGGGAGAAGTGGTTGATGCACCAGATGGCTGCTCAAAGATGTGCTGCCTCCACCCTTGAAGATATTCAAAAGCCATCTGTGCACTGCCCTGGGCAACCTGCTGTCAGTGGCTCTTGAGCAGGAGAGTTGGGCTAGATGATCTCAAGAGCTCCCTTCCAACTTCAACTGTTCTGTGTTTCTTTTTCAGTTAAGTAATTTTCTTACGTAGCTCTTCAACTAAGCACTAATGCTGACCCTTACAGGCCTGGGTTTCCATTTGAGTGTCTTGTTCGTAAATATTGTTGTCATGCAAGGTTGGTTATCTATTTTTGCAGGGATTTTCAATAATAATAAGCTGAATAAGATTTGATTGTACAAACAAAAGATACTTTATTCCAAATACCTGCCTGTAAAAATCTGAGTCTGAACAGAAATTCATCCTAGGCATATACATCAACAATTCTGAGTGTGTGATGCTACCACTCTTTGTGGTAACAGGCAGAGAGATGGCTTCACATGGAGAAAGAAATCTGCCTAAACCTCCAAGGAAAAAACCCTACTGTTTGAATAAGAATTTATTCCCTGCTAGCTTGGATTTGCAAAACCTAACAGCACATTTATCTCAAAAGGCTGTGTCATGGAGATGTAAAAACTTCTTTTAATGTATCCAGTATACATGTGTAATAGAACATTTATTCTGAGGAATTACATTTTGAAATGTGCTGTACTACAAGGGAATTCAGACTCTTCTCTGGTAGGCTGATACTCTTTATGACTAGACAATGAATTTAAGGCACCTTTACTATCATATGACCCAGCATAATGGAGAAGTTTGAAAGAAATGGTACTAAGCATTATTTCAGAAATGAAACACCATCTGCCACTCACTACCCAAAGTTTAATTCAACTTGAATACCTGCAAAAACCCTTTTTTCCAGGCATGAAACAGAAACTACCTAAAGTACAGGAAGCATGTAGTAAGGATATAGAAAACAGTTACTTTTCATCATGGTTGTGATGAAAGTAAGGATACTTTCCCATTAAAAAGAATTCTGCTTAGTTCAGATTTTTTTTATGTCATTGTTCAGACTGCTTCTTAGTCAGTACAATTACTGTTTTCATAACTGGTCAGACTGAACATTCATATTGGACTTGTGTCATTTCAGCTAATACCTATACTAGAGGAAAATTACATTGACCACTGGTTCATACCTTTTCTGGTGATAAGCACACAAAATAGCACAATGTTCAGTGTCACTTATTTTTATTCTCTAAGCAGCTTGGACCTATGCAAAAGCCATTTGGAAAATGACAAAAAGTAACACAGGTCAGCAGCTGCCTCAGATAGGAATAGAGAGGGAAAAAATAGTATACTGCAATGGTCCTCTTTCCAAGCTTCTGCAGCTGAGTGATTTTTGAGGTTACTTGATATTTATAGGCATAGTTTCTTGGAGTGTTATTTGATGCATGTGATACACTTGCAGTTTTACTGGAACCTGATCTGTGTTTTGTTTGTTTCACAGTTTAATATTACATCAGTTTTTGTTCTCATGAGAAACACAGAATGCAGGAATAGGACAATTACAAATAGTAATTAGATTTCTGGCAAAAGAAATCACATCTGCTGGTTTTTTTGTGGGATGAGAAAAGATCACCTTAATTTGCTAGAATGTCACAATTCTCATTCATTATGAGAGCATCAGTAATAAAGGTTTTGGTTATCATAACCACATTTGTTTCTGTCTTTGGGGAAGAATTTTTAACACATTTCACATGAAATCCCATAATATGTGCTCCAGCTTAGTTGACAAATAGACTTTCCACAAGTCACAGCATTATCCTTTGGGATATAACTCAAGATTTACCCAGATCCCTTATGATTTCAGACTTCTGTTTCAGATCAAGTTATATCCATTTCATATTGCCATGGTAAGGGGGAAATTCTTTTTGCATCCCTTGCAGTAAATTTAGACTTCACTACACCCATCATAACTGAGCAATCGAATGACTTGTGCCTCACTCATTAGAAAAAATTATGATGCTATGAGGCTGGATGTGTAATATATTCATGCAGTTAAAGAAAAAAGATGGAAATACAGGAAAAAAATTATTGTACCATTTGACACAGAACATAAATATAATAATATCAACCTGCAGCTATTAAGCAACTTTAAGAATTGGAGATATTTGAGAAGAGCATCAGGGTAGGCTTTGGTATACAGAGTTCTGCTCTGTCCTTCCATTGTAGGTATGAATAAGCAATCTTATATGCAAAATCCCTATACCAGGACATAAGTCATTCAGGTCCCATTCCCAAATGGGATACAATTTTCACAGAAGTAAGAGTCTTGACTCATCTTTGCAATGCTTGTGGTAATCTTGTTTATTTAGATTTTAAACCTTTTACAGCAAGAACTATCTGTGGAGGTAGAATTTTGGCCTCACTGGGGCCTAAAGGTACCATCTGTGATACAAGCTACCAATAACACACTGCATTCAGAACCAGTGACTACCAGAAGATGGAAAATTAGTATATTTTGACATGGAAATTCTTCCCTGATGTATTGATATCTTATGTGTGTACTACTTTGTGCAGTTTGGTAAAACAGTTTTCTTTTCAAATAGACCTTATTTTCAGAGGACTGAAATAATGGACATGAATAAATAAATATTATTTTACTTAGAGCTTATGGAGCATTTTACTTCCATTCTTACTTGTTTGCCTAGCTTTGGTCAATTGTGCTCCAAAAAGCATAGTAGAAATTGTTGTAAATTCTCAGTGAGAAACAAGAAAGTTAAATTCTGGGCTGGTGAGAGCGCCTGTAATTTTCACTGAAGAGTTCAATAGAAGTTGCTGGTGCTCAGCACCAGCTTGGATTAGTCACTAAGAACATGCATGGCAAACCTTACTTTTAGGTGAAATGATGAAGTAATAGACCCCTTTATAAAAATGATAGGAGAAGCTTAGTAATGGTTAAGAGAATGCTGCTAATGTTATAAAACATTATGCTTTGTTACAGATTGGTCTATACTCTTGAGGCAAAATATGTTCTTTTATTTGCCAAATTACATGATTTTATGATTGCAGATCCATATTTATTTATTAATAATTCATATTTATTTGAATAGATACTGGGTACCTCTAGAGAGATGGATTAGATGAGTAATAATTTTTACCTGGTATTTAACTTAATTTCCTTTCACTTAATAAAATACCCTCACCAATAGCAGTGCTATGTTAAAATACACAATCATACTTCTACTTTTCCAGTGAATTAGCCTAACTAGCCTATTATGTTTATACAGGAGTTATTGAGTCACTCATTAATTCTGTCTGTAAGTATGACACCCAAGGAAGTGATCTATATTTGTTGTAATTGCTGTCATTTGAAAAGCCAGTTTTACAAAGTAAATTATTAACACATTCACTTCCTTATAATCAATCTCATAACTGCTATAATTTTCTACCTGCTCAGCCACCTCATCTCCCAGGCTGAAGATTAAATCATGCTAAGGTATCACCTAACTCCTTTCCTTGAGCTATACCTTGCCTTCTGATATTAATTCAGCCTGTAAGCTACTATACCTTTTGCATGTCCTTGCTAGGCTAGATAGCATGACAATCTTAATGTTATAAAAACATAAAATCATTCAGCACCAATTAGAGTTGTAGAGGAGCTGTAAGGTAGCTCTGAGTGATCAATAAAGACTTTCTATATGGAGTTCCCCGATGAAAGAAATATCTTGGCTCTTGACCTTGCACTTCACACTTCATTCTGTGATATATTACTATGTCAAGCTGTAGCAGATGGTGAGGGATGCAATGGGAGGTGAGTACATTACACTGTATTCTCAACTGCCTTTGACTCTAACTGCAGCATTTACATTACTCTGCCTTTGCCTCATCAGCTTGAGAACTGAAATGTTGTGACTGGCTCTTTATCACCTCTGACCATCATTTTTTTTCCATTAGACTTATTTCCTTTTCTGTCTTTATCCACCATTTTTTTTTATTTTCAACAAAGCATTTCCCCACTGCATTGTCTTTCTTCTGCTAAAATATATTGCAGTTTCTTCTCCCTCAAGGGGATTTTTTACTGTTGTGAAATTTGGTTCGTTTTTGGGAATTGGTTTGATGCTTCTTCAGAGAAAAGGTTCTTAGGATGGAAAAGGGGCAAGTCACAGATTAGCACTAGCTGTATAGTCTAGCAAGAGAACCAACAGTGAAAATTAAAACAAAACAAAACCTGTAAAAGTCTAAAATGCAGGTTTCCAGTATGCTTTGTTTCCTGCAGTTGAGAAAAGGGAACTGCAGATCAATTTTTCAGTCTTAACTTCAAGTTAAAGGAAGGATACAGAGTAAACAGCTATTTTTTTCAGAAGCATATGGATTGAGCACAGATACCCCTTTTATTTAGAGCTTAAAATAAATGATGTTGCAGTTGTTAATGAGACAGATACTGCTTTTACAGTAAAAGTGCCTAATGAGCGTGAATTGCATTTTCACAGATGACGTTATTTTCACACTGTTGTTTTCTAAGAATGAAGTTAGTCTCTCTTCCCATTCATCATAACTAGTTACGTAACCAAATGAAATTTATTAAACCTGCTGCAGGATGGGGGTTTTTGAAACTAAGTCCCAGAATGAGGCTCTACTACCTCCAGTAACATCATCCACATGGTTAAATCCTCAGTTATCACTTTGAAAATGTACTCGCTGGTGTCAGACTTATGAGCATGATTATACATGGGGTGCTGAAAAGGGAAGGTGATCATACCATTGCATAATTGGTTTTCTCTGATATGGATGGCACTGGGTTTCAAGTCACACGTTAAGCAAATGCCTGATGTATCCCTTTTCAAAGGGAGAGTAAAGCTTCAGCAAGTTGATACTCATATTGTGCCACTGCGTTTTAGAAGAATTAAGAATATAGTTCTTGCACCACTGGTAAACACAGATAGGTCTCAATATCTTAAAAGAAAAAAAAAAAAAAAAAACCTGCTGTAAAATGACACTTTGTCCACCAAGCCTAGAGAATCCTTAAAATGCCCTCAAAAAGAAAGAAGTGGAATATAGTAATATTGTAAAATGCTGCAATCTGTAGAGGGAGGGGAGAAAAAAGACAACAAAACAGATCCCTAAGAAGTACTAAGAATTTGATTATGTCTGTGCAGGCAAAATGGGTGTCAGGCTTAAACACCTAAAGGAGGACATCAGTCCAGATTATGCAGTTTGAAAACCACCCACTGTCCAAAATTGTGACAAATGCATAATTCTGTTTGCTTTCATTCATGAAGAATGAAATAGCTCATTCTTCATAAATGTCCTTTGCAAGTAATAGATACCTGTGAAAACATGCATTTGTCCACAAGAATCTGAGCTGAATACCTGAAAACTAGGTGCAGAATTTTGAGAATAACTATCTGAGACTTTATAGTCTTTAAGGAAGAAATCTCATGCATCCCATCAGAAACAGGTGCAGTTCTGTATTGCTAAGCTAATGTAGAAAAAAAAAAGGAGAAAAAGTAAAATCCTGCCCCTTGGATGTCAAGAATATGATTCATCTTGACTGTATTGGAACCAATACTACCCAGTGGTTATATGAAAGCCGCATTATGGAAAGTAAGTAACATTCGTATATTGAAGGAGATACATAAGTTACTGACAAAAGTAGCTACAAGAAATCATGGGCTAATCACGGGCTAAACACAGGCAAGAAATATCTATTAGAAAAGAAAGAATAAGGGGACAAAACTTCTGCATTATCCAGACAATTGCTTATATTCATAATAAATGCTCCCTGAAACAAGGTCTGTCAGTACATGAAGGAATACACATTTCTCACTTCAAAATATGTTTCTATTATGAAATATTCTGGTAAACCACACTTTATGTTCATTGAATATAGAAGTTCCACTTATTTCACTGGGATTATCCATAGAATATGCTGTTTCAAAGAAGTGAGATTGAAAAAGAAAATCTATCTTTTACGTATGTTTAACTATGTATCTGAATCTCTTCTTGACATTTTTCCTAGTAACATTTTTAATTGTCTGGAAATTCAAGGTTTTCTTTGAATATAGAAAATACATTTAATGTAATGTTTTAAAAGATGAGAACAGTATGTGGATAATGATATATTTTGACCTAGAGCACTGATAATATTCTCACAAGAGAATTAATGATTTGTTCTACACACTTGTTTGTTTGTCTGCTTTGTTTTTGAACATACCAAATTAACCCTTGAAGAATATACAATTCCCAGGGCTTATTTTAAGATGTACTTTGAACTTGTGAAGTCTAGCTAGCCTTAGAAAATTATAGGAATATTCATGACATTTATTAACAAGCAAAATCAAAACTGCAGCAGAGATGTATGTGATTCCACACACTTCACCTTCAAGAAGTACATCATCTTGGAATGAAAGTTGACTTTTAAGTGAACCTAAGTAGCACTTGATCTTGTTTTGACAGCTTGTCTTTGATAGCATGCACGTATATATCCTCCAGGAAGCTAATGTAGGGTACTTACTTTCAGGTAAGCAGTGAATTTAATATATTGGAATTATCCTTCCTTAAGGATCTTGCTTGCAAAATTAATCTTCAGTCACTTATAAATGCTTTTGCTTTAGGCACTGAAATCAAGTGACCTAACAGCCAATTCAAACTTTAAAAAAATAATTACACAAAGAAAATGTAGCACTTCTGATTGCAGTGAGTGAAGAAGGAGATTTCTTATTGATTTCATCAGAAGTAAGATTAGGTGCTTTGTGATCAGTACCTGTCAAAGGGAATAAATTCCAAACTCTAATGGGAATTATTATTTTTATACGTGTTTGAAGACTAAGTCATTTGGCTTGAGGTGACTCTGCTTATGACCTTTCATATATTGTTTTGAGTCTGCTTCAGCAAACTATGAAAAAGTCTTTATAACACATTTTCTGTTCAAATGAAAATATACTGAAGAGCTAAATTTTCTGATTCATGTTACAGAAAAGTACATAATTGCAGATTTAACAAGACTACTGGTCCTGTTAAAGGGTTTTCAGAGTATATTGATGTCCTCTGGTAGTCAATCTCTTTAATGTTTCTTCTCTTCTTCAGCACAGGTTTTAGTGTAAGTATTAAAAAAAAAAAAAAAGTCATGGCATCAGTTTCTGGTTTAAGATGACCACTTCAGCACATGGTGCCCTATTGTACATGGCTCAAGATTTTCAAAGTAATCGTTACAGACATTTAGTAGGAGAAAAAAAAAATCTCATTCTTGAAATAGCGAGCCTTTCAGGGACTAGCATGTATTACTTTAAAACACTTCTGCATACAAAATGCAATCCAGGGCTAAAAACAGGGCATAATAAATTGTTAACCGTGCAAAGTAGCCTTGGTTTCCCTTTCACTGCTCTAAACTGTTAGTGGGATCAATTTCTGCTCTGTTTTGGTAGTAATTTATTTTTAATAATATGAGCAATGCTCCCTTAAGTCTCTGATGTAGATTTTCTGAAGTCAGGGAAGAAAGTTAATTTGAACACATCTGCACCATCAAACATAATTGCTTCATAACATACTTGCATGCTGATTCAGTACATCATTCTGTCATTCCATTTATGTGAAATAGATGGTGGAGTTCTATGCAACAGCAAGCTACAGGAATGGGCATTTACAGCAGGGGAAAATTCAGAAAGATTTACAAGTAATTACAAAGATCGATAGATAACAAACATTTTTTTGTAAAACAAACAGAAATGTTTAAAATAAATAAAATTGAATTATGATTACAAAAATAAAAGTTGAGTGAAAGTTGATTCAAGAAATGTCAGCTCCTGTAAGCACACATTTGTAAGATTTCTTTTTGTTTATATATGTTTGGGTATAATATTTCAGCTGAAGGTCAGATTGGGCTTAGCTTGAAAGAAAATGTAGATACCAGAAAATATTTTTTCCCTTGAATTCCTTATTATTTTTTGCTTCCCTGAATATAGATGATGATTTGCTGACCCTGAAGGGACAGGGTTATTTTCTCCTGTACACTCCTGACATGGACTATGGCGTACAACTGGAGGGATGCAGCAGAGAATTTATCATGATTCAACTTCTACATAGGAAAATCCTTGCTAAGGATTCTTTTGACACAAATTCCCAGAGGAAATAATTAAGGTATGCACATAAACATAACATTTTCTTGTCTTTTGCTAGGTTGTGAATAATTTCTTTAGATACTAATTTTTACATTGTACACTCCACTTGCCTTTTCCAGGCATGGCAGGATAACACTATTTTTCTTGAAATCATGAGCTGACCTTTAATAACAGAAGATTATTCTTTCCATTAGATGTAATAGCAACAAATGGCACTTGGTTGCTGCACTACTATAGAATTGCCCCTTCGAAGTGCAGGAAGTCCTGCCTGGCACCACTGTAAATGGTGCCATGATTCTCTGTTGGTTATATGAGTCTGACAAGGATTGCTCTCCATAATTTGAACTCTTTTAAGTGCAGATGGAGCAAACTGGTTCAGTGAGCATGAGCTACCTGTAACTATGTAGGCTGCTGGAAAGCTATGCCTGGCTTGGGAAGTCACACAAGCATGAGAGTGAAGCTCCTCAGGGTGTCAGTCCACCCAGAGAGGTCTGTACTGCTAAATGGATGCAGAGGAGTTTGACTTGCCCCTCAGTGAGTTATTTTGACTGTGCTGCTTTGTAGAAGGCAAGTTACATTTTTTAAAACATAGGCTTCCAGCTGGGTCCACCTCTTTGAACAACAGATGTTTTTATGACTCATGTAGCCAGTTGGGGTTTACCAATATTTTACAGGGTTATAGGTAACTAAAGATCACTGAGCGATCTGTGCTTAGCACACTTTAATGGGATCTGCTGGTTCAAAGAACCTGTATACTCTATTTAAAAAGCCTCTAGCTTGTTACCTAATGAAAGGCATGAAGGAAGAAATACAGAAAGGCTTATACATAGAATTTCTACCCTGTGATTTGGTTGAATACCTGAACCTCCCATTGCCTGGTTAGCCTAAATGTTGCACTAAATTTCTGAGCCATGAACTAGGTACAGAACAAAAAAAAAAAAAGAAACCTATTAAACCTTCCTCACAAAACCAACTCAGAATAGTAGGTGTAAAAAGATTGCATCATAAAATCTCAATATTCAGCAATTTAGTAAATGTACATATAACACCTTTTATACAAGAAATTAACTTCTAGAGAAACAGAATTATGAAAGATCTCTTTTAGGGAACAAATATGTCTTTAGAAAGACCACACTGAAGAACTTTTCAATAATGTAGGTTTTTCCTAAATATCACAGTTGTGGGTCTTGTGGTAGCACCAACATTTGTAGGATATGAATGATTTCTAGTTCACTGAGGAGTGTGGGTCAAGCCAATAAACAATGCTAGTATCAACTTTCAGCAAGTGGCAAAATGCTGGGGGCAAGAAGGCCTCTTTAGAAGTACAGAAAAACTGATCCAGTTGTGTTGTGGTTTAACCCCAGCTGGGCACAAAACACCATGCAGCCCCTCCCTCACTGCGCACTTTCTTCCCCTGAGAGGAAGACAACCAGAAAGAAAAGGTCAACTTCATTTATTGAGAAAGAACAATAATTACAGTAAAATAAATAATGACAGCAAAATAAAACATAACAATAATATACTACTACTACTCATTGTAATGATAATGGAAAGGAGAGAGAGGAATAAAATGCAGGAAAAAAAAGTGATACACAATTCAATTGCTCACCACCTGCTGACAGATGCCTTTCCCCAAACAGAGATTGGTGGCTCCTGGCCAACCTCTTCCCCAGTTTCTATACTGACCATGATGTTCTGTGGAATGGAATATCCCTTTGGCCAGTTTGGATCAGCTGTCCTGGCCATGCACCCTCCTGGCTTCTTGTGCACCTCCTTCCTGGCAGAGCACAGGAAACTGGGGAGTCATTGGCTTAAGTAAGCACTACCCAGAAATATCAGTGTGTTATCAACATTATTCTCATACTAAACCTAAAAGACACAGCTGTACCAGCTACTAGGAAGAAAATTAACTGTTTCCCAGGTAACACCTGGATTCCAAAGCATGAAGATAAACCATTAAATGAGATTCAGCTGCCATAGAAACCCCATGGATGTTAGATGGTCCAGCAAAAGAAACTCATATAAGACATTGGATAAATTCATTGCAGGATCTTTTTTTCCTACTTGGAAATATTAAACTCCCTAAGAACAAAAAAGAGGATAGAGATGACAGAAGGTGATTTTTTTAGCAGCTCTTTTATCTAATTTTGCATACAGATATTCAGTACCATCAAAATCCTTGCTTTTACCTTTCATTAAGTTTCTGGTGTCTTGTGATGCTGTATTGCTTGAAAATATATATCCATATATGTGTGTGTGTGTGTTTGTATAATAAATTCTCACAGCCAGGTTCTGACTGCTGTATACTGGCATGGTAACAGTAACTACTGAGAAATACAGTCTTGAAACCTAAGCACTTACTATCCACACATTTTGAAAAGTAACAGAAAAGCTATGAAATCTAAGAAAAAGCAGATTCCTTTCATCCATACTTATTCCTTTGGATTACCAGATGAACTCTGTAAACAAAACACAGAAGGCTGAAGAAGGTGGATTATAAAATAATATCTGGTCCTTATAGTTGAGTTCATTCAAAGTCAAAAAGACACTGTGTGGGTAATGTCATCTTTTTATGGATTTCTTTTCCTGATACTGAATTGTCCTTGTGTACTCTAAGTATGGAGTTCCACAAGCTAACACCAGCACTCACCACCACCACTGCAACCACGTAATTTGAACTTTGAATATCTTCTTTGCAGAGTGCAGAGAAGCAGAGTGCATTCTACCCTGCACATATTTTTTGTGTCACAGCCATTCACTGATTTTTATTTGCTTTTTTTCCTGACAGAACTATGAGCACTTTTTTGTTTGTCTGATTTTTTATTTGAAATTAGGCCTATAAAAATGGTAAAGGAAAAAAAAAATAAATTAAAAGGAATAATATAGTAAAGGGAAAATACTCTGACAGCAATACTTCAGATATTCTGCACTTGAATATCATGCCCTAGCACTCAGATTTAATTCACTGTAACTAAATTTGTGTTCTCCTGGTCTACACTGGAGGAAAAATCAGGACCTTGGAGACAATCTAAAGTATAACAATCAATATTTGCAACTCTAAAAGTCCTCAAATGGATTCTGTGAACTTAATTTTCTTCTATAAAGCTACGGCTGGCACAATTTGCAGCATAGCTTTCTAGCTTCTGATACATTATATTGCTGGCATGGTTCTGTAATTTTTCATTAGCTAGTGATTCAATATTCCCACTTTTCTTTATACCAAAATAGAAGGGATGTTCTTCAGTTATTGCACTGAAAAATACTCTTGGGTACATTGTACCTAAAGGGAACAAATTCATTATACAGCAGCACATTATAGAACTGCAGTTTCTCCAAACTGACAATTATATTTTGAAATAATAAAGTTTGCTGGGTTGTTTTTTTTTTTTTTTTGATAGCCCTAGTTTGAACAGGCTATTATGAAAAACTTCATAATAGTGTGCAAGATATTAAATTTACATTCCTCCTTTGTTGACTTTACAATGACTCTTTAAAAACAGATAAAATATAATAAAAATATGTTAAAAATTATTAAAGTTCATATCAATTTTGGATATTTCCTAATTGTAATTCCATATAGTAATATTCCCAATAGAAAGGTGTCTTTTTCATTTAAGATATAATCTCACACAAACATGTACCAGATTTAAGCTTGGATCACCATGTGTTTTACTAGACAGAGGCATTGAGGGATCAAAGTGTTTTTAGAAAGCAGGAAAAAAATACAGCAGGGTGAATAAATTGGGGGGGGGGGGGGGATTAAAATAGCTACAGGTGAATGTATATGTACATAAACATACACATACATGCTCTCACAGGTATGTGTTTGTAGGTAGACACAGATGTGCTGGGAATGCTGAGGAGTGCTGCTTATCCTGGTGGGTCACACTTTCAGTACACTTCTATTTGGGTTATACAGGTGTTGTACCCCTTGAGTTTGCTACAGAAGAGTTTATTTCAAAAGAAACTTCAGCTTGTAAGAGCCACTTGCAGCTAAGTAGAAGCTAAGTACTGGCCTAGTGTAAACAGATTAGTGTCCTATAAAGGGATTGTCGAGTGCTAAAAGATGAGAAAAAATGCTTATCTTAAAATGTGCCTGTTTTCTTTCCTTAACTCCTTTTCACCACCTTACATGAAAATACTTCCCATCATGCAAATGCATTCAGCTCTGCAGTCATGCTGTGGCTTCATAAAACTATCTCTCCTGATGTAGCAGTTTTATTTTTTATAAGTGAGTACTCATTGACTTGGTATGTAAGAATACCCTTATGCAGGTTGGGGGTATGGCTTTTATTTGCGAATCCACCTGGGGTGTAGGCCTTGCAAAGAAGGAAAAGTCTTAGTTTATAATAGCTGTAACAGCTACTGATTAGGATACTCTTTATGAAACTGAAAGTCTCCAGCTCAGTCACAGTTCTGAACAAGATAATAGTAAAATCTGAGGTTTCAGCAGTCCAGGAATTACTTAATCATTGAACGCTAAGGTATACAGAAAAATCTCTATTTTATCAATGGTAGTAAGTCCTATTCTGAGTTTAGTGATTTAAAAAATATGCCTCCTTTCTTAAAAATAAATAGCTATGAAAAAACATTTCAATTTGACATGCCATACTTTTCCACAGTATGAAAAAACAAGCAAAAAAAAATTTATGTCTGTTTCCAAATGTGTCAGGGAGATACTAAGTAGCAAAGTATGCGTTAAACTCAGCATCTTCATATTACAAACATGAAAATAATTTTTAACAATCTAGATGTTTATATAGTAAAATACTATCTCTTATTAGAACACTTGGCAGTGTAAGAATGGGTTTGAGACAATAGCTCCTACTTCTGTTTGCAGATCAGTTGAGGGTCTATTAAGTGCTCAGAAATACACAAGGAGTCGCACATTTAGATGATGAGCTTATCTTGTAATATACTTGTATCCAAGATAGCATGACCTGCTAGTTCTGGTGTATTTGATTTTGTTTTGACACAAGATGTTATGATTTGCCTCTGAAACCTGAAGACACAGAATGTGAGATTCTGAGAGGAGGTGAAAAAAATACCAGATGATGTACCAATTAGCAGCCGTATTTTTAAGTGTGCTGCTAAAATTTATCAAAGTTATTCTTCTTATCCCCTGAAAGCTCATCATAAAATGAATAAAAATATTGAAATGCAAGGATATAGGCTTCTCTGACAAGATGACTGGCTTGGCAAATGGGGGCAAAGCAGTAGATGTTTCTTATCCTGACTAAAGCTTTTGATGCTCTCTCCCACAACACCCTCACAGATAAGTTGGTTAAAAATGGGCTAGTGAACAGTCAGATGGGTCAAATACTGAAAGAACTGCCAGACTCAAATAGCGTGATCAACAGGACAAAGCACACCTGGAGGCCAGTCACCAGTGGTATACCACAAGGGTCCACTCTGGGTCCAGTACTGTTTAACCTCCTTATTTATAACCTGGATGATGGGGGCAAAGCGCATCCTCAGCAAATTGCTGATGATACAAAACTGGAAGAAGTGTTTGATGCAGCAGATGGTTTTGCTGTCCATCCTTCCTGGACATCTTTGTTTTTAATGGCTGTTTCCCAAGGTACTCTCCGAATCAGCACCCTGGATGGGTTGAAGTCTGCCTTCAGGAAGTCCAAAGTAGAAGTTTTGTTGATGCCCCTCCTTGTTTCACTGAATATTGAGAACTCTTTTCCATGGTCACTGTACCCCAGACAGCCTCCCACCACTTCATCTCCCACCAGCCCTTCTCTGTAAACAGCAGGTCTAGTGGAGCTTCTCCCCTGCTAGATTTGCCCACAGATGTGACAAGAACATGTCCTACACACACTCTAAGAACTTCCTAGCCTGCCTCTTCTCTGCTGTGCCAAGTTCCCAGCAAATATCTGGCAGGTTAAAGTCTTCCACAAGAAATAAAGTTGAAAATAACCTATAACACCCAGTATTTCTAGGCAGTCTCCCATCTAAATACTAACTGGGCTCAACCAAGCTAAGCTTCTGAGATCAGGCATTCTCAGGGTGATCTGGCCATAGACATATACTGATATATTGATTATAATTATACCGGTGAGACGTTTTTGAAGATACATCTCAAAATACCCCTTACTGCTGGCAGTGAGCTAATGATTATTACTCTTGAGCAGAGCTATGCAATCTGTCTTATACTGTGAGAGACTGGAGGCATTGCTGGCTTGACACATTTCTTTGTCTGCATGTGTGGGGGAAGAGGCTTATCGGGCCTTGCTTTTGGTGCGGTGATGCAGTGCCCCATACACCTTCCTCCCCTAGGACGGTATCCCAGCCCCCAGTGGCCACCTATCACTAGCACACTGGAGGCAATGTTCCACACCCCACCTCTGGAGCCCCAGTCCAGATCCCAAGAGGCCAGATGACCGCAAGTTCCATATGGGGGATGGGCCCAGGAAGGCCAAGGAGTATTTAAAGTGGAAGAAAAGGGGAACACGTCTTGATCCTACCTCCTCTTGGAATTTCCATCAGTTGAACACCTCTGGAACAAGGAGTGATAGTTATGTTTGTACTTTTCTATATATTTTCTGTCTTCTTCTCTTTCTTCTAATTTCCTCTTCTCAGAATTCTTGGGGAACTTAAAATTGAATGGGCTTAGAGTTTGCTAAGTTGAATGGGCTAAGTTAATGCTTTGGGCAGTGCTTTATGTTGATTGAATGCTGCTCTAAACCTTTTCCCAAAGTTCTTTGATTTTCTGAGTTTGCAAGTAAAGTTTTTGTTGTTTTGACCTCTTGAGAATATCTTTTCAGTATTTCTCTTGTACATCTAACTCAGAGTACATGAACAATCATAAGCCCTTTTAAAAGTCTTGTTGAGAGAGGTTTTCTGGGGCCTTGCATATATAGTACATGTAAGTCATCTCTTGTTGTAATTGTTCTCTTTCCAAGTTTCATTTTTTATCTTGTCTTTTCTAGTTTTCCTGGATTTTACAGAGACAGGAAATACCGTCTCTTACACATCTCAGCAAGATCAAGAGACAATACAGTGAGAGAATGCAGCTTGTTTAGAATGTCCATCTCTCTTCTATGAATGACATTCAAACTCAACTGTATTCCAGTCTTCTATTTTCTACTGGCTGAACTCCATGCATGTTCTTCCCATGTACTTACACATATTTAAACAAGACACACAGGAATGATGGGAATGACAATACTTCTAATCAGAATTTTGTTTCTCAGTTTAGTAAATCTAGATTCAAAATGGCCAAACTACCTTCACATCTTTCATTTAAAAAATTTTTCCCCCTAGTTTCAAACATTACAGGGGAATGCATTTAACTTATATATTTAACAAATTAGCATGTATTGAAATGAATTAATTGCAATGTTTCTAACATCAATCTATATCAGAAAATGTCATCTTCTCAACTGTAGTTTTTTATTTTAGTATCATTACCTAGAAGTGAGTTTGTAACGTGAAACCAATGTCTCCCAATGAGGTTTTATTGCAAGCATTTGAGAGATCATATTTCTAGTAGTAATATAAGTGATTGATTTTCTTGAAGTGTCATCTTTCTTATACAATCTTCAAGTTCATCAGATAGAATTATGTTAATTTCACAAGGAAAGCACAGCAGATGCAAAAGGACTGTGGTTTTTAACACCTGAAATGTAAGCTTCAACTCATTAGAACCCTGAAAATTCGTTTTTTATTTTTACTGCAACTCAAATCACCTTGCAATTTCTTTACTGCTTGAACATGCATCAGGCATTACAATTTCTATGTAAAGTTGTTTCCTTTCAGAAATATTTAATTTTCATGCAATATGCTGGGAAAAAAATCTTATTTTTGATTGTTGAAGAATATAGGCATAAAATTGTGCTCCTGTAATGTACAATAATTTTAGGATTTTTATTTCTAAAATATTGACATTTGTCTACCAGAGTTATTGCAGTTATCAGTAGTTAACAGTTTGAAACGGAATATTTATCTTTTGTTTTTGTCTCACCAGTGGTTACCCTGGCACACAAAACTAACTGCAAGTTTTGCTATACCCATGTAAGAGGACATCCTGGTGTACTAGATATGGTTGGGATGTTATTTTTCTTCATAACAGTCTGTATGGTTCTATGGTCTAGATTTCTGATCAAAACCATATTGGCAACACATCAGTTTTTTAACTGTTGGTAAGCAGTGCTTACACAGTGTCAAAGCCTTTTCTGCTTCTCACACTGCCCTCTCAGTGAGTAGCCCTGGGGGTGGGCAAGAGGCTGCAAGGGACACAGGCAGGACAGATGGACAAAACTGACCAAGGGATACTCCATGCCATAGGACATCATGCTAAGCCACAAAGCTGGTGGGGAAAATGTTTCCAAAGTAGCCTTTGTTTGGAGCACAGCTGGGGAAGGATGTTTTTGCACCACAGGAAGTCCATGTCAAAAGTTTCCAGTGGGGTTTTAGGTGGAGTCTCTGTGTAGTCAAACCATACAAAAGGCATTAACACTTCAGTGTATTATTTGCTTTCTCACATCATGATCATGATCTGTAACAGTCTGAGGTTCTCAGTCTTGATTCTGCATCTCTTTTGCATCATCTGAAATGTGTGAATTTAGTAGAACTGACTCTTAAAGTTTTCTTTCTTCATTTGAACAAAACCAAAACACATTTTTTGACCCTTTCTTATTAGTCTAGTAGCTGTTAGTTCTTAGGCCAACCTTTAAAGCAGCTCCATTGAACCACAGGTCGCTTCTCAGTCTGAGGAAAATAGATCACTAAGATGTGACAGTATTTGTTTCTTTATTCCACCATTTAGGCTAGTTCTGGCCTCTGTCTTTTGTAGCTTTTCTGCTCAGTGAAATTTATGAAAGTGATTATTGAAGCATATTAAATTAATTAAAATAAATTTATTGTTTTAAAAATGCCAGAGATATCTTCAGTTTGAAACCCTAAACATGATCATGAACTGTGAAGTAGTCTTCTTTTAACCAAAGTGAGTACTGCAATCAGTTTTGATGCAATCTTGGTACATACAAGACACACTCAAAAATAGTAAGAAAAATTCATTTTTATTAATGTTGTTTATTGGCATTGTGGTAAAATTGCAAAAATGACCTTTGTCACTAAGGTCTGAATTATTATTTTCTAATAGTCTATTATAATTTTGATGTTCTTTTTGTAAGCATGTGCACAGTTGGTTTTGGTTTTTTTTAATTGGATGCCACTTTTGTCATATGATATATCAGAATTTCTGCAATAATGCTCTGTAGAAATGATCAGATTTCTATAAAAAACAAAATATAAGATCATCTGTATGCATTGCATTTCAAGAATCTAAATAATTCTTTGTACCTGCAATTTTTTTTCCTTGCAGTGCTGGTGAGTTTATGAAATCAACTCTAACTTCTCTAGACCAACATTCACCTTTTGTCTTCCAGATGAGTAGTCTCATTTTGTGATACATACTGTAAATATAGAGATTTTTATGTTATATAATAAACTGCATACAAATACAGTCAAAGCCAAAAATGGAGTAGCAGAGGTGATGCAGGAAACAATTTAGTTATTTAAGGAATATTGTCTAATTTCTTATCCCTAATACACTGGATTCAATTCAGTGATACATGATTTAATTCATGTCAATATTTAATTTAATTTTAAGATAAATTGTTCTTTATTTATTTCATCATAATTGATATCTTGTGAGGAGAAAAGAGTAGTAAAAAATTTGAACTTCAGAAAGGTATGAACATTATAGTAAAAAAAGATTAACTGGCTTAGAAATAAAGAAAAAGGGGAAAGAAACACAAAAGAAATATGTAATAGACTGATTTTTAAATTTTTCTGTAAGGCATCAATAGTAGTGATTTTCTTCAAAAAGGTATTCAAGTGATTACTGTAGTTTAAACCTACATTATATAAAGAAATATTAAAAAGATAGAATGCTGTTCATAGGCATGATTTACATATTAATACATGTAAATTATGAAAAAATCACAACACAGTGTATAGTGTTTACAGTTCATTGTGTGTCATGCTAGAGCAACTTGACAATGGAGGTGATTAATTTTATGTCAACTCCTATGGTCACCTGGATTATGCTACTGAGACCTTTCTGAGATTAATTAACCTGAGTAGCCTAATTACTTTCAGATGAGGATCTTAAAGGGAAATATTTAAGAGGAAGAAGGAAAAAAGGTTGCATTAGAAACTGTCTAAATTTCTCTAAGTACTCTGAATATCTTCAGCAACACCTGTCTCTTCATCTTTAATCCAATGTAAGCCCTTTCTGTGCTGCAGCTTTTAACTAGACAACCACCCAGTAATGAGAACTGTATCTTGCTCTTGCTGCAAAACGTCTTTCTGCTGCAAAACACTCTATCTAACATCTCATGCTTTCTAAGTATATTTATATCAGTGCATTACTCATCCATAAAATTACCTGAAAAAACCTGATGAGTAGCTTTGTTCACAGCAAACTCCGCTGAGATTCACAAGCTATATTTTGCACTGAGGAGAAAGAGAAAAAAGGCTCCGGTGTTAGCTCATTTACCCATTAGTGAGACTTAGGCTACAGTAATTGGTCCAGTGAAAATTTAAGTACCACATATAAAAAGTTAAGTGATTCAACAGAAAAGATTAAGGACAGAAAAATAACACATAGTTTTGTAGTGAAAGCATGATTGGGGAGGGCAGATCTTGTATGGTTAGGTGTCTTCATGCAAAATTTCTGTGTACTGAGAAGATATAGCAATCACTGTGTTATGAGGGTCCTGGTGCCACTTCTTTCCCTGTTACACCATTTAAAGGAAAAAGGCTGGTTATTGCACTGCATTTGAGAAAATATGTTGATAGTGATTCTTCACTGGAAAAAGTACCTTCCTGACCTCTGGAGTTAATGTTAGAGCCACAGACAAATGAGTGGGCCATTGACTATACCCTGACTTGAGGTTAAGCGAACTGTGGAAAATTACTAGACATGACATGAGAAATTGCTGACAAAAGTTACAGATAACTCAAGGAAATGTGGGTGGATCTCAAGGGCTGAAAAGGAGTTACATGCGAAACAGCTAAATTTCATGGGCTGTTGGAGGGTAGCATTGAGAACCTTTAGGGGAGCATAGTCCTGTAAGACCAACAGCACTATGTATCCATAACATTTATACTATATATGGCTGATACTATATCATAATGCTATGTGTGGATATGGATATCATATATCCAGGACCAGTAGGGACAAGTAATTAGAGATAGGTTGTTTATCTGGGACAAGACTGGCTCTGAAAGAGGAAGATATAAGAATGTAAAGAACAACACCCAGATAATCCAAATTTTGAGGCCAGGGTTGTCGTAGGGTACTTAATTTTTGTAGCTGAAACTGGTCAATAAACCATAAGAGCTAAACCTGCTTTTTTTCTTGGTCAGGAGCACTGCTGCCCCTTAATAGCAAGTTTACATCCAGACAGAAGGAGCATCTTGGTGTCACTATGCTGATGCCTGTTCCAGACCATCAGCTACCCTCTACTTCATAAAAGTTAACCATATTTCTGTGAGATTAAAGTTAAGTGGTATCCTTTACTCAGTATATACTGCTACATCTTTTAGGCAGCTCCCAGCTATGCATAAATCCAGCAATTGGCCAATCCCTCCTTCTCCCCTGGCTCTGGCTTTCAGACATTTCATTAATCCATGACTTTATTCCATGCATTATAAGAAGAATCCAGCCATCTGATCTGCACTTATGGATTCCTGCACTGCCAGCAGGATTTCAGGCAGATATTACATGCCTGCAAGCAAAGTGCTATAGAATATTCATCTTCTGGACAATCAAAACAAAATGCCCATGGTGTTGAGTCCTTCCTAGGACCTCCAGTAAAAAATGACTAGGTGTACTCCCTGACCTCTCATATGCATTGTTCCTGTGTTGTGTACCATGTCCTTTCCATTTTGCCACATTTGAATCCTTATTGCTGTGTTTCACCCTATTAGTTTATTAGTTTACTTTTTACTTCTGCCCCTCCCCAGTGAGTCTGTCAGTACAGTGATAGGACAAGGGGGAATCTCTTTACATTGAAAAAATGTAGATTTCAATTAGATAGTAGGAAAAAAAATTTTCTGTGGGGGTGGCTGAAGGTAGCTCAAGCTTGTTGCTCTCTTTGAAATGAACCAGAAACACATTACCCAGAGAACTTGGGGATGCCCCAGCCCTGGTAGCGTTCAAGGCTAGGCTGGATAGGGCTCTGAGCAACCTGATCTGTGGAAGGTGTCCCTTCCCATGGCAGTGGGGATGGAACTAGATGATCTTTAATGTCCAAAGCCCTTCTGTGATTGGGCACAACAGCCTTTACTGCAGCCTCTTTTACTAGCTCTGGCTAAACCTTATGGTCTGCCAACAGCTTTGTCTAAAACACAGACAATTTATCAGGGATTTCCTGGGTCGCAACCTCAAACTCCAATCTTTTCTTCAACCCCCACCTATGGCAGATTTTCTTTTTTTATCAAACTATACTCACTGACTACTAATGATAATTAAGATGTGAAATAGGGGCTATATCACAAAATGTAAATAGTAATAAATAATAATAATAACAATGACAACTTCATAAATAAAATTAAGTTTCTAGGTTGAGGTTATATTCTGGAAAATTATTTGGAAATGAGTAAAGTGGTACTCAGGATAGTCCTCAAAGTTACTACAAGCATCTTCTGTAGAATAGCATAAAATACTGTAAGAGGGTTCTGTAAGGAATGTGGATGTAGTACAGTGCTGTTATGTTTTTGCACATCCAATCCCAAATTACTTTTTTTGCACAGGTGCAGTCTTCAAAGGAATTATGTGCATGGTTATCTTCAGCTAAGAAGGCATAAAAATGAGTCTACTTGCTTTTCTGTGAAAATGAAAACAAAATATCTCCTCAAACAAATACATCAGAAAAGCTTGTTACTCCTTATTATTGAAGGACCTAATCCAGTAGAAAACAAGAGTAAAATTCTACATGCCAGTCAATTATCCAAGTGTCAACATACACATAAATTGACTGTCTGCCCAAAATTAAGGCAAATATGAGCACTTGGTTTGCTGCTCCTGTTACTTACTTCACTTGTAGAATTACTACACGCTCCAGTGCTGTACCAAATCAAACCCATTGGCTGAGTACACTATAAAACATCAACAAAAACCAGTGACTGCGTATAAATGATTTTGCACATTCCTTAAAGCAGACCGGTTTTGTAAGGTGACTGTTTTTAGCTTGTGTTATTTTGTGAGGTGATGCACCTACAGAAATCTGGCTCTCATACTGTGGCTTTCAGAATGTATATCCTTCCACAGGATTCAGTTTGATTTCCTTAAACTTTTAATGTAGCTGTAAAAGGTTGGGTATAATTTATTTTTGTACAGATTAGAAAGCATGTATTTACTCTTTTTTTATGGACACAGTAAATTTCATTGTTAACTCTAAGGGTTTTTTTCCCTGATTATTTAATCAGACTCAGAATTTATTTTTTAGGCAAATGAAGTAAAAGTATTGTCTTGAAATAATTTATATTTATTTTAATACACTTGCAGTATGTATTTATTTGGTATGCCTACACAGATTATGTGTGTCCAAGTAATAGTGCTATCTGCTGATATGCCTTTCTAAATCTTTAATAAATTATACTGATCAAATAACTACTAAGTTAAATAACAAGACTGAAGGAAAATATCTTCTGCATATTCTTGGTTCCTTTCCCTTATACAGAATGTATCTACCAAAACTGTTTTTAGGAAAATTCATTATACGAAATCAGTTATTATTACCAAAGTATCCACCCCTGATATAACTTTAGTTGTAGTACTATATTCTTGCGTGCACCAGATGATGGTTGGCCCCTCAAAATAAGCTAAAATTAGAAACTGTAGGATAGTCTGCTTCCATGAAATGTACAATAAAAAGTACAGCTTTCTTTAAAGACTGTGGTTGAGTGACTTTTCTACTCCAATATGCAGAAGTGAGGTTAGCAAGTTAAGGGCACTGCATCAAGAGCTGATTAATAGACTCTCAGAGAGTGAATATATGTCTGCCATGCTAGAGCAAAGACCATATGTCACACTATCACTTTCATTCCAGCTGCATCTTAGCCCAGTGAAAAGAATAATTTCTGACAAGCAAGGAATTAGTCTAATACAAGATATCATAATTTGCAACAGCAGAATTGCTGAATAACCTATGGCGCTAAGACTTAGGCAACATACTAAGGCTTCATCTAATAGTGACAATGTTTGTCATCTCTGGAAGGAGCTGAAGAAAATGTCATTCAAAGTCAGTACTTCAGAGTGCTGAGTGTAAGACAAATTAATGTAGCTTCTTTTAGATCAACTACGTTCATGGTAGATATCTAAGGGGAGCAATAAAAGATGAAAATTCCTTTCACTGCAGGCATAATATTGTGTTGGAGAAAGTGTTAGAAACATATTACTTTTGGAACTAAATTATGCATTCTAAGATGTCAATAAGTTTTTTTGAAGCAAGTAAGGTTTATTTACCCTATTTTGCATACAAAGTCTTTGCATCACTTTTAAATCATACCAGTTAAAATAATCAATTTTATTTATGAATGTGCAGTTCTTCAGATAAGTTACTTTGTTACCATAATGATTTCTTTCCCTAGTGACATAATATTCAATTTAAAAAATCAAATTTAATTACTAATTCTGTTTTGTAAAACATTAAAAGCTGAAGATTCAGTTCTGCTCATTGCAGAACTGTGGCAATCACTATGTTAACTGTTTCAATATCTGAAACTGAAAGACACAGGAAATATATGATTTTGGGAACTGGTGTTTGGTTAAATTCAGAAATTATTTCACAAATCCTGAAGCACTTGCATTAAGTTAACCCAATAGTTTGGTTCTGATAATTTTGTAACCTTAATCTGCACTGCAAGCTTCACACAACTCTGCCTATTTAAAAGGTCAAAAAATCACACAAGGTCTATGACCTCTCTCTGTCAGGCTTATCTGGAAACACCGACATTAAAAATATGAAGAACTAACTAGACTTTCTATAACCTCCTAACCCACATTCCATGTGCCTTAACATATACTTTACATAGACCATATGACTCTAAAATTAGTGAGAATGCCATGGTTGGAACAGGACCTGTGGATCAGAATAAGGAGTATTTATTTAAGAAATCTTTTTGTACTAATTTTGGCTAATTGATATCTTTATAAATATGCACAGAAATTCCAATATCTCTGAAAAGGCATGTGCTAACTCAAATATCACAAACCTTTGAAGATTATACAGATGCACAAGGCCATTGCTTCCCTTTGCCTCCTCTTTCTCCCTTCCCTGAATTTTGTGGAGTAAAAAATAAAGGTCATCTTTTTATCTGCAGAAGAAAAGGTTCAGATCTGGGAGTCATTTGTTACTGTTTTTATTGTTGAGAACTGAAGGAAGAGATATGACAGAAGGGAAAGGAAAATGGTCTACTCTAATCCTCCCTCCTGAGCTGAATGCCTGGGTTCCACATAGTAATGTTCTCCCAAAGTGAAGCATAGCCTTCAGGCAGATAGGAAACTGTGTCAGTTAGCTGGGTATTCATTAGAGAGAAAAGAACCAGGGACATTTAGGACACTGACTGGAGAGAGGAAGACATCTGCTCATGGCCAGTCAGAAGCCTCCATCTGTGTACCATCCTGGTTTTCTAAGTCTGCACTTGTCTCTACCATGTGTGAAGCCAGAGCAGAGCAGGTGATATTCCCTGAACAGCTATAATGGCTATGATATATGGCATTTACCTTCAAAGCCAAGCTCTGCTTGATTTGGAGGAGAAACTTCCACTATTTCTTTGTCAATTGCCATGCAGGGGACACTGTGACAGACTGCAGTACCATTGCATATGGCTTGCTATTTAGTGATTTCTGATCAGCTAGCAAAACTTTCAGTGCTGCATGAGACCAAGATGCCTATGGTTTAAGATGACAGCCTATGCTGAAATTCAGTACATCCATGGTGGATAAATTCCCCCAAGTATGTTTGAAGAGCTGGACTTCATATGTACTCCAGTTCAGTTCCCATCTGTAAAAGATTCCCTGCTTAGCTCACAAGACCATTCTTAGGATAAATTAAGCATTGAAATCCATGTTGCAATCAAAAGTAAAGTGTTTCAGTGCCAATCAATGAAGGTTGAATGAAACAGAATCTATAACCTCTGAATTCATTGACAATGCAGTGCTTAGGGAATGTTAAGTGCTTAGAAAGTGCAGGATTAAAGCTTTGAGCAAGAAGCCCATTGCAATGAATCACAGAGAAAGTTATAAGTAGAAAGTGTCTTCAGTTTTGCCTGATCCTGGCTTCCTTTCTGGTCTTTGTGCACTATAAACACAAGACCGAGAAAACTGCTTCTCCATAGACCACTTAAAGGTGGGAGACAGGATACTTCTAAACCAAGTATCTTACCTGCAAGGCCCCATCTCCGTCAAATTGGCAGCCTGGCTCTTAGAGCTATGGTGTCCAGCCTAACCAGTGGAAAATTTATATGGCTAATCAGCATTGCTGCAAGACAGAATACATAAAAAGCTTTTGGAAAGGGAACCTTTCCCTGGAGTCTTTGTCCAAGGAAGAAGAGGAATCGTGCTCACCATTTTTCTGCAAGATGCCTGCTGACCTTCTCGTATCTGTTATTAGTAAGTCTTCTTCAGGAAATACATTGTTTTCCAGGTCACATTTGCACTTTATATTTTTAATAATCTAAATTAAATTGATGATAATGCTGTCATATTTCTAATTTATACAAAAATATTCTTCAAAAATGCTTTCCCTATTTAAATATCTGTCATTAGATTTCATTAATGCAGAATGCATAGGAAAAAAAACTATAGTGAGAAGTGATGGGGAAAAAGGGTCCTTATATTTAACTTTCTATCATAGATATGTTCAGTGAAGCAGCATGAAGGATCTTATTACTATACCAAAATTAAGAATTTCCTTAGAGAGTTCTCTAATTTCATATTAGCTTATTCCCTCTCTGAAACACGGTGATTACTACACTGAGTGATACATAGAAATGGGAAAAACAGCAGGCTTCATCAGTTTTAAAGGAGTCAGCATTACTGGTGTTTCAAGCTGAGAAAATAATTGTCAGCAATGACACCAAGTAGGATTAGGAAGTTTATATGTTTCATATTGACGTCGTATTTTTGTACTCACAACTTCTTTTCAGATTATCTGTATTTTCCTTAAATAAAAATAATTTCTTTTTGTATTTTGTCTTCAAAACCCAGACTGTAGTTAGTTTTCATCTCATCTGTAATTCAGTGCCATCAGCTAAAGTAATAAACATTTCTGCCTGGAAGTGTGCTTTAAAGAGATCTTTCTCAAAATTCATACCTTTAATTTAGCAAAACATTGTTTAGGGTTTAAATAAGTCTTCCCCAGATTTGAGAGGTAGTTGTATGGATGAATTCACAAACAATTCTTTGAAATTACAGAAACAGAAGCTTTGCAGATAAAAAAAAGAAAAGAAATATATGTAAAGCAGATACATTACTTGAAACAGAAAACTCACATATTCCCCAAGGGATAACAAACATTACTTTAAAGCTCATTTGTTCAATCTTTTCCAAAACCTAGAACAAACAAAAAGGTTTTTTTTAAGGCAGTTCATCTGAGACTGTTCTTATGAATGAACCATCTGCAAGAAAAAAAAATTCAGTCACCTGGAACAAAGTTAATATAGCAGGGCTAAGTAGAAATCAAAACTTCTGTGTGACTTTATTTTTCTTTTTGCTTCAAATCAAGAGAAAATTTAGAACTATAATAAGGTGATAAAACTAAACCACTTAAATTTCTTGCTTTATTTATGATTACTATGATGCATTATAATTTTTAGCCATAAATCTTTAGTTCATATGAAATATAGCATGTCTTGACAGCAGACAATGGGGCATTTGGTATCCATGTGGTCCAACTTTTTCTTAGGTGATACCTGTAAAAAAAAGTAATTTACTGCAGATAAGAGGAAAACAAACAAAATCCCCAATGGAACCATATAACTTGGAGAATGCTTATTTCCATTCAGCTACTATATCAGGAATATACCTATGTTGTACTAAAGAAGGATGTATTCAAATGGGTATTTTTCATTATATTTTATTTGGTTAAGCCACCTCTTTTAGGGGGAAATTTTTTCATCCTGTGCTAAGGTATATTTTCCTAGTAAAAGAATATCCTTTTTTGACTTTTATGATGGATAAAGTAGCCTTCCTTAAGTCATAACAACTTTAAAGGAACCTATTCAACTTCACATCGAAAGAAATTGGAAGAATGACACACATTTTCTACAATCAGCTGACAGTAAAATTTATTTTGAGACCAGCAACCTAGCTGCAAATATCTTGAACTGCTCTGCATTTCTTAAATTGCTCCAGTCACAAACAAGAGTAGCTGCATAGGAGTTTTGGTCATATCAAATAAAGAAATTTAATTTAATAATTGAACTATATATGTGCTCGGAAAAATAAAAAATAGAGAATAAGCACATATATATCTTTGAGACCTCAGGAGAAAAACAACAGGAATTTATTGTGACATTCCTCACAAACAAATTAAATTTTTATTTTCAGCAATTT
This sequence comes from Corvus kubaryi, assembly GCF_017639235.1. NCBI lineage: Eukaryota > Metazoa > Chordata > Aves > Passeriformes > Corvidae > Corvus > Corvus kubaryi. Next base: position 10,367,400 of record NW_024582073.1, read on the forward strand.
TAATGTTTTTAGTACTAATACATACTTGTTACAGAGATGTTTTCAGCTTTATATATGCTGGCCTTTCTCAAAGAAATGATCAACATCAAATATCCTGAGTACCAAGAGGAAGTCCATCACTGGAACTGTGGAAGCGATCACACAAAAGTTGCCTGCCTTTGTTGTTCTGCCTAACTGTTCTATCTTACTTATTTCTTTCTAAAAGTATATATAGAATTATGGGTTTGATAGAAATGGAGAAATTTGATGAGAATTGAACACAGTTCTGTTGTTACTTCCATAATGATGATAAAGTCAAATGCCTCAGAACAGCAATGATCTGCATTTCCTTTGACCTTAAGCAATTTAACCAAACAGGAAAAGCTACCATTCTTATTTGTGCAAGTTTTAGACAGTGCAAATGGTGACCTACAGAAAGTGACCGGTATTACAGAATCAGATCAAGCTCATCATCATTAATGGACAGATTTTATTGATTTCAGTTAGCTTTGCATCAGTGTTACAGAATTTGTTTCCTCTCACCTTGCACGAGGTGAAGCCTCACCACTGAGGATAACATAGTGCAATTATGACTAGATTGTTGAAAGGTCTAAAATATTGTGTAAGTGTATAAAAGTTAGTTTGTACCTTTGCTACCTGTCTAAAAAGATAAAAAGGGTCTTCAGTGGCAGGTGTAAATAGCCAAGGTAATTGAAAATTAAACTCCATTGCTGACTACTAAACAAGTTTAGCTTTGTTACAAAAAAAAATTACTCCAATTGTTTATCTAATACTTCTCTTCTGACTTGCATTTCCTGGCCATGCCATTAATCATGACTGTTCAAATTGGTTTTTTAATAACATTTATTTCAGCTCTGTAAATTTATAGGTCCATTAGTTGTAAAGATTCCACATTGAGAAGAACCATTAAAAAATTCTAGTGTTCTTTTAGTAGAATATGGATGAATATTCTGTTGCACATGTCTACTTGTAGTGCCATATATTGATCAGAATTTCATTACAAGTTAAGGTCAGATCTAGACAGGTAGTTCAGAAGGTATTTAGTGCACCATATGCATTATTTTGAGTCACACACAGCATGACATGAGATAATTAAAATTTAATTGTTAGTTTATCACTCTCCAGAGTCAAGTAAACACTTCATTTTCTGTGTTCATACTAGTTCGTATAATTAAGGTCAGTTTTGTGGTATAGCATTGAAAGCAGCTATTGTGGCTTGCAAAAAAATAACTTTTAGTATCCAGTATTGCAAAATCATAGCAGCAAAATTTTATTCTGAGACATCGCATCAAGTCAGAAAAGTTGTCTGTGAGATTTGCTGGATAATGATGTCCCAACGTTTGACTGCGTCGTAGGAAACCATCCAATTCTTCACAATGAATGAAATGTGTTTGTGATGTCTTCACAAAATCCACCTGCATGATGATCACTGTTTTCTGATTTTTTTCTTTCCTTATGTACTGAACTCTTAAAAAATGGGATTTTTTTGGTGTGACACAAGATTTCTGATCAGAATAATTCTGATCTATGTAATTATACAAGATCAGATACATTTTCTTACCCGCATTGCTGTTTTTCAGGTGTTCAGCTGTAGAGCTTGTGACTGAAACAAGTTTTTGTACAGACTTTTGAATTTTAAAGGGAGAAGATCAATTTTCATCCTAACTTTTGCAGGCAACATATATACAGAAATCTGTAGTAAGCCTAATCCAGTATCAACTTGCTATATTGGAATAAAATACTGTGAATCTAATGTTTTCTAATTTAGAGGGCTATTGACCTTTTCTAGAATATACATAATCTTTCAGTGGATGTAAAATACATGAGTGTTATTCCAGTTTGTGCAAGTCATGTTGGCATGGAATAATTGCCTAGAGCAAAGAGTAGGTGGTCAGGGTGGAAACACTGTTTCTAACTGACAAAAAGTTTTCAACATATGGAAATAATTTCTCATATGAAGTCTATAAAAAAGTAAATTGAGAGTAAAAAAACCCCAATCATTGAGGTGTTCCTTCAGTTATTAAAAGTTTTGCTTCACATTTAGTTATTTACTTTTGATTGTTAAAATACAATCAGTTTAAATCTTCAAATACAAAGTTGTCTTTACAGTAAAACTGGGTTTATTTCAAAGAGAATAAAATAAAAGTTGTTTACATGAAAAATAGCTGCCTGTTATTCTGATAAGGTCTGAATTGTTAATGATCCAGGCAGACCCCTTTGAAGGATGCTTAGTCACTGATAAAATCCGCAAAATTCTTTCATTTTTTTTTTGAGAAGTGAGAATTATGTTAAAATTAATTCTGGTACCTGTTTGAGAAGAACAACTTTTTTCCTGAAATAATGCCAGTGGGGAAATTGTGAATGTTAGACTAAAACCTCTTTGCTAGGGCAGGGTGTAACAAAAGATCATCTGTATCCAATTTGCCATGGTATTGTAATGATTCATTATCACATACTGCTCCCTTTAAAGTTTAGTTGAGATCTTTGAAAAATGTGGAAAACTGTGATTGGCCAACTTTCCTTAGTGCTACAGTTATTCCGGTTATGTTTTACGTGAGTCAATAAATTACTCTAGATCCTAAGTGAAAAAATTTAATTCTACTTCCTGTGAATCAGAGTTTAAAGCTTTCCCCTTTCCTGCTTGTAATTTTGCAATATTAATAAAATGAGTGAGAAAAGTAATTTAAGTAAATTGCTTTTTATTAAGACGTAATGTCCAAAGAGACCAATGACCCCACACATTAATCTCCTGAAAAGAAGCAACTTTCAACATTTATCACAATGTACTTGAGTCCTCAAGGATCACAACTCAATAAAAAGCTACTTGTAATGCAGAAAATTAGCTGATGGGGCAGAATGCTGAACCATTCTGCTCATGCTTTAGACAAAGGTCAGAAAGGCTATGTAACATATAACACCACAAAATATTTTTCAGAACAGTTTTATGCATCTTAGAGACACATCAACAAAGAAAAAACAGAAAAAACTTAATTTAAATTTGAAGTCCATAGAGAAAATGTTTCAGGCAATGCAAATTTTTATATATTAACTAAACTTTACTCTGAGGTATAAAGCCATTGGGTGTGTTCTATAAGTGAAAACAGCTTTATTTCCTCCCATGTAAAACTCCCTAATTTTCTACAACATTTCTGAATTGAATGCAAAAATTTACCTGTAAGTATGTTTCAATTCAGCTATTTGTCATCCATACTTTTCCTTTTCAGAACCATAAACCAGTATTATTCTATTTAGTCCCACAATTAATTAAATCAGTAATGATTTTTTAATCTTTTTACATATATTATTCTTACATTTTCTTTTTCTAGATTGGAAAGCAAGAAAAATAAGTATATATTTATCTGTTTATTACATGGAGAAATTTAGGAAATTATGGTAAAAATCTATTGATCCTTTTCCAAAGTGGAAGCAGTAAGAGACAAAAAGAGTGGAAATTAAAGAACCAGGAATGAGAGTTATGTTCATACTGGATTGTTTATCTCTACAAAACATTGATAAAGCTCCTAGCTCTAGTGTTATAAGTACAAAAGTATCCTTCAAGGTTCCAGATTTGTTTACATACAGTCCAGAAATACAGTTCTAAAATCACACTGATAAAATTTAGTACCATAGGAAAGAATATGACCTTAACCTCTTAATTTTATCATTGAAGAAGTATTCTTGCAAAATTAATTAGAAATAGAAATTATATTTCAGTTTTAATTAAGATAAAGAACAGTAAATTACTCTGATTAAATGGTCCACAGGGAATAGAAGAGTTTATTATTTGCCTCTTTACAACACTAAGTAGAAAGTAAATACAAAATACTACAAAATCCAAACAGAAGATTGAATTCTTAAATTAACAACCTTGATGTAAGCAGCAGCAACCAAGAATGCAACTGCCATAACTTTTCTCTATTCTTTTAAGAGCTTCTAAGTAGCTTAAAACTTCATTTTGCATCCATGAGTCTTTCATATCTCGAAGATCTGTTTCAGCTGGCTAACTACTTTGGCTTTGATATGTAATCAAGTTGAATTAAACTAAGTGTTTTTCATATAAATTCTCTAACACATTTGATTTGGTAAGGGTGAACACACCATAGACCACTTAGGATTTTACAGAAAACACCAAGACCTTCTTTTCCATCTTTCAGAAAAAGAGCTGTAGGAGAATGCTGCATTTAGACAGTAGCGCAAACTTGGAGGATACTTTAGACTTTATTATGCCCAGTTCCGTCATGCATTTCACGGGTCCCCACATGTTAGGGAAAGGACTATATATGAGATTTCTTTTCATATATCAATTGTTTTAGGATGTTTTCTCAAAATGAGCTGCAATTCTATAGTTTAGATTATAAGTCTATAGCATGTAATAGACTATAAATTATGTCAAACGATGGATAATGCTACAAATACATACCATGAAACATCATCACCTTTATTAACTTTGTCCACTTCATTTAAAATTAAATAAAAATGGTTTATTTGATGCAAAATATAGTACTTGGTTCTGTTATACTCATAGGATCCAAGGCTATTGACAGGATTTCTTGGATGGGTGAAACGATGTTCACAGGCATATATTACAAAAGCCTATTTTTTTTTAATAGTGTAATGCATCTTTAAATTACCCTCACCTTAGCACCTCTCCTGAAAATTTGGATGTGGTAATTATGAATTATAATTTATTTAAACTCCTAATGTCAGAGGGATCAAAGGCCATGCATCTTCTTACAAAGAAAGTTCCTCAATGGTTTATAGCACAAGACCTATGTGAGACCTGTGCTTTAATAGAGCAGCTCCTTGTGCCTGCCTGTCACTGTTAATGATGTGTAATTTATGGAAATAGTAGACAGTAATTTCTAATCAGCAAAGCTGCAGCTAATAATGCTGGAATATATCATATAGGATTGATGTCAGATTTATAAAAAATGGAATTGACGGGTGAATTTGCTCCTGTCAACAGCTGTAAGGCCTCGCTTTAGAAAAGCATTCAGTCTATTCAGTAACCCATTTAAAACATTGGTTTAAATCCTATTCTGTTTAATAATTATTTATTAATAAAGGTAGATCTAATAATCCTAGAATGACAAAACATTCAGTAAGTTCATGTTTTACATTGTATTTCAATACATAAAAATTTCTATTTTAGTATTTTAATTTTTAGTATATGAATTATGAACCAACTTTGAGCAGTTTCTTATATCTGGCAACTGGAAAGGATTTTCATTATAGCATTGCTGTTCACATTACATGGCTTTTCTGTGATGGTTGTAGGGATAGAAGCTCATTTTTGAAATCAGAAGGATTGGTGTCTGCATTGCCACTGATATTATTCCTTAAACTACATTAAATTACTTTATAAAAACAGATTGTGATCATAACTATGCAGTGGCACCTGCTCTTCTATGTTATTGGAATAGGTTATTTGAAGGTCGCTTTTTTACAAGTCAAAGTATTTGGGAGACATGATGTTTTGACACGAAAATCTTGCTTCAGCTGTTCTTACTTCTTCAGAGTACAAAGTTTCTTACTGAACTAGGTTACTCATCAGATTTCTAATCTTCATTTCTTTACTATTCCTTCACCAACTATATAATAAAAATCTGAGTACCATCATGGGGGGGGATGTGAGAAAGATTACATTCCTTTCAACAGTGTATGTTGGCTAGAGATAGACAATACCTTAAATCATCTCTCATTCTGAATTTGACCACAGTACAATAACATCTAGGAATATAAAGAATTAATCAGATTTTTTTGTTGTTTTTACTAAATGTTTTCTATTTAGAAATATCCATATATGTTTGTGTACAGTTTGAAATTTGTTGTATGAATCTGCATGGAAAATGACTGAAGTAAAACTACCTTATAACTTACCATAAACCCTTCATATAGATGATGTCTATCATATTGCTACATATTCAGGATTAACATATGTACCCAAACTGTGCAAAATATGGTAAGTATTTTTAAAATCAATCATGATAGTCATTATCTTGTTGGGCTGCACTGAGAAGGCAACAAATGTGTTCACTGATGACAGTGGAATAGACAAAATATGGCACTGATGGAATGGAGCAGATTGTTCAAGCAGCTTGACTGATTGACTGTATCAGATATCACTAGTCTGGAATAATCTGCAGAATCAACACCAGCTGAAAGGAATTCCAGTATTCATCTGGTTTCTGTAGAGCTCAGCTGCTTCATGACAGAATCCGAAACTTTTGAAAGTTTAAATAGAGGCTGATACTCATAATGAGGCATATATGTGTGTTAAGATGAAATAAACCCTAAGAATCTTTTATGTGTTTTTGTTCTTCCTGTTCTTTTTTTGCCTGCTTCTGGGAAATGCAAATTGCCTTTATAATCAAGCATTAAGGGATGGGGAGAGTCTCAGGAAGCCAAAGCTGGATACATTTTGAATAATGTGCTTTTGGCACAATACAGGGGTAAACTAGAGTCCTATGACTTCTAATATTGCATCTAGCAAGGTAATGTGATATTCTGTTTGGTCCTGAAATATCTTAGCACAGTTGTTTCTCTGCTTGGTTATTTGGAGTGCTTACTTAAATCCTTTTATTCTTCATATAGTTCTATCTCCTAATCCTTGTGTGTTTGCATGGTACCCATGGGCCATGAATAAGAGTGGCCATAACTTATGTTTAAGTCCCCTGAGCCCATGTATAAATTTTTGGTATGGTCTTCAATGGGACAAATGGAAATAGGAACATAACCTAATAGGAATGTAACATAAATCTCTTGCATTAGTGGATCATTCTTTCTTCTCTACTGCTAATATCATATTCAAAATCTATACCAATAGTGGAGATGCAGATAGTGAGTTAGCATATTATTCTTGGTCTGTAACAAAATCAATAGAAACTTGCTGACTTGAATGAGCAAAGCATCAAGTCTTCAATGAATGTCTCTAAAGGCTTAAAAAAACTTTGAACTTTCATTATAGAAGATCTGTTTTAAAATATGCACTAGAAGAATAAAACATGCTACTTTTTATAGACTGATAATCGTATGTAGGTCTTTAGATGAACAGAAAATGGTACCAATGAAAGGCAATTTGTAAGGGTGAGGTAAGAGGGAAAGCTTTCATAGCACTAACTAGCAACTGTTTAGATCAAAGAATAACCAGACATCAAATATAGGAATGTGTCCAAGCTGTCTTCTTCTAGGATTAGTAGGAGATTACTTTGTCTGAGAGACTACAGGTAACAAACTTAACCTAGAAGGTAAAGATATAAAGGTGGAGGTAGAAGGTAGAGATATAAAATCTGCAATAATGGTGTTCTATTTTACACAATGGCCTAGTGAATGGAACACTCATCTGGAAATGGTAAATCAGATCTGATTCCAGCAGAAGGGAATTCAAAACATACAAGTTCTGCCTTCTTTGTAAAATCCCTGACTAATAAAGTGATTGAAAAAGAAGGACTTCCAGGGTGAAGTAACATAAGCAAAGGGATTTTTTATCTCAGTTTTGTATTTATGTATCTGTTTTTTATTTCAGCACCAATTTAGGTAATGCATTCCTTTACTGATTCAATTCCTTAGGGACTAATTTCAGATATTCATACAATGTATACCAAAACTTCTACTTAGCATATTTTGTTCTGAGATAATAACTCCTGGTTTTATATCTGAGCATGCTTTCTTTTCCCTGAAGCTGAAGAAGTGTAGGATTATTCCAGCAGGAGTTTGTAATGCTTGGGAATATCTCAGGTTCTGAGCTCTGATTTATATTACGTTTTATCTGGTGCCCACCTTCAGAAGGATATTTCTATGGGTTTTCTGGTTTTTAATATCTGCCAAAGAGCAAATGACAGATATGCCTTCTGTGTACTAAACCATCAATCATAAGTGCAGTGCTGTTGGACCTGTAATAGTCTAGGGATATAAGTGAGGTAAATTTCCAGAAGGAGATAATACCTTTAATAAAATGATGGGGGAATAGATTTTTTGAGGAAAAAAGGCCATAAAATACTTTGGTGTCAGAGTGACTAACTGCCTGTTTCTGCCTCTTTCTCACAATGTCAAGGATTTTATCATCTCTTGCCACTATTCTCCTCTATTAACTATCCTATTTTCTGAAACTATCTGTTTACTTAATGAAATAGAATTGAAGGTGTTTGTTTCAATGTGCTTTATTTGGAATGGAGTATATTTTAGATATCTACTAAGAATTCCTTCTTTTTTTCCAGCTATTCCAATTGGTCCAATAAACTATACTACTTCTCCCTAAGAAATCTGTTTACTAACCAACAAGATTAGTAAGTGATTGTTAGTCTCTTTGGTGGAGGAATTCATACCTCACTTGTATTTTGCACTGTACTGAAGCTAAAGCCCGTTGTGAGCTTCTGTACTCAGTAAGATGACCTGCATGCAAAAGAATCAGTTAAACTAGAGATTCTTTTTGTTTCTATTTTCTCAGTAGTAAGTGTTTTAAGTTAAAGAAACTTTACCTACCTTAGATTATACTTAGTTTATAATAATATATATATATAGCTAATAAGAATGGAATAGCAGTGTACACAAGGCATTACTGTTTAGTATGCAAAATCATTATCCCAACCTTCAAGAACCTTGTTAAAATGTTACCTATCTACAGTTATGCAGATGAGGTAGTGCACTTTGAGACATTCCTGTTCACTCTTTTGTGATCTGTGACAGATTTTTAATATAAGAACTGTTTATATAATATAGTGAAAAACACATTAATATGTTGATATAATTGAACTTATATGATGTTAACACAAAGGAAGATATGTGGGAGTCATTAAATGGCTTGTGCACAAGCTAGAAGCATTATGGCTGTCTTAAAAACCACCCATTGTTACAACTAATTTTTCATTCAAACATAAATGAGCATTTACTGGGCACTGATTCTGATGACTTTGAAATATCTCTTAGTCCAAACAACTATGTGCAAAGATACTTGTGTTTTTAACATTTGTTACTAGATATTTTGTAAATTAATTAGAATTATTCAGAAGAAAGTATTCTCTTGGAAATTTTTTTTTTTTTTTTTATCATAGCTTGCCAGGGAAGTTGCTAACAGAAACAAAAGCCAGTGCTTAGACTGACATGTCGTGATAGAGAAGCCTGTAAGCAGCCTCCGTGGGCTTAATATGAAACAATACTTGCAGATGTGACAAATTATGGTAAGGAATTCTCCAGAACTGAAGAGACCAAGACCTGCCCTTATAGTGTCACATGAATGAGATTAGAGAAGGAAGAACACTTGATGACTTTTTATTACTCTTTGTATTTTCATTGTGTGACAGCACAACAGGGGGAATAACTTCCGCAGTGTTTCTACTTGCACTGCTAAAGGAAAGAGTGGCAAGAAGCCATCAGACCTTTATGCTCCCAGCCTCTTGCACTGATGTAATTGAAAAGCACATGACCTTCAAAGACAAAGAGGACTGAGTCATAGAGCCGGGTTGCAAATACCATTCACTCAAGGAAGATCATGAGAGTGCAAACATTTAAAAATTTCATTATGTTAGAAAGGTATTTCAAGGGTAGGTGTAGCATTAATAGCAGCTGTATAAGCAGTTAAAACAGCAAGGCTATCAAAAAGGAATTGGTTATATTTGAAGTAGCTATTTCAATGACTATCTGAAAGTTATTTTGGAAACACCATGTTTATGCAACCATACAGTTACTTTGTTAGGCAATAACCCAGTTCCTTGGTGAGTAAACTTGAAGAAAATTACCTTGTTGTGAAAGTACTGTTGTCTTATGGAAAAATACGGTCATGGTCATCATATAACTGGACAGCAAATATTTGTGTTGCTAACTTTTCCTGCTGCTTTAAGAAGCATTACAAAGATCTAGTTAGAAGTCAGAAAGTCTTTGTCATTATAAAATCTGAACTGAGAAACCATCTGGGAGGAACACAGCGTAGTCTAGGTTGGGGTGATGAAGCATCTGTTCTGGACCCTGTGCGCAGTGAATGGTTTGAAAACAATACAGGAAAAATAAAAAGATACTTTAGAGCTGAGTTTTCTATAAGTCTATGTAAATGTTCATGTGAAAAAAAAAATCAGTCTGTTTCTTTAAAGACTGTCATTCAACATCCCCTGGAGCACAAATAAAATCACGTTAAGAGTTGGTTTCCATCTTCTTTCTTTTCTGTAATGCCCCATCCACATTTTAAAATAAGTAATTGTACAAGCAACAACTTATTTGAAAGTTTTAGAAAAAAAAAGGAAAAGTAAATTAAAATATTATCAAAATAATTATATTTTTGGCCAGAGTAATAATTTTTGCATATTTAGAAAGCATGGATATGTCAGTGTCAATGGTAAAATAATCCAAACTAGTTCCCTACCAAGTACAACCACTGCTGCTATTAAAAATTCTTTTATACAGTGTGACAGAGACTGTAACCCTGTTTTTAGTGATCCAGACTTTTGACATGTTTAACTATTGCCAGGCATAGAATTCAGGCCTTTACAGATCTAGAGCAACCTTCTCACTCCTTGCCTCTCTAGATGTGCAGCTTGCTTTGTACAGTCTCCTTTTTGCCAAGTGCCGTCTCATTGTTCTGTAAGGTCTGGCTCTATGTCCAAAGCAAATATTTCTGGTTGCATCTAGACTTACAGATAGAGATAAGCACATGCTACAAGGTCAGTCCCCATCCAGATCACAAAACAGCTGAAGTAAAGCACAGCCCATGTAGATTACTTTGGGACAGCACATTACACATAGATTACTTTGGGAAGTAACCTATGAGGGGTGACTGATGTGTTCTAGGTTTTACCTCACTAGAGTGGTAGATCATATCCTTATCCTTTCAGCTTCTCCAGCGTTTCAGAAACACCATTTGCAATAACTTAGGTTTTCCCTTAAATTTTTCTGCATTTTGGAATATCATACTTCATTCTGTAAAGCAGACAACCTCTTCTCTTTTAAAAAAAATGTTCTTCCAATTTTGTTCCATTAGCTTTAGAGTTGCTCTCTCTGCCCTTGCTACTTTATTCTTATTGCACTCCCAGGACGAGTGCTCGTAGCTTTGTATAAAGGGGTTGAATGCTGTTTCACATGCCAGGTTGCAAGTTCACATGCTTTCTAATCTACTGCTGACAGTGTTTTCCCATTTGACAGCAGATGTCCTGTCAAAAGTCTGTGACAGCCAATATGCTAAGAAATGTTGCTTCCCAGTAAAACAAAAACAAAATAAAGACCGGTTTTGTCCAAGTATTTACTGAGTTCACCAGAGAGGTATTACAGCTGGTGGTTGGGGTCCATGGCTGTGACCCAGGAAGAGGTGACCGGTCCGGGGAGATGGTCCCAAAAGGAATCGCCTTCCCGAGGTCCGGTGTCTTCCTCTCAGCTGCTGGCAGAGGAGCCCTTGCAGAAGCTGTCAGCTCTTTAGTGATTGTCAGCTCGTGATTCCAGCTCAGCTCTGCAGGGCAGCCTCCAGGCCAAGCCAGACCAGAGAGAGACGAGAGGACCCGTATGGCTGGTTCTGCACGAAGGTAGCTTTATTGTGGGTTCCCTCCAGCGAAGGGAAGGCCAGGGACGAGATCTCTCAGTCTACAGGGGCGAACTGGTCTTCTTTTATAGGGATACAGGGGATCAGCAAGGGGACCAATGGATTACAGAGGGTCTGGGATAGACCAATGGGTTACAGAATGATCTGCATAGGGTCTCCCAAAGGATTGTGGGTCTACTTTTCCTCACCATGACTCCAAAGTCCTTTCCAGGGAGTCCTGCTGGGTGATTGCGAAATCTCTTATCTCAGCAGACATCCCTCCAGGGCAGTGACTGGGCATATCCCACAGAGAGGTAATTGGATGGAACTAAAGGACCAGTCCATCCAGGAGAGATCAGCTTAGGATGCTTATTTTAATAGATCTTTCTTTCTACCCTTTTTTTGTTTTAGTTTGCAACCTTATTATGAACTGCATAATATCTGCAACTCCTATTAGCATATAATTGACTGGTTTTTCTTTACTATCTAATCAGAGTGCCTACAACTCATCATTATAGAGGATAACTGACCTTGGCACTCCACACATGCTGTACAAGAGCATACGCCATAGAAAAACTAGGAACTCTAAAAAATGAGATGACTGACTTCTTTTCTGTAAGACTATTTTAACATCCTGTGTGTATGAAACAAACTGCAAACAGTCCCTTTTTTCTCTTGACATGAACAAGAGCCGAAGAATGTTATTGTCTCTGTTGAACTTGTCTGTTGGGGTCCCTCCCCTGCCGTGTAGCCCTGGGAGAGGGGCCCTGAGGGCACAGACACGGGGTTTCCCTGCCCCTGCTCAGCCTCGTTCCCATTGGTTGGTTTGTGTTCCCTGCGCGGGCAGAAGGACCCTCGGGTCCCGTGACTGGAACAGTTCCTCGTCAGAGCCCCGGCCATGCGGCTGGAGAAATAAACATCTCTGAAACATCTAGCAAGAATCTGTCTGTCCATATATATTTCCTTTCCACGGGACTCCTGGTTTGATATATGCATGTTGCAGTATCCCCACTGCAACATAATGGTGGAAAATTGAGAGCAGAACGATCCCCGATCCCTAAGCGACTGATTTGTGTGAGTAAACCCTGGAAACTTTGGATTCCTCTTCTTGGTTTTGCTTTGCTATTCCATATCTAAACTATGGAGGAACCGTGGGAAGACTCTTGGCTCTCAGAGCCGCATATGGACATTTATCTTAAACTTAAAATGATTCTTGAACAACGGTGAATTTTAGCTTGATTCAAGCTCAAAAGAACTGAAACACTTCCTGGCATGGTTGTTTAAGAACTTTTTCTATGTTTCTTGGGATTTAATTCTTACCAAGGGCTTTTGGAAAACCGGGAATGCCTGACCAAGAGGGGCGGCGCGCGGGCGGCGGCTGGCAGAGATGGTGGTGGAGCGGAGCCGCGCCCAGCCGAGACGCAGGCTGGAGCAGGGCGCGGGGGAGTCGTCGCTCGGGGGCCCAGCCGAGACGTGGGTACAGCGCCCGGCAGCAGCCGCGAAGCTGCGACCAGAGGAGGCGACGCACGGAGAACTGAGCAGCACGGCCCGGCCCGGCCCGCGCAGCCCCGAACGCGACCCCGGGAAGAGCGCGCAGGCACCAGCAGCCCCGACAATTCCAACACGGGAGCGACTGAAGGAGAGAGCAAAGACGCAGCGAGACAGAAAACAGCAGCCACTCGGAAAAAGGAAAAGATCATAGTAGCTAAGATCTTAGGGATAGTAAAATGGTATAATGTTAAGCAAAATTACGGTTTTATAACAAGGTGTGACAACCAGCAAGACATATTCGTGCATAGAACTGCTATTAAAAAGAATAACCCTGAAAAATGCATCCCAAGCTTGGGAGATGGAGAAGTCGTGGAATTCAAAATTGTTCTAGGGAGAAAAGGGTTACAAGCATCGCAGGTCATTGGGCCTGATGGTGTTCCTGTAAAAGGCAGTATATATGCAAAAAATCGTAGTCATGTTAGACAATATCTCCACTATAAGCCCTCCCTACAGTCTCCCTTTCCTAATCCCACCTTTCCCTTTTACCCTATGTCCTATTACTCCCAGTGTATTCCCAATCCGTTTTTTCATCCATGGTTTCCCTCACAAAACCATGCTTTTGCCAACTGTTTCCCCAAAAATCCCTTTCCAATGCCGAGTGGGGGATGAAAAGGGGAAGGGAAGAAGTTAAACCCTCTCCTGCCTCAGTTTCCCCACAAAGCATGCTCAGAGAGTTCTGTCTCCCTTCTGTCAGCCCTAAGATGTTCCACAGAATCTGATTGGACATTTAAAGACTCAGGAGGGTGGCTTGTTTTGTCTTGAAACTGTTCTTGTTATGTTTATTCAGTTGTTTTCATTCTCCTTTTATTAAAATAAAACGGGTGAGGTGTTGGGGTCCCTCCCCCGCCGTGTAGCCCTGGGAGAGGGGCCCTGAGGGCACAGACACGGGGTTTCCCTGCCCCTGCTCAGCCTCGTTCCCATTGGTTGGTTTGTGTTCCCTGCGCGGGCAGAAGGACCCTTGGTCCCATGACTGGAACAGTTCCTGGGCAGAGCTCCGGCCATGCGGCTGGAGAAATAAACATCTCTGAAACAGCTATCAAGAATCTGTCTGTCCATATATATTTCCTTTCCACGGGACTCCTGGTTTGATATATGCGTGTTGCAGGATCCCCACTGCAACACTTGTCCTCTGCTGTGCTGTAAAGAGGACATAATACCACTGGTTGTAGCTTGGGTTGAAACCCAAAGTGAATCGGATTATATTTTATAAAAGTTTTCTGCTATATAAACATTTCCCTTGTACACTGAAAAATTCAAGTTAAAGAAGATCCTTCCTTCAACGATCTATTTTTCTTGAATTAACATATTTCTTAATTTGTTCTTGGCAACGTTTAGGTTCTGCTATGCATTTACACCTATTACTAATTCCTCTGCAAATGTCACTGAGACTCTCTTTTCAGGCTGGGGTAGATATTCAGATTTTCATCACAAACTGAGCACAAGCTAGTGTCTATAGCACTGGTAAGTGAACCAGATAAGGAAGACTATGTTAACTAATGGAATCTCAGGTGAAATACAGACTTCAAGGAATTACTAGTTTAGTAATTAATAAGGCCAAGACCAAGCTAAACCATATGGATATAATTTTAACTTGACTACTTATGAACAAAATATTTCATAGAATCATAGAATATACTGAGTTGAAAGGAACCCACCAAGATTAAGTCAAAATCCTGGTCCTGTGCAGGATATCCCTAGAGTCACACCATGTGCCTGAGAGTGTTATGCTATATATTATATTGCTTCATTGGTTATCCTATTTGAACTCCTGAGTTAGGGCTTTAAAATAGTTCTATCTCAGAGAGAAAATCCATTAGTTTAATACTGGTTTACTAATATGTGAATGTGCCATTTTTGCCAAGGCCAAAAGGAGCAAAGACACCATTAATTTTGTTTCTCCCCACATTTCTTTCCCTCTGCACAGCACCATCTCCAAGGATCACCATGTGCCCAGGAGTATTCTCCAAATGCTTCTTGAACTCTGTCAGTCTTGGTGCTGTGACCACTTCCCTGGGAGCATGTTCCAGTGCCCAACCACCTTCTGAGTGAAGAACCTTTCCCTGATACCATACCTAAACCTCCTCTGACTCAGCTTCATGCAGTTTCCTCTAGTCCTGTCAGTCCTGTCATTGGTCATGAGCGTGAAGAGATCAGTACCTGCCCCTTTTTTTCTCCACATTATGATGTTGAAGACAGCAATGAGGTGTCCCCTCAGTGTCCACTTCTCCAGGCTGAAGAGAACATATGGCTTCCCCTCAAGGCCCTTCACCATCTTTGTTGCCCTCCTTTGGACACTCCCTAAAATAGCTTTAGAGCCTGCTTACTCTATGGTGCCCAAAACTGCACACAGGACTCAAGGTGAGGCCGCCCCAGCGCAGAGCAGAGCAGGACCATCCCCTCCCTTGACTGGCTGGTGATGCTGTGCCTGATGCCCCCCAGGACATGCTTGGCCCTCCTGGCTCCCAGGGCACTGCTGACTCAAATTCAGCTTTTGTTGACCAGGACCCCCAGATCCCTTTCTGTGGCACTGCTTTCCAGTGTCTTATTCCCCAGTCTGTCTGTACATCCAGGGTTGCTCCATCCCAGGTGCAGAATCCAGCACTTTCCTTTCTTAAACTTCATACAGCTGGTGATTGCCCACCTCTAATTTGTCGAGGTCTCTCTGTGGGGCCTCTCTGCCCTCAAGAGAGTTGGCTGCTCTTCACAATTTGTTGTCATTTGCAAACTTATTTAGTATTCGTTCAAGTCCTGTGTACATGTCCTTACTGAAGGTGTAGAAAAAAACTGGGCTGAGGATGGAGCCCTATTTCCTAGGATAGCAGTTAAAGCCAGCTTCAGATTGGAGAATACCAGAAATTTATATTCAAAAGATATTTTTGTTTACTAATATTTTGAAGATGAGATTGCACTCATAAATATAGAACAGATAAAATAAATCTTTCCAGAACTAATGTGCTTTAGGGTTGATGAATTGGCAACAATTAATACTCAAACACACTGTAATAAAATGTTCACGAAGTTTATTATTTGCCATTCTTATCAACTAATTAAAAACATCTCCAGGGTTGGATGTGTAATAAATGGGTTGGAGAGAAAGACAGAATGGATATAAACACATTTTCTCCCCTTGAATATTACAATGACTGTTGACTCATGGCACATTAATTCATGCTATAGAAAAGAGCAGTGAGATTATAAAAAGGGCTACACATTATAGTGTGAACTCCGGGTATATTAGGCACTCTAGCTGTAAGTTAAATTTATATGTTGAGATATAATTACTGTGCTGAATTATAGTTCTAAAGTGGAGGCCAAGTGAAACTACTTGGTGTGCCTAGTATTAAAAGTAAGAGTTTATTCTGCTTCCTCTCAGCAAAGCTGAGAGGCTAAAACCTGTTCTCTTTCCCACTTTTGTAAAAGACTAATGAGCTCAGAAGAGATTTCCTATCCACGGAGCTCTGATTATGTCTGTGGGTGCTACTTTTTATGGAGACTCTTGCCAAGTAGAAGAACTATTTTCAGGGCAAGCTTTCCAGTGACCTTTAGAGTAAATTAATAGAAACGTGCAAGACATAACAGAAGAATAAGATCTGAATGAGTCACAACATATGTTACTTCATCTTATCACTGAGTCAAGGTGTGCACATATCCATAGAATAGAATCTATCATAGAATGGCCTGGGTTGCAATGGACATTGAAAACCATCTAGTTCCAATTCAACCCCCCTGCCATGGCCATGGGCACCTTTCACTACTCCAGGTTGCTCAAAACTCCATTGAACATGGCCTTGGATAATTCCAGAGAGGGGGTATCCACAACTTCACTGGGCAACCTGTTCCAGTGTCTCACCACTCTCACAGTAAAGAACTTCTTCCTAATATATAATCCAAACCTACTCTCTTTAAGTTTGAATTCATTCCTCCTTGTTCTGTCACTACATGCTCTTGTAAATAGTCTCTCTTCATCTTTCTTTTGGGCTCCCTTTCAGTACTGGAAATCTGCAATTAGCTTACTCAAAAGGCTTTTCTTTTCCGGGCAGAATAAACTCTATTCTCTCAGCCTTTCCTGATAGAAGTGCTCCATCTTTCTAATCAACTTGGTGACCTCCTCTGAACTCATCCAACAGATCCATGTCCTTCCTGTGCTGGGACCCCAGAGCTGGATGCAGCACTGCAGGTGGGGTCTCACCAGAGCAGAGCAGAGCGACAGAATCCCCTCCCTGGCCCTGCTGCCCACGGTGCTCTGGATGCAGCCCAGGACACGTTTGGCTTTCTGGGCTGTGAGTGCACATGGTGGGGTCATGTCCAGCCTCTCACCCACCAGCATCCCCAAGTCCTTCTTCGCCAGGCTTCTCTTGACCTGTTCATCCCCCAGCCTGCGTTGATACTGGGGGTTGCCCCAGTATTCTCCTGATATTGTTTCCATTTCTGAAAGGAACCTCTCACGTGAACTTTAGAAGCTGAACCTTGGCAAGTAATAAGGATTCAGTACATCTATTAAGTTATACCAGCCTATGTGTGTCAGGGATATTAGTAAAATACTTGTGGGGAGTGAGGCTTATACCAGGATATTGCCTCTTTGTAGGGAATTATTATCCAAAAAGTTTGCAACTATCTTTCTTATTTGTGAAAAAATATCTTTTGTTTTCTTAGTTGAAATATTTGTCAAAGAATAAGGGTTAATGATGAAATATTTGTTGTTAACATATTGTTATATGACAATGCACATTGAAGTAATTTTTTAAAATGTGTTCTGAAACATAAAAAAATGTTCTCATGCAGGAACCAAAAAGATTGAGACTTAGAAAATGTGTAAACAGATTAGATTTAAAGTTCATTTTGTGGAGTATCTCTTAAAAATTCTCCCAAAGTTATGTTTCTCCTTTGACTCACTTCCAAAGAAATGTAGGGCATGCTTTGATTTAAAAAAACCCCAAAATGTTATATTTACTTTTCAGTGAATGATTAAAGAAACTTCAGGCATTTTGTAACAACTTTAGTGAGAAACAAACTGAGCAGTCTACTGTTAGTAGACACTCATTTTGTCTGTATTTTATAAACAGCATGGTTACAGACAACACTTCTAAATATCACAAACTCTGATTTCCCGAAGGTCATAGAGGCTTGCCTTTTACCCTTGTGTTAAGGAAAACAAGATTCAAGTAGATCCCCAGTGTACTTGTTACAGTCCATTTTAGTCCTATTTATTCTCCAAATGTGGAAGGAATGGAAGACAGGAATATATACAAGAGGCATAGTAAATTAGGGATTAATACCCATCATCTCACCCTCCAAAAAAAAGTGTGATGTCATGTCCCTAAATGTTTGGGCTGGACTACATTATTCTACTTCTCGTACTTTTCTTCCTAATGAAAACAGGCAGAGGATGTAATTAAGTTCTAAGGACAATAACTGGTAAATATAAAAATAGAGGCAATTCAAAAGATATACTGAACACGTTGAATGTATTCATTTTAATGAAAAAACCTTAGATAATAAGGATTTTGAGATTAATCTTTGATTCTACTTTTTAATAATAATAAAAACTATTTTACCTGAACTAGCCCAGTAGTTACAAAAAGAATGCAAGTATGAAAAGGATTATAAGGTCAAAATACCCTTCTGGAGATATTACCATATTGTTGAAAGGGCCATTAATTAAAAAAAAAAAAGGGATAAAAGGGGAAATGAATCAGAACTCAAAGGTAAAGTCTGTAAGATTGTTTCATTTCTTAGATTTTTTAACTCAGAAAGACATTAATTATCTTCAAACAGTGGGAAAGGCATTAAACAAGTTAAAAAATTTCAAGCATAAGGAGCTGTATTAGCATACAGGGAGAAAATCAACTTTATATCAGCTTAACATAAAAAAAATAGTGAGGGAGCAGGAATTAACATGATTGAATACTAAGGGTGTCTCTTGAATGCTGGATGAGTAGCACAGTGTGAACCATTAGAAAGTCTGCCCTTATTAAGCTACCGTACAAAAATGCTCAAGAGAGAAAAGTTCACTAGAATAGAAATGAACACATGCTGAAAGATGGTAAATGGCACTGATGACCACTGTATCCTTATACTGTGTGGTAATGCTTTCGGTCATATAATTGCATTTACATTGTTAAATATTCTGTTCAGCCTGGGGAAAATGATATTTCAAACCAGTATAGCTTTGCTTCAGAAAGGACAGTGGCATAAATCCTGATAAAACCTACACAATTCTAAATGCATAAGGTAGATCCTGTGTGTCAGGGCTCTCAATAGTTCATTGTTGGATTACAATACAAAACATGTCATTTATTAGATAAACCGGGGCAGCAAACTTGAGGGATACAAGAAATTATACAGATCAGAATGAGAATCAGCAAAGCTCCCAACATTTACCTAACACAACATTTCAAGTTCCAGCTTACACTTTTGAACTATTCAGTTACGACAGTATATATCATATGTTTGACAGTAAAGGCATGATCATTCCACAGCCTGTTATGGAAGAGACCAAGTGTTGGGTTTTCTGCATTGCCACCATCAACATATGTTCTTAGCATTATTGGCAAGATTAGAGGATGTGATAGATTCCAAGCTTTTTTAAAGCTGTCTCCGTGCTGTCTACAAAGTCTGACTCCAAAAGGCTGAACGTGCAGTCAGAATCATTGTGTCTACTATATTTATTAATAAGAAAATTGGCAATAGGTTCTCATTATGCAGCTTATATCATGACAGCTTTTTTCAGTGATGAGTAAAAAGTTTTTTCTCCCCTTTAACATTTCTTGCTCCAGCTTCCTCATCTTAATGACTCATCCATTCTATAATTCCCTGGAACAATGAAACAAGTTAGTTAGATTCCCACATTTGCTACCTACTAGGTCAGGAATAAATAAAATCCTCCACTCACCTGGGGGTTTTTTGATGAGCCACTTGATTGGTTTGAAGGTAGTGAATAACATTGAACAAAACATAAAAGAGGCTCCGTCATTAAATGCTCTTCACAGGACCATCTCTGAAAATAAAATATCTTTTCTTCACATTTATATCAAGGATGATTTTGACAGAAAATGAACTAGATATCACTTTGTGTATTTCACTTGAAATGCATCTAGAAGACCATGTCTATGGCAGCTAAAAACACAACTATAAAATCCTATTAATAATACTCTGCCAATCCCTGCAGAAGGTCCTACCATGGTACTGTAAGGTCTATAGGTAGAAAAGGAACCCAGAGGATTGTAGACAAACCTTTGGCTATTCTCAATCCCAGGAAGTGAATTTTTTTCTACTGTGTATAGTCCAGTCACTGACACAGATGTTTGCTCTAGACTGTGATCAAGTTAGAGAAATCTGATTACTTCTATATCCTTCATGCATGACTTTATATCCTTATAGATGCTTATACTACTGAAAGGTCATCATCGTGGAATTCTACAATTCCTTGGTTCTCTTTCTATGCAACGTCTGAGTAATAAAGGCAGCTTTTTTAGCAGCCAGTTTCTTCAGTGTGCTTCTGACAAAAACTGACATTAAATCCATATCATAATGAAAAGTCTCTTAATGCCATTTATTTTAAGATCTAGAAATAAATTCCTTTTCCGTGTTGGAGCAACCACAAAATAATGTTAATTAACAAATGGCAATGTTAAAGATTGCAGTGTTGATCACAGTATACTGAGTGCATCACTTGAGCACTTGTTAGTATCAGTGATGATCATATGTGAAAAGGGACAAGAAACTATCCAATTTAACAGTTCTGCAAGAAAATAATTTTTAAGTAGAACAAGACTAAAATAAGCATTAGAGAGACTTTTTTTTTGTTTTTTAGCATTTACAAAAATAACTTTCAACTAGAAGAAAATTCACAAATATCTGCTGAGCAAGATGAGATGAGAAATTATGAATGCTGTAAATTGGACATTCTGAATGCAACTAATTTACTGAGACCATTAGTGAAACTCCAATTGGATGCAGCATTATTATATTGGTCTACCATAAATATGGTTGATTTAAAAATTCTTTTTCTCAGACACTGGATATAAATGTAAATTAGAGCATTTGTCCTCTGCTACAATTGGTTTTGTTAATAATAATACATATTTGCATAGGAAATTCAAATATAATGTAGGCTGTCATATACTTTTATTATTAAAGTCAGTACATGCCTCAAAATCAGTTAATATAATATCTGATAACATAATATCCAATGTAGTACCTGCACATGAATTTGAAAGCCAATATTATGTAACATAATGTAACATGATTGCTCTTACTAACTTCACCAAGTGGAAGTATTGTCTACATATACATACTTTTAAAATTAGTCTTTAACTGTATTTTGATTGAACTCTTACTGATCAGGGGAAAATTGTGTCATTTGGTGCCTCACTTTCATCAATGTATTAAATCAAACCACTGTTGTCTCTACATTTCTATCACTTCCAGTGTCATGCAATATGATAGAATATCAATATCACTAGAATATCAACTCTTCAATTCACAGTAACAAGGTTTAGCAGCAGAAAAGCAGCAAGGATTAGAAAGTCAGGGACATATTTCAATTCTCACTGACTTAAAGCATTTCCTCTTAAACCTACACATTTTTTGCAATTCAAACAAAAGTTTTATTTAGTTTTTAAGTGGTAAAAGGGATAAAGAAATATTTCTCTCTACCTAACATACATTTGCACACCCCTACTACTTCACTGAAGAAATTCCAGGCTTTCCTGATCTGCTGCCAATAGAAACTACTAGGCAGTTCTTCACTCTTTCTTGTGGAATTCTCTGAAATTGCTTTTTAACAGCCTAAATAGACTATGAAGTTTACTGAAAAAAATTCCATCAAATTTTAAAATATGACTGATCTGTCCTAAAAATCTGCCTACACACAAAATATTTTTTTTTTCCTTTTAACCATTCTTTTGACAAAACAAACAAGAAATAATATTTTTCATGTAGGATTTGGCTGTCCTTACCTCAAGCACAGTATTTTCCTCAATTAGTGGCATGCCTATTATCCTATTAGGCTAATCAGACAATGTAAAATTATTCTTTTAGATCCAACACAGATATCTGCTCCCCTCAAAATTAGAAGTGCTCATATAATGGACTTTTTAGTAGTTGATACAATTTATTATTAGCCAATCAATTTTTCTTTCAATTTTTCAAAATTTTACTGAAAGATTTTTAATACGGGGGGAGAGGGATGAATTCTCAGTTTTCATCTGTCTTATTTTGTCATGTGGGAATTATCATTGGAGGATTAACAACCAAGTGGAGAACTAGGAATTTGCAGGATTTGAACCTTCAGCTTTTTCACTGCAAATAGTCTTTTGGAGTCCAGTGGCAACTCATGATGTATAAATTTTAGTGTCCATGTCAGTATTGGAGCTAGGGTTCTGGCTCCACGCACAAGTTACTATTACAGCTGGTGGTGGGGTCCGTGGCTGTGACCCAGGAAGAGATGACCGGTCCAGGGAGATGGTCCCAAAAGGAATCGCCTTCCCGAGGTTCAGTGTCTTCCTCTCAGCTGCTGGCAGAGGAGCCCTTGCAGAAGCTGTCAGCTCTTTAGTGATATCAGCTCGTGATTCCAGCTCAGCTCTGCAGGGCAGCCTTCAGGCCAAGCCAGACCAGAGAGAGACGAGAGGACCCGTATGGCTGGTTCTGCACGAAGGTAGCTTTATTGTGGGTTCCCTCCGGCAAAGGGAAGGCCAGGGACGAGTTCTCCTCTACAGAGGCGAACTGGTCTTCTTTTATAGGGATTGTTGGGGTTTTAGTTTAGTCTGTTTTTTTTTTTTTTCCTGTTAAAGGAATTTTCTCCCATATGCATGTTGCTAGGGGACAAATAGCTGTACTTAAGAAAGACAAAAGGGGAGTGGGGCGGACCTGGCTACTCTTTTGTCTACACCTGGGTGTGGGGTCAGTTCGCTCTGAGCGTCCAGAGAGAGAAGCTGCAGAGAAAGGAGCTGCTGCTTCTTTCTTTTTGGCCGTTCTTTCTTCCTGCTGGAAACAACGCCGGGACCCCAAAAGCCGCTTTCCCTGCCCTGCTGGAGACCGGGCTGTGGCTGCCCTGCCCCGTTGCTGCTTTGAGCTTCCGCTACGCTGTAGCCCTGCTCGCCCTGCCTGCCTGGGCCTCCGTGGGCTTTTCCCATCTGGATACATCTCGTCTGCCACCCGGGATTTGCGTCCGTCCCTGCCGCTTCAGCCGCTGTTCCTGAGAGTCCGGGATCGGCTGCCCAGGGGTTTGTGAAGCCTTTGTTCCATCCCTTCCCGGGATCCCAGAGCACCAGTGCCGCGTGTTTCCCGAGCTCGCTCCGGAGCGCCCCCTGCAGCCGCGGGGGAACCATCGCACCTGCCCTGCTCACCGGGAGCCGCCAGCGCCCCTGCCGGCTGCGAGCGGAACTGCACCCGAGGGGAAATAGCCTGACAGCCGAGAAGGCTGGCACTGGGTTTGTGACTGCTGTTACTGCCATAGTTGTTGTTGTTTTGTTTGACTGGTTATATACATATATATAGAGAGAGTAAAGAACTGTTATTCCTATTTCCCACATCTTTGCCTAAAGGCCCTTGATTTCAGAATATAATAACTTGGAGGGAAAAGGGGTTATATCTGCCACTTCAAGGGGGG
>NW_024582073.1:10391069-10395767 GCF_017639235.1 Corvus kubaryi
GGCCTCTGCCTTCCTTAGCAGACACCTGTCTTTCAAAACCGAGACAGGGATACAGGGGATCAGCAAGGGGACCAATGGATTACAGAGGGTCTGGGATAGACCAATGGGTTACAGAATGATCTGCATAGGGTCTCCCAAAGGATTGTGGGTCTACTTTTCCTCACCATGACTCCAAAGTAGTCACCTTTCCAGGGAGTCCTGCTGGGCGGTTGTGAAATCTCTTATCTCAGCAGACATCCCTCCAGGGCAGTGGCTGGGCATATCCCACAAGTTACAGCATTGCAAACTAGAATGCAGAATAATAATGCATATTCATTCCCTTGAAATATTTGTTCACATAAATGTGTTTGCTACAGCTGTCACTGGGATATAAATTATCATTTAATATGGGCTAAAAATGTGAAATGGTTAATGTTGATCTGAAAATACATACTGAAGAACCAATCTTACAGTTCTCTAAAAAGGTGTGACATTGAATAGCACTCATGTCAGCAGCACTTAAAAATAGACAAAACTATTCAATTAGTTTTTTCTAAACCCCCCCCCCCAATTATCAGTAAAATGCATATGTAATGCTGAGTATTTGAGGGGGTTTTTCATAGAAAAGGTTTCTGAAGTTACAACCCAAATAATGAAAAGATCATTTTTTGATTCCTTTCAAGGGCTAAAGAAAATAATTCTATACTTCCAGAAATGTTCTTTCAAACTCAAAACCTGGCAAAACCCTATGTGTTCAACAGTTTCCCCTTACAGTAAAACAAAGCTTTCTGATGCAGACTATACTCAAACAAAAGGTTCTTTAATCTCTGCCAGTTTCTCAAAGGAAAAGACAGTTTCAGCAGTGACTCTGCTCAAGCTCATTTTTGAAGAAACTTTAGTTTTAGGAAAAAAAAAAATAAAAAAGAAAACCAAAAGCTCTACAGAATTTCTAGAAGGAAAACATCCCTGACAATTCAGGCCTAACACAGCTGGAATATAGATGACACTAAGAAAGATGCTTAGATAGGTATACAAAAATTTGTCTCCTTGATAAAACTGGCAAACCAACAAAAATTTGGCCCTCTTGACAAGTTGTTACTGTACCTATGACATATATGAGCACCAGGAGGTAATGCTGTGTTAAGTCATAGGTATAGTCAAGCATCCTGTCACTGACAGAACCAAAAGTGGGTGTTCAGAGCAGTGCATACAGAAAGGAGGAAGGATGTGCAAAGCATCCTCAAGGTTCTCTTCTAGCTACCAGTTGTCTGAACTTCAGGAAACATGTGCGGTTTGGGCACACTTTGGGTTCAGAAAACCTCAGTCATTCCCTTCTCTATGGACACGTCTAATCAGTGTGACTTTTGAAATCCACAGCAGGCACTTGCAATGTGGTCTTTTGAGGCAAGAATGTGGTGCAACACTGGTGTCACATAATCTAGTAGTGAGCAATATTGCCTTTAGGCCATGATGAACAAGATAATGAATACATATGATGGTTCTCATCAAGTCAGTGCCCACTACCAAAGACGAGCACACTACTTTAGTGTTATTATTTTTTTGATTCATTGTGATTGTAATTTGAAAAAGTAAAGCATTTCCATAGTAATAATTTGTGGGATATGCCCAGCCCCTGCCCTGGAGGGATCTCTGCTGAGATAAGAGATTTTGCAATCACCCAGCAGGACTCCCTGGAAAGGCAACCACTTCTTTGGTCACGGGGAGAAAAGACAGACCCACAGTCCTTTAGGAGACCCTATGCAGATCCCTTGTAACCCATTGGCCTTCACCCATCCCCTGTATCCCTATAAAAGCTAAGGCCTCTGCCCCTGTGGGAGAGAGAGATTTTGTCCCCGGCTTTCCCCTTTGCCGGAGGGGACCAACAATAAAGCTGCCTTCCTGTGGAACCAGCCACACGAGCCTCTCGTCTCTCTCTCTGGTCTGGCTTGGCCTGGAGGCTGCCCTGCAGAGCTGAGCTGGAATCATGAGCTGACAATCACTAAAGAGCTGACAGCCTCTGCAAGGGCTCCTCTGCCAGCAGCTGAGGGAAGACACCGGGCCTCGGGAAGGCGATCTCTTTTGGGACCATCTCCCCGGACCGGTCACCTCTTCCTGGGTCAGAGCCACTGACCCCATCACCAGCTGTAATAATAATTTAAGGCTGTAAACAAGCATTTAGGTAAATATAGAATATTGCACTTACAAAAGCTTATGCTTATATTTATTAGTGGTATCTTCCATTCAGGTCAAGTTCTATAAATTAAGTACTTCAGTATGAAAAGTTCAAGGGTCCCTGAATTTTTTTCACAGTAAGCAGTAAAATTTTTTTTAACAATTCTTGTTTCTCCTATCATTTCCATTAGGTATTTTGCCATTAACTTCCTATCAGTCTTTAAGCTGAATTGAAGCAAAAGATTTGCCTGTAATGTGCAATACCAGCAAGTCTGTAACAGCACATTTGTCTTTATTGGCAAAACCCCCCCTTTTTGCTTTTTGTTTTAATTTTCTCTGTAAAGTCCAAGTTAAATCTCTTTTGGGCTCTAATTTTTCTACACTGCCTAAACTTTAACACACAGAATATGCCTGTAAACCAATTTTATTTCCATCCTTATCCTTTTCTCACTTTTATGGAAGAGACTTAGAGATACAAAATCCTTCCTGAGGGTTCCCTGCCCGCCCCCCCTCCCCCCAGCTGGGCACAGGTCCTGAGCCCTTTGTTATGCAAAGAATCGGCAGTCCAAGGCCTCTTGCCAGGGGCTGTGAGCATCCACAGCTCCATATGCAGCTCCCACTGCAGCAGTTCGAGACTCAAGAAACTCACCCACTCAAAAGACGAGCAAGACTGAGCACGGAACTAATTAGCATGAGAAGTGAGAGGATCATTCAACCAGTAGAAGGTAGAACACTAATTAATAAGAAAACGAGATAACTTTGTAGCCAATGAACCGTGATTTCTTTGTTTGCTAAAATGTATAGAGTGCAAATTTTTGCGAATCAGCACGATAGCTTTGTGGATTTATCACCTAATACCCATCTTCGAACAAACATAAAATAAACAAATACCAGGGCTCTATGTGTGAGATTGGCTTATTGCACACTGGGTGATGAATCCCTCTTTTAGGGACTACACACTTAGCTGATACACTTCTGGGAATGTTGCTATATTTTACAGAAATTGGATATGATTCTTCCACTAGTTAACTTGACACCTGACATCATAAATTACCTTATGAAGAACTCAGAGTAGATTCTCCTTGTCAATTTATTTCTACCATCAGACTTCAATTTTTTTTTTTTTTTGATGTTCCTAAAATGCTGTCATAACTCCTTCCCAGTTACATTGCTTGGTTGGTATAAAAAAACCTACAGTATGTATGTAAATGTCTTGCTAAGTGCAATCTTTCTCTTTGATTTTTGAAGAAAGGCTGTAGGTACCTTTCATCAGGGAAGATTTTAAGATCTCAATAAGGCACACAAATGTGAGAAATATGAGTATGTGAGAAGTCTGAGCAAGGCACATACACAATAATTCCGAACAACGCACCTAAATGCTAAATGAAGGGCAGCATTTAAGGCAAAGTACCACTTACTAGGTTTGACAGCAGCCCACTATGGAATACTAACTCGCATCTCTGGGAGTAATACATGCCTTATTGAAAGATCACATACATTGCTAAAAAACTGAATCACTAGGGAGAGCTGGTGAATCATAAGGCAAAGAAACTAACTCAGTTTTAGTGTTGTAACCTCATGGAGCTGATGAGACCTAGAAATGTACAAAAGAGGCAGTAGTGAATATGAATGGAGTAATTTTACCTCTATACAGGGTTGGAGACAACAATATTAGGATAGACATCTGAAGAATACAAGGAGGGAAACTACTGGCTGGATATTAATTTTTCAGAAAAGAGGCTCAGAACCTATTTTAAATTTCAAGCTGAAAATGAGTGAAGGACTCTGCTGTTGTACAGATAACAAGATTGTGAAGAAATCCTTATGTTCTATTTAGCATTAGGAAGGTCTTATTTGAAGTAATTTGGTTAGAAGATTTACTTTCTAGTAGTAAAGACAGGAAAGGGTTGGAACAGACTGCATAGAAAGGTTATAGACTCTCCAGTAGTACAAGTTTTTAAGAACAAGTCAGATAAACCTGGATCAAGAATATGTACAGCTGATCGTGCCCTGAAGTAGTGGATGAAGTGGACAAATTTGCCTAGTATCTTCCCAGCCCTATTTTGTATGAATACTATGAATTTTGCAATTATGTGAATAAAACATACAGTCCTGACAGGATGCTGAAATATAGGAGAAAGCATAGAAAAGCTGAAAAACTTATGCTCAAATAGCCATGTTTTAGTAAGACTTTTAAAAGAGTTTAGGCTTCTTTTCCAAAGAAGTTGAACAGTAGCTTGATTATTTCGATGAAGTCAAAAAGCACTTTCAGGGAAAATGCTAATTCTGAAACCATCCTTAGTTGTGAAAAAAATCCCTGTTTAGAAATGTAGCGGGTTGAGTTCGAAACCGGGCAGAAACACCAATTAAATGTAGTGGTTTTGGTTCAAAATATTCATTACTTACTTATTTTCCTTCTGTGAGATAAGAATTAGGAAAAAAGCAAAGCAGGCACAAACCTTAAACAGTTGCAGTACAATGAAAGAGCTTTATTACTAATAGAATTAAAAGTAAAGAGAAAATAACAAAACAAAATTAAAGCAAATC